>NW_028261385.1:61375474-61735474 GCF_051295495.1 Thamnophis sirtalis
GGTATTCCATAAAATGTTGAATTCTAGTATAAAATATGACATATTCCTAGAGAATACTTGTCTGAACTGCCTCAGTCTGTAAGGCTGCCTTTAATGGGTTTATTTATTGGTTGTTGTCTTTAATGAGTTTATTTATTTGTTAAGATTGTAAATGTTTGTTTCTAATTCTGTGAACCTCTTTGGAAGTCTTTTATTCTAAAGATGGATGGAGGGAGATAGGAATGAAGGACAGAAGAGTTATAATTAAAAGAAACACTACCATTAGCAAATTGTTGAAAAAAAATCAAAGTACTTTTTAGCATAGTGCATTAAATTGTCACATTTAAAAAACTGGTTTGCATACAATTTTGGAGTTGTCATTTTTTAAGAACTACTGCTGTCAGAGTAAAGTTTTGTTTTCAATTTATCCTTATTTTATTTTGGAGAATGCTATTGATTGGTATAACTTGCTTTGAGGACCTATACCAGTGTGAAACATGGAGACACCAATGTATCTGTGAACATCTTCTTGTATATCTTGAAGGCTCCCTGCCCAACTGAAGGAAAGTTTTTATAAGTTAAAAGATTATTTTTAATTAAAAGTAAAAAAAACACCCTTCTCCTAGAAACTGGAATATTTGAAGAAAGTTTCAGTCTTTAACACAATTTTTACTTCCAAAAATGTCCTAGGTCTCACATAGTTTCAAATAACTAATAAAGAAAATAAAGATGACAGCTTACTGCAACTAAATGCTTTGGATGCAAGACCATCTTGCTAGAAGAATATAATAGGAAAGAAATTAAGTGGAGAAGATCATGTGTTTTGGGGGCTGGTAGGAGTGTAAAATAAGCATGAGCTAACAGTGGGCAGCTAAATATGAGATAACAGTGTGCAGCAGTAGCCAGAAAAGCCAATGCTTCATTAACAGGCTTCATTAATAGAGGAATACAATCAAGATCAAGTGAGGTACTATAAGGCCCTAGTAAGACCAAACCTAGAGTACTGCATCAAGTTTTGGTTACCACACTATAAAAAAGAATATTGAGACACTAGAAAAAATGCAGAGAAGAGCAACAGAGATGATTAGGGGACGGGAGGCTAAAACATATGAAGAACGGTTACTGGTCATGGCTAGTCTAGTGAAGAGAAGGAGCAGGAGAGATACGATAGCAGTGTTCCAATATTTGAGGGGCTGCCACAGAGAGGAGGGGATCAAGCTATTTTCCAAAGCACCTGAAAGCCAGACAAGGAATAATGGATAGAAACTCACCAAGGAGAGATTCAACCTAGACATAAGGAAGAACTTTCTGACAGTGAGAACAATCAACCAATGGAACAGCTTGCCTTCGGAAGTTGTGGAACCTCCATTACTTGAGACTCTCAAGAAGAGATTGAACTGCTATTTGTCAGCAATTGTGTAAGGTCTCCTGCTTGAGCAGGAGGTTGGACTAAATGGTCTATAAGGTGCCTCCCAACTCTGCTAATCTGTTACGTAGTCCCAGGTTGTGCTTAATGGCTATTTGTACCACCAAATAGCTATTTTTTTTAAAATGAAAAAGCTGCAACAATTATTTTGTGAGAGCACTCATATTGTTTTTAACAATCCCAAGGATTGTGGGCCTGTGGCATGAGTCCTGAAAAACACAGAAATCAATTCAAGTAGCAGATATAATTAGTATATATTTTTGCTTCTCTGCAGGGCTGTAAATCATTAATAACAGTTCAACAAAGAAGGGTTTTTGTTTTGTTTTGTTGCTGACCGCTGAGTATCTACTGCTTGTTGAAATTGTCAGATATGGTTGCTTATATAAAAAGTAACTTTCTGATTGTGAAATTCTACAAATGTTCAGCTAATTCAGTTCAGAGGTACTCAGCTGTGTACAAGTATCAAACCATTTAACATACTAAAGTTTTCAGCCTGCTGTGTTCTTGATGTACTGAGAATGAAAGCTGTCTCAAGTACAGATAAATCTTGGAACAATAAAAAAATAAGCAATTGCCCTTCTGTAGCTTTATGGTAGAGGAAAGAAAGGCATGGAGGAAAATTGTCCATGGTGTCGTGATGGGTCAGATATGACTTCGCAACTGATGACAACAACAACTTTATAGTAATAAAATCTATTTTAGTTTATCCTTGCCTTAGACGCTTGTTGGTAATACTTAAAGAAACTGTGCCATGCTTACATAAGTAAATATAGATTTCACTCTTCAAATCCAATTTTTCATTTCATTGTCCTAACATTTGTATTCTTACGTATTGTGGATTATGGCTTTAACTGCTCATTTTAATTCATTCTCTCTTCTCCTGACAACAAATATCAATTTTAAACTTCTCAAAACATATTGGTTTTTTTAGTGACTCCACAGAGAACACTAATAGCCACAGGGAATTTATCTTTAACTGCAGTCTGAAGCCAATGGGATGCTGTTTCCCATTGAAGTCCCTTGTACAGTCTCTTCTTTGGAGTCTGCCTTTTGTTTCTCAGTAACCACATCCGAGCTGGTGCTGAGTGACTATTCCCAGAACTAGAGGCTTAATAAGAAAAAAAAATACTGACTGGTGAAGAACTGAGATATGGAAATCACTTCTGAGGGTTCTGGAAAGCTTCAGGCAAGCTAACGTCCAACACATTCCTTCCCTGATCTTGGGACAGACTGCTTCAGTTCAAAAGCAGTTCTGGACATCATTGATCCTGTGCTGGGGGGGGTCATGTTCAAAAGCTGAACCTCTCTCTTTGGAGCTCAGCTATGGGATATTTGAAATTGCACTAAAAGCAGTGTTTTCTTTGAAAGTCTATGCCTCGGTGGGGTTTATTTGGAGTCCATTTCCTCATTTTCACACTGCCACCTAGTTCCAAGACTTCAACTACCTATCTATGTCTTTCAACTAGCTTGATGTTTTGCTCCTGTTAGAAACTTTCTAGATTTGTTTTTCCTTTGTATACTACCACCAGACAGATATACATGAAGGAAGGGTGCCTGAGGCAGGGAGAGTGTTGCAAAGCATGGGGATATGGGAATCTTTATTTTTCATGGCCTACAGCTGTTGGAGAAAAGGAGTACTTGTCTGTTTTTCTTAGTGTTGCAGAGCTGCTGGAAGAAAACAATCACAGATTAACTTCATATTGCTTTTAAAAGATTTGGGGAGTTGAAATAGTAGTGGCATAAAGGGGATCTTGCTAATATATTGCATAATGTCTATAGCATGATGGACAAGTTTATATTTGCATTAAAAGCAACCCATGGCCTACTGTGGAATATAACCCTAAACCCTGTCCACAGGCCTGAAGATTACTTAATGAAAAAGAATTAAGGCAGAACTGTACTTCTGTTTGGTCCATTGCTGGCATGGGCCACCTGAGTGCAGGAATGGGTGCATATGCAACAGATGTTTGAAGAAGTGTGGCACAAGACTTGGAATATGGAAAAGTGTTACATCATCTGACACACCAACTATTTAGCCAAGTAACCCCTACAGAAAGATTGAAATCAAGGAGGAGCTTTTTAGATTGCACCGAATAGATTGTTGCTACACTTCAAAGTTTAACATTTTCATAATTGGATAGGACCGCTTGAGATGTTGCCTGGAGGCTTGGAGGAGGAGTGGACAGTTTGGAGATGTTTAAATAAACTTGTCTAGAACTAAAGACCACATGGAAAAATGGGGGTTTCTTCCACAGAGTCTACATTAGAACAATGGGGAGAATTGGAATTAAGATGTGATTGCATACATGAGTTCAGTTGCTTTACTTACCACTTGGAAAGTGAGAAGGTATCAATAGCTGAAAGCAGAACGCAGGACTGGGAGAGCTAACTTAACCTGCCTGCTTTGCAGTAATGTTATCCTACCGGTTCGGTAGTAGGAGCGCGTGTCTGGGCATGTGCAGGACCATCTGCGCATGCTCAGAAGGTCCATGATGACGTCAGGGTGGGTGGGTGGGCAGAGCCTCTCACTGCTGCCACTACCAGTTCACCCGAACCAGTGGAAACCTGCAGAATACCACCTCTGCTGCTTTGCAAGATGGAAAAAAGCAAGAAGCAGGAGAAATGGCCCTTTAGGGTCTGCTGTGGCCAACGTACAGATCAACCACAAAACTGCCCACTGAAAACTCATCCAAAACAATAAAACAGGAAAACAAGACAGATGTATCACAATCCAGCCAGGAAAGTGTACAGCAATGAAATACAAGCATTATGTCAGGGAGATTTAAAAGGATGTGTGAAGAATGGAGGAAGAATATTATAATGTCAATGACAACAGTTGGGAAGATGAGAAGAGATCAAGTTATACAAAAATACCTAAACTTCGTATTAATTTTGCTCAAAGAAACATTTATTAGACATTTGCCTTCAAAGAAAGGATAGAAAGTAGACTTGTTTGATTAGGACTAAAATAATAAGTAACATGTATATTATATATATTAAGAATTTTGATTATAGTAGTGAAATCTTAAAAAGGAAAAAATAGAAAATAAAAAGTGCAAGAAAAAAAGAAAAAATTAAGAATATAGCAAAGAAACAAGAAAAGTATATAAAGTAATAAGTTTCAATTTTCAATACCATTATAAACAAATCAGTGACTCTTCACCCCTCTAAGTTTACACATATTTATCTTTTCATCCTCCATCCCATCTCATGTCAATAAACAAATTAACAAAATATCCTTATTATAGTCATGTTGTTAGCACAGTCCATAATGACTTGCTACAAGTAGTAACATATATTTTAGCCTTGATCAAGTAAATAAACTTCACATTCCTGCCATTTACTATTAACAGTCTTAATCTTCAGTTCATTAAAATATTGTAGGATTTGATTTCTGTTCATTTCTTCTTTGTACTGTCAAACAGATTCTTCAATGGTTTAACAACCGTTTCCCCATCTTTTCTTCTTTCCTTTTGGGAAAAAAAAACAATCATGAGAAATACTTTCAATGCAATTTGACCCTGCAAAGTAATGCTTGTGTCTCTTATTGCCACCAGATGTTCTTGAAGACAGCTTAATACAATGTTTGTTATGGACCAGTTTTGGGTTGATCTGCTCTGTACTTTGACCACAATAGACCGTAAAGGGCCATTCCCCCTGCTTTTTGCTCTTTCCATCTTGCCAAGTAGGCAAGTTAAGTTAGTGCTCCAAGTCCTGCCTTCTACTTTCAGGGACTATTTCCTTCTTACTTTCCAGATGGAAAGCAAAGCAACTGAGCTCATGGACGTAATCATATCTTAATCCCATATTCTCCCTGTTGGCTCTTATGCAGATTCTTTCTTTTCACTCCCAACCATAATATAACACTGTTGTCTTGTTTCTGAAATAATTTTTTTAAATGTACAGGTTATTCCTTCATTCCATTTTGGAGCCATAGAAACTTTCCAGCAGCAACAACAAAACAACTGATTATTCAGTTTCACAGACGAAATAATATTAATTAAAACTTTGTAGCTTCATTTCAGCATGGCTACATTAAAATTTAAAGGCTTCTTCCTCCTCTTCACAGTATAGTACATTACTGCAGTAGAATTATTTATATTTCATGCTCTAGCCCATAGATCCGCAATCCCCAGTCTGTGGACCAGCATCATTCCACGGCATGTTAGAGACCAGTCTGTGCAAACAAGTGAAGCTCCTTCTATGGAATGCAGGCAAGACATGAAACTACACCCTCTCCAGTCCGCAGAAAAACCTCTAACCACAGAACAGGTCACTGGTGCTCAAAAGTGGTGGCCCCTGCTCTAACCCATGTTTCTTATCCTCAGAAACTTCAAGATGTGGCCATTCTGTCTGGGGAAATGTGGGGAGTGAAATCCACACATCTTGAAGTTGCCAATGCTATGGCATTTCTTGGTATCTCTCAAAGCATTGACCTTATTCATCCACTTGTATCACTAACTTAAACACATTTATCTAGAGCAGTGGTTCCCAACATGAGAGTAATTTGATTTTTAATGGGGGCAATTTGAACCTTGTTTAAATCATGTTCATGGCCTTTTAGGCTTCCTCCGCAAGAGTAGAGTTCACTTTTTGAATAAAGTAAGAATTATATGTCACAGGGAGGTGCATCAGGATTTTAGAGATGCTTATGTGGGGCATGGACAAAAAAGGTTGGGAACCACTGACCTAGAGTGTGAAGAATATTTATTTATTTATTTATTTATTTTGCCTCCCATCTCACCATAGGCGACTCTCCTTTAATTTATATCCTTTAATTCCTTCTCCTTCAATCCATCCTCCCTTATCTCAGATCCTTCCATTCTTCCAAAGATATATTGTTTATGTATCAAATTATTTATCTTTCTGATGTGCTAAAACTTATCTTCTGCTTGGATCTGTTCCAAATCCCACTACAGATGCCGAATATCAGAGTGTGAAAAAAGGGGTCAGGAACTTTTCAGAAATACAGACTGTTCTGCTCCAAACTACAATGTTATTTATTTTTTTGCAGTGCTTTTGAAATAAATAATTTCTTTTTATTGCAGATACAAACAACTTAACTTAAACTGAATTTCTATACAGTACAGTCATTTATATATGAAGGTTTTGATGTTCCCAAACTGTCTCCCCCTCCTCTATGATTCATACAGATGTTGGTTATCAGAAATGCATGTATTTACTCTCTGTTAAACAGTTTGAGTAACTTTCACTTTTAGCCTATGAAAAGGGAGGTGGCCTTATTTCAAGAAAGGGTTGCATGAGAGGGTGGTGTGTTTGTCCTGCCTGAGACTGAATTGTAAATTGATCTTAATGTTCAAGGATTTGTCTACTTGTCAAACTCGTGCAAAGTATCTTACAAATACCTGGAAGCTGCTTGTATAACTAGACACCTGGGAGCAGACATGTCTGTCTTTCAGAGATGAGAAAAAAGATAGCACAAAAACCTTCAGATGGCCCAGCTAATACCAGTTGTGCTGAAGCAGAATAGAATTTAAATCTTTTTTTAAAAATTTTAAAATATTCTTTTGTTAAGTAAATATTGGCATGCAATACTTTCTGATCACTTCATATTCTGAGTTGGCAAGCTTGTTGTCATGGTTAATTAGCCATGTTAACCCCTGCTGGGAATGATATGTTAGGCATTTCCTTACAACTTGGAAGATGATTCAATCCTATCTGATGGCATGACATTAGTTTGCTTGAAGAACTGCATTTGTTTTCTTTCTGGCCCTGCAGCATTTCTATAACTCTGGAGGAAACCTGAAGTATTTTTCTTTCAACTCTACAGCAGACCTAAACTTGCACAGAACATATATTCTCATGGGTAGAAACTTCTGCCTTTGTCATATGCTGGTGGACAGTTTGGCTTAAGCAAGCCTTAACTCTTTCCAACCTCATATAAAGGCTTTGTGTCCTGCTCCTAGAGTTTAAAATGTGCTTTTATTTCCATCAAGCATTCCTGCAACCATAATCTGAGGGAAAGGAATGAACCAGCCATGGTCTGAAAGTAAATTGTGTGAAATCAGAAGAAGTTCATGGTGTTTCCAGTTAGGATCCCTAACCCCAATCCTAACCCTAAACCTAATTCTAACTCTATCCCTAATTAAAATTAGCCTGTTAAATCAGCAATGTGATCTCAGAGTAAGAAATGAAGACTGGGGAACTGCAAGCCTACACTTTTTCTGCTTTACATCAGCAATCTATAAGATCATATTAAAAGTAGCTGTGTCCTCTTCGCTGATGACATAAAATTATTTAACACCACTGACAATGCTATTGCCCTTCAAAGCAACCTCGACTATGTGGCAACTCCAAATCTCAACTAATAAATGCTCTGACCTACACATTGGCAATAAAAATCAGAACACCAAATGCAAGTTGGGTGGAAATGACCTCGTAGATGACCCTCACTCTGTCAAAGACCTAGGAGTATTCATCTCAAATGATTTAAGCCCTAGAGTTCACTGTAACAGCATTGCCAAAAAGGCATTAAGAGTTGTTAACCTAATTTTGTAAAACTTCTTCTCCGGCAGTGTTAACTAGGGCATCCAAAACCTTTGCCAGACCAATTCTCGAATACAGCTCGTCTGCCTGGAACCCACACTGTATATTGGACATTAATACGATTGAGCGGGTCCAGAGGTATTTCATGAGAAGAGTACTCCACTCCTTTACTCACAATAGAGTTTCTTATGCCACCAGGCATGAAATTTTGGTCTTGGACAATCTGGAATTGCACCTCCTATGGTCCAACCTAAGCATATTACACAACTGCTACAATGTTCTACCTGTCAATGACTACTTCAGCTTCAGCTACAATAATACACAGGTAACAATCAATACAAACCTAAGATAAACCGCTCCAAACTCAATTGTAGAAAATATGACTTCATCAACAGAGTAGTCAATGCCTTGAATGTTCTACCCGACTCTGTTGTTACAGCCTCAAACCCTCACAGCTTCAATCTCAAACTGTCTACTGTGGGCCTCACCCCATTCTTAAGAGGTTCTTAAAGGGGGCGTGCATAAGCGCACCAGCATGCCTAGCATCCAGTGGTGGGTTTCAAAATTTTTTAGAACCTCTTCTGTAGGTGTGGCCTGTTTTGTGGGAATGGCTCAGTGGTCATGTGACAGGGTGGGAGTGGCTTGGTGGCCATGTGACTGGGTAGGCATGGCCAACATGGAAAATGTGATGAAACTTACTTAACAATGCTCTTGCTTAGCAACCAAAATTTTGGGCTCAATTGTGGTCATAAGTTCTCTTTCTTTCTCTTTCTTTCTTTCTCTTTAATTCTTCCTTCCTTCCTTTCTCTTATCTTCTTTCTCTTTCTCTTTCTCTCTTTGTCTCTTTTTTCTCTCACTCTCCCTCCATTCCTTCCTTCCTTTCTTGTGTGTATCTCTCCCACTTTCTTTCTCTCTTCCTTCCCTTCTTCCCTTCTTCTTCTTTTCTTTCTCTCTTTCTCTGTCTCTTTCTTTCTCTGTCTCTTTCTTTCTAAATCACTCTAAGGTTTGATGAAAGCAGTCACAAGTTTAGGGTGAAATGAGTCTTTCTCCAAAACTTAAACCAGGATTTCAACAAAAACCTCTAGTCAGCATCAGGGTCAGGTTTTAACTTTTATCCAGAGCCCACCAGCTTCAAACGTTCGAGACAGACCAGGTCTCTCCAGCTTAGATTTTCCAAATAGCCCTGGCAACCAGGAAACCATGGGTGTATGTCACCTCTCAACCCACAGCCACCCTTGATATATAAGATGACTTATTGATGCTCAACTATCATGGGCTTTGGGAGAATGGCCACCACAAAGGATGGAAGGCAAGCAAGGCTAGGAGGCCTCAGAAAGGAAGGCTAGGATGAGGGATGTCCGTGGGGATTCTTGGTCATCCAGGATGTCCCAAAGATGCTTTTTTCTCCCAAGAGGCAGCTGGACTTTCTGCTTTTTCTCTGACCTTCATTTCTCTTCCAAGAAGTTTCTTCAGCTCCTCCAGAAGCTTCCTCGGAGCTGAAGAAGCTTCCTGGAGGAGAAGCAAAACATCTTCAAAGAAAAACCAGAAAGTCTATTTGCCTCTTGGAGGAAAAAAAGCACCTTTGGAAGAAACGGATGAGGGCACCTGGCCCTAGCCTGTGCCCCTCATGTATGGCACCCATCCCAAGGAAGGACTCAACCCAGCTTCAAAAAGGGCCTATGCTCCACAGCCAGCCAATCTGCAAAAGCGCGGAGGTGGGCAGGGGGGGAATGCTCATGTCCCACGTTGAAGACCAATCACACTGAAGTTCCTCCAACGTAGTGCTTGGACACGCGGGATAAGGGGGTAGGTGGGTGGGCAAGGGATAAAAGTTGTGGGTATGACATCCCCCCTCTCCTGCAAAAAGCGTCCCCGCCTTTGCATCCAGCAGTTTCTTCAACCCTTGGCTACGCTGCGCTTTTGCAAAACAAGCCTGCCCCCAACCGAAAGCGGGTGTGTGGGCAGCCGCCATTGCTACTCAAGTTGTTGCTGAACTCCTGAAGAGCAATGCTCATGCTGGCGATCTGGAGGGCAGAGGGAAGAAGTTTCTCTTCTGCCTTATGACCTTCTCTCCTCCTCCTTACACAAAGTGAGACACAGCTAGGGGAGAAAACCCTGTGATGGCCCAGGGCCAAGGTGCCCCATTTTAAAGTTGATCCCCTTTTCTGTGCCAAGCAGGAAGGGAGCCTAAGCAAAGGAGGAGGTGGAGAGCCAGGCGGAGAAAGAGGGAAACTCTAGCAAGGGCTGCCTGCCACCAACTATAAACCAGTTGATCAGGGTGGCGTGCTGCTGCCCCTTGTGCTGCACTTTCAGGCGCCATAGCCCCACATGGACCTCTTATGGGTGTTGGACAACCTGGTTCTGGTAATCCCCCCCCCCAAAAGACCGACCATCGCTCAGGTTCTTACGGCTTTTTCGGGGGTTTCTTTTAAAAAAATGTCTCTCCAGATGATCTTGAAAATCTGCGAGGTTGCTTTGGGAGGGGGACAGATGGGAAACATCATTCAAGATTGTCTGGAGAGGCATTTTTTTAAAAAAAATGCTCAACAAAGCTGCAAGATCTGGAGAGATAGGTGGGCGGTCTTTTGGGGGAGGGTAATCCCCAGAACCAGGTTGCCCACAACCCTGAAGAGGTCCATATGGGGTTCTGGCAGCTGCAAAGTGTGGAATGAGGGGACAGAAACCCCCGAACCCAGTGGGGAGCCTAAGCAAAGGAGGAGGCAGAGATTTGGGTGGAGGAAGAGGGAAACTATTACTACTGCTGTATCTGTGTTGCCCCGCTGGGTTTGGGGACTTCTGCCCCTTTGCAGCCACCAGAGCAAGAGGTCTGTGCAGGGTTCCAGCAGCTGCAAAGCGCAGCATGAGCGGCAGAAGTCCCTGAACCCAGTGGGGCAACACAGCTCCAGCAGTTTCCCCCTTCCTCCACCCAGCTCACTCGCCTTTCACCCAGAGGCTCTTCCAGTGGGGCGCCTGCCATTTTACCTCCCAGGGGAAGCTCGGGAGAGACATGCAAATGGCCGTAATTTGTGGCTCCCGAGGAGGACGTTGGACATTGGGGGTGGCGGTAGCACCTGCTACTGCTCCTTCTGCTGCTCCCAGGGGTTGAAGTACCTGAAAGAGACAGGCAGGCTGCCACAGCTCCCCTGATAAGACATTTCTGAGAAGAGAAAGGGCTCCAGTCCGGCTTCACCCAAGCTAGTGGAGCACCCATATGATCGGAACAACCGCGCAGCTCACCGGCACTGGCTGTCTCCCAGGCGACAGGTGGGCAGTTGTGGGCACTCCACCAGCTTGGGTGCAACGGACCAGAGCCCTTTCTCTTCTCAGAAATGTCTTCTCAGGGGAGCTGTGGCAACCTTCCTGTCCTTTTCAGGTACTTCAACCCCTGGGAGGGAGAGGGCCAGCCGAGGGGGGGGGCATAAAGGGAGCCACAGCTCCTCTGTGAATGGAGGGGAAAATTTTGGCTTCTCTCTGCCATTTAAAGGCTGCAGCAGGGAGAATCCCAACTTTTTTCCTCTCCCTCCATTCAGAACGGAACTGCTCCAGCATCCCCACACAGACACACGTTGCCCAGTAACCTAACCTTCGTGCTCTTCTCCATGCTCTCCTTGGCTCCTCATGACTGCAATGGATGTCCAGAAATGGCTTTTGGGGCTAATGGGGCTTGGGTTTCCAGCCTGACAGCCCCTGCCGCTTCTGAATATCTATTGCAGTTGTGAGGAGCCGAGGAGAGCGCAGAGAAGAGCACGAAGGTTCTCGGTGCTCCGGGAAGCCACAAAAGTGGCTGGGAGAGGTGCGCGCCTTGGTTTAGCCTCCCTAGATGTCACAGCAGCAGCCCCAAGTGCGCTGATCTTGGCATTTTTTGCATCGACACGTGCTGCAAGAGGGAGTGAAGACTTTTTCTGGCTGGCGCAAAGGACTTCCTCAGACTTGCTTTGCTGAGCAGGGGGTGACGGGCCCGCACCTCCACCACCAGCAATCTGGAAAAGGTCTTCAATAAGGGCTCTTAGAGGAGTGGACAGATAGGGGGGAGCGAGCGGACCAGCAGCAACCAAATGGGTGGGGCCTGGGGTGAATGAGCGTGGGGGCGTTCCACCGCTAGAACCAGTTCTAAATGCAAACTAGATTTGTGGAACCTATTGTAGCGAACTGGTTAGAACCGGCAGGAACCCACCCTGCTACCATCCCTGTCTTACTGTCTCCATTTATCTGTATTTACTTTCTTTGTTCATGTTTATGTTCATACTTATATTTGTTACCTTGTACATGTTAGACAAACAAACAAACAAACAAACAGCTGTAATCAAATAACAAGCACACCATCTCAGGCCTGTTCGTGCAATAAATAAGTACGCCAGGTGACAAAGACAGACAAGTATCTGCAAGGAACAGGATTATGAGGTGAGGAAAAGAAACAAAAAGATCACATAACAAAGAGCAAATCAATCTATTTTAAAAAGCAGCAGACTAAAACTCTCTGTCTTTGGAGAGGTCAAACTGTCTAGCATGTACTTTTCTACCACAAATTTTATAGAGACGCTCATGAATTTCATTTAGCACCTCTCTTCCAGTAGTTTCAAGACAAAACATGTGAATTTTATACCTAACTTCTATTATCAAATGTCAGGCAAGAAAAAAACAAGGAACACTGCCATAATTTGAGTGGGTGCAGTGAAAATGAGATGACAGTTGACTTCATTGGACTTATCTTTCAGCTTAAATTTTATTGTTGTAGATTTTAATGATTGGATTGTGGCACATTTGTATTATTTTTCTGTTGTATTGTTTTTGAATGAGTGACTGAGGCATAAAGATTCGATTTGAATCTGTCTCTAACACATTCTGGCAAAAATCTGAATGTTAAACAGAATGGCAGCATATCTTAAGTATTAAGTATAAGGGGCATAAGTATAGGGGCTAATACACACACACACACACACACACACACACACACACACACACACACACACCATTATATATATTGTCATTATCACAGAACTGATCACAATGCCCACCCTGATTAGTTTTACCCATATATAGAGGAAAAGTTGCAATGGGGTTTGAGATTCTAGACATGCAGAAAATCCCTTGAATCTCTGAATTCCCTTCTAATCTCTTAGAAGCAATTCAAAAGCATTTGATCAGTTTAGATGCCTTAAAGTAATTCAAAAAACTAATCTCAAAGGGATGATTTAGTCAAATGTTATTTCAATTAAATTACTTGTCTGAATTTCTAAACAGCCTTATTTTTTACCTTCTGAGTCAGAGTGCTGAAATTAGGGGGGGGGGGGGAAACTGTACGAAGTCTGGGAGAAAAAAGGCAATAAGTTATATTTCTTGGTTGATCATAATATTTATTGTATTGCCCAGAGTTAAGAAGTAGAGAAACCAATGAGGATAGTGAAATTCCTGTTAACAATGAAAATAACTATGTTGGAAAAGAAACTTTATTTAGTGTGCCCATCTTACACATGATTGAATAACGAATGTCATTTCTTTTATATATTTTTTGATTGACTAGCCTATAACATGTTTTCCAAAAATAACACATCACAAATGCAAAAAATAGAGTTACTATACGATAAAATACACCATTGAAACGCAAAGCAAATTGAAACAAATTAAAAAAAAACCTAATCAACAAAAGTGAAGTATCATTAAAAATGATTTCAAAGATCTGGAGAGAAAAAGACTCCTGACCTGTCTGTCTATGGAGATTCTCAGTCATCCAGGTCATGGTTGTTCCAAAGATGCATTTTTAAGAGGCAACTGGACTTTCTGGTTGCCTCTTCAACTGGACTTCAAGAGTCCAGTTGCCTCTTGAAAAAGCCTGACCTTTCAGGAAAAATAAATTAACAGTGTATTTCTATACACACCTACTCAGATGTTCAGTGCCATGGAAAATAAAAGTTGATGAATACCACTTGAAGAGTCCCTTTCCTTATAATCACAAACTTCTTCTCACTTGGCTTCAGGTAAGAATTTGATGGCCTAAGTTAGGGGTGTCAAACTCATCACGTTGTCATCACGTGCCATATGATGACTTTTTTCCTTTTGTAAACCGGGAGTGGGAGTGACCAGCACATGAAACATCTGGCCTATGGGCCACGAGTTTGACACCCCTTGTCTAAGTTGAGATATGTGAGAGGATTGATGAAGGTCAAAATCAATGAGACAGAATAACAATGAGAAAATATTGACACATTTTAATGCCCTGTCCTACCATTGGTGGAAGTTTCCACATTGTTTTCGAATGCACTCTTATATTAAATATTAGTTTAATTGGATTACTACAGTTAGCCAAATGAAGATTACAAAGCATTAATTTCAGGCTGCTGGTGATCTCACAAGAGATATATCATTCTTAAGTTGGATAAAGAAAAAATTACCAGAGATATGTGAAAAATTACCAGCGGTGTGCAAAATTACTGGAGGTGTGCTTTCTTTTAGAACCGTTTACCTTTATATGGCATTTGGGCCCACTTTATGTAAATCTGTTAACAAGGAACTATTTCAGTTGAGAGGTTTCACCTTTATTTTATAATAGTTCCTTTTTTCCTAAATGATCAATTTCACATAATAAACAGCTACAGTGATGACAATTAATGCAAGAGTCTAATACAACTAGGAATGTTTCCTTGGGAAACATTATTAACCAATTTGCTTTATAGGCCTCTCAGTTTTGTCACCATCTCTTGGATTTAATTTTAATAGTTAAAATTACAAGAGAAACCCGAGTAACTATTCTGAAGAGAATGTGGACAGTAATTTTTGGAAGATAGGAAAATATTTTGCTTGGAGGCCGGGAAAGACATGCTCTGGCCACAATAATGTTCTTAATACCGATACCAAAATTCTTATTTTTGAATGTGCTTACATATGTCTCACTAGATGATCCTCAGTTATACTCTTACAGTGTGGATTTTACTAGCACATGGGCAAAGCATTTGACATGGATGAAACTTCTCTTCATAGCCATGAAATGACATAACTCTTGAAAGTTAGGTATGGCTGCTCTGAAGCCTTCCTGAAATCTTCTATATATCCATGTACAGTATGTGTACTTACCTAAAAAAACATCTTTTCTGAGCTAACTCTCAGAAAAATTCAGGACTACCTCAAAGCCACAAAAATCAGTCTTTCAAGAAGCTGTGGTTTTGAGAAGTAGGTTCAATAATTTGTACAAAGGCCTAGTAACAGCATCATTAAGAAAAAGGTATATGCAATTTTATACACTACATCATAGCTACAAGCATCTGTTTCTCATCACAGCCTTTATTCCCCATTCTGTGGTATTACACATCTAAAAATAACTATAGCAAAACCTTACTTTAACAGTCTACTGGGGTGGGTGCATTGGTCCACTATTCTTAAATGTCTATTTAATCGATTATCATGTCAATTTATGCCATTTACACAATGATGTCATCATTTAAAGCACATAATTTGCATCATGTGCATAATGAAGTCATAACACAAATGACATAAAGCATAGTGGAAATCTGTTGCATGTGAAATGTGTTGCTATGAGATCTGGTAAAATGATGTTTTGCTCTACAAAAAACATTGACAGCTATGCTTTACATAGTCATATTCTGAAAAGTAGGAAACAGCATGACCTGGAACTCTTCACTTTTGTATTGTGCTGAGGAGAATTGCACTTGTTTTAGAGCAATTTATCATCCAGCACTTGTATTTCTGCAGAAATAACATGTTTGATTTGCACTGCACGCCAGCAGTAGAATGACTGAAGCAAGCAACACAGAGGACTGAAACGAACAAACAAAAGGGTAAGATGAACTATTCACTATTTTTCTAGCACCTAGTCTCCTCCTTCTCCATATCCTCTTCATATCCTCTTTTCTGTCATTCCTTGCAGATGGCTGTCAAGGAAGGGTAGAAACCTCTTGCCAGAGGTCCATCTGCAAAATCACATATTGCTTTAGACTTAGAGTTTCAGGTTTCCTGTGTCCTAATTTAGGAATATCTAACCCCTTGGAAAAATCAACCTCAACCCTTTGGGTGGTAGATATGTTGTGCCCTGTTATGAGCTGTGTTTGTAACGTCTTCTTGTTGAAAATAGCTTTGTCATTTATGTGTTTGGAAATTACACATTTAAAGCTCTTTCCGGTGTATGGAAATAGTAGCATAAAACCAGGCTTTAGGATTTTTACCAGTTAGCCCTTTAATTAAGCAGCAGCTGCTTCTACATTTGAGCCATCTTCTTTTCCATTGAGTTCTGAAGATGATTGTCCCATGTGGGACAATGTTTCTGATGTCTAGGTGCAGTTGTATGCTACAAGCTGTTGCCATTAGAGATGTAACCAAGTCCCTTGGCATGACAGTATAAGCAGTTAATAGATTTCCTGCAGATGATACTCTGTTGTGCTATGAATTGCAACAAAGGCAGTAGATTTCATGTCAGTTTGGTTATGTATGTTTGAATCTTTCTTGAAATTGTCTGGAAAGATTAGCAATGGCTGAGTTTATATGACAAGGATGACCCAGTTAGCTGCTATTCTGGAGGAAAATACTTGTATTGGCAGTATGTTGCCTAGAAGCTCCAGTAAAATCATAATAGATACTTTGACAACTTCCCAACCATCACAAAACTTGTTGGAAAGATTTTTTTACTCTCCTTTCATTTTTACAGTTTTTAAAAAATATTTGGAGGGCCAATTGTGATTGGTTTACTGTGGAATTAGGGAGGGATATTACGTAGCCCATCCTTTTCTTTCTTCTGTCTGTGGTTGGGGCAATACTTCAGAACTTAGCTTTATCAGATCTGATAAACTGGCGGCCTGTGGGCCAGATGCATCATGCACAGGCCATGCCCACCCCGGCTCCGCCAAGGCAAAAAAATAACAATATGTCACAATATATCATGTGACATGATCGAGTTTGACACCCGTGTTTTAGATAATTCTAAACCCGTTTAGTTCTTTGAGGTAGTGTAGACATAAACCCAAACTATAAATGTTAATTCTACATTCATAGTAAGGTTCCATAGTAACAGAACCTTGCAAGTCTGAATACACTTCCACCTTCCCCTGCCTTTACTTAAAAAAAAACCTAGAAGAAATACCTTCTGAGATGCTTTACCTATCCCCATCCCCTTCTTTTGGATTCAGATTTTTCTTATTCAGACCATTGTCTAGGCTGCAGCTTTTCCTTCTGTCTCCTAAGGTTATTCTCACTGCCTATTACAAGCAGCAAGAAGAATGGGTTAACTCTCTTTTCACAAGCAAGATGAATAAAAGGTAAAGGTAAAGGTTCCCCTAGTACATATTGCTAGTTGTTCCCCACTTTCTACTTGCATTTTTGCATGCTTTCAAACTGCTAGGTTGGCAATAGCTGGGACAAGTAATGGGAGCTCACTCTGTTATGTGGCACTAGTGATTCAAACCACTGAACTGCTGACCTTTCTGATCGACAAGCCCAGCATCTTAGCCACTGAGTCACCATGTCCCTTTTTAGCAAGATGAATGAAGAAGGCTAAATAAGCTTGAAACACCCTTGATTGTTGGGCTAAAACTAAGCCATTATATATTAGATTTGGATGTTTAGATGACATATTGAATTACTCATACGACTCAGTTAATCTTGTTGTGTGAACAGAATTTCAGTGTACAAAATATGAAAGATTCAAGAATGAAATATGTATGGCCCTTACTTTCCAAGTATTTCAGAAGTCTCTTAAAAAGTGAGTCTATTCCCAAGCCTAGAGTTAGGAATTTGTGTGGCTCCTGTTGAATCTCTCTCTCTCTCTCTCTCTCTCTCTCTCTCTCTCTCTCTCTCTCTCTCTCTCTCTCTCTCTCTCTCTCTCTCTCTCTCTCTCTCTCTCTCTCTCTCTCTCTCTCCTCCCTCCCTCCCTCCCTCCCTCCCTCCCTCCCTCCCTCCCTCCCTCTCTCTCTCTCTCTTTCCCTCCCTCCTTCCCTCTCTCTCTCTCTTTTGAATGATATTAAGGCAATTAACCAGTTGGTGCTAGTTAGTAGCAGATCAAAGAAAAAAAGAAGAGGCGTCTGGCCTAGAATTAAATAAATCATAGTGTTGGAAAGAATCTCAAAGCCATCCAATTCAAACCCTTCCTCAGTGCAATACAGATAGTTTCATCTTAAAGGATCCCACAAAGAAGCTACATCACTTTCCAAGACACTATATCTCCCTGCCAAACTGCTCTCACTATTAGTATATATCTTCTGAGGCTAAACTAAAAACCTGGTTCCCTGCAGGTTATATTTCTTTGTCCTATTCCTTCTCTCTAAAACAACAGAGAATTTTGTTGTGGAGATATGTGAAGACTGCTATCATAAATCCTGTTAGTCATGTCTTCCCCTGACTCCTACAAAAATAACATCCAACCTACTATCAAAGGATGTAGCATGCAAGATCTAAGATCATGCTAATTTTATTTTGCATTCCATATCAGTTCAGATGACAGCTCCGACTCCAGCAGAGAATGAGAAAGCAAAGATCTTAGTTTTGTTTTCCCCTAAAGTTTAAAGCTTAAAAAAACAACCAAAGAAACAAACCTAACATCTGCAGGCAAGATAGGAGAACACAAACCGACATGGCAGGAAGCTCCTATGGTGCTTTTCCTTTAAATATCAAGGATTACACAAAAGGAAATAGTAAGTTTGCAAAATTGATCCTGGCAAATATCATTTCCAAAAATGAAATATGTTGGTTTTCTACGACAACAATAGTGACAGTACTGACAATTGGTAAGTCAGTATTCTCAGAGAACTATGAATGAGAAAATTAACCCAAGAAAACTTTGCAGTCTGACAGGGTTCCTTCCCCCTGCCCCCTTTCTGTTGTTGCGTTGTGTTAGGTACACATTGTCAGGCTGCGTTATGGCATGTCCTATTATATTTGATACATTGTGACAGGACACTGAAATGGAATGCAAAGAATATTAACATAGCATTGAGGCAAAGCAATCTCTTGTCAGATCACTTTCTTATTGTTTCAAGAAAACTCATAATGCCAATTCTGGGGGATGTGATGCATTGATAATCTAAAATGAAATAGTCTCTTGGTGATATCTGTCAAGACCAGCCATTGCCTTAAAACTTCACAATGGCATGTTGCTTTCCTTACAAAGAAGGGGTTCTGTATAGTTTGTTTAATACTGATACTCAAAATGTTTCCTGAAATGTTTCCTAGTGTTAACTCAGAACTCGTAAGGGAAACTTGTTGCTAGACATTTAATCATTCTCTCTTCTTTTTCCTAAAACAGAACTTTTTACTGATTGGCTAGAATGGCAGTGGAATAGCATTCAAGGGCTTTATAGTTCCTTTAAAAATGAGAAAGATTGTCTTCTCCCAAGGACAATTAACATAATGTATCTGTTCAAGGACAGCATAGAAGAGTGTGATTGTAGAGTCACAAATTGAGGTTTCTATCAAATGACCTATTTGATTAGGCCACCTTCACTGTCCTTACACATCACATTTACTCGAAAGGAAAATGAGATTCCCCCCCCTTTCCCAAATTACCTTTGGTGTGGTCATTTTACATTTGTAGAATAGAGGCAGAGATTTCTGAACTGGAATTGTTCCTCTTGGGAATCTAGAAAAATGGATTAATCATTAAACAAAATAAGCTTAGGATACCAAGGGAAGATGGGCACCACAATTTTCCACCCTTAGCTACCATGCCCATTCGCTGGGCATATTTTTTCACTGACATATCTAACTTTAGTTTTCAGCACGTAGTCTAAATGTCTTGTCAGTTATGCAATGGAAAGGCTGAGAGACACAATTGTTGGGCTGTGATTATGGCATTATTCGGCCTTAATTTGGCCCTGGTATGGAGCCCATGGTTGGAAAGTTTCCATTATTCCTTAACTTAATATTCATGTCTCAAAAGCCTATACTCTCAAGTAGAGGGAATAAATGGCAGCGACCCATATCCTTGTCTCATTTTGTTGGAAGAAATGTCCTTCTGGGTTCAGTTTCCAAGTGTGGAAAAAGACACTGGATTCATGGAAGTTCCTTGGAAAGGTGGTTTATTGATGAACAGGATCACATGGCTTGAAGATTTTGGGCGAAGAAAAAGGGAAAAGATGCTGAGAGTGCCTGCGTTTAATGCCCTCTGTTGGGCTTTGAATTTGAGCTTGTGTTTTGATTGGTTGTCAGACTCCCATGAGGCTATGCAGAGGTAACTCTGTAGGTTGTCTTTTGAGTCCCAGGCTTGGTTGACTCTTGCTGGGTGATGTAATGAAAAGGCTTTGGGCAATTCCCACTATGGCTCTGCCTGAAGGAGGAAGATCTTTGTTATTTAGAATAGACTGGCCCAGGCCTTGATGGACCATTGACAAAGATGGGGGGAATGACTGAGTTTCTGCCTCCCTTTTAGGGGAAATATTCTGCCATTTTAATATTTCCTAAAATATTTTCCTAGGAGAGGGGTGGGTTCTAACTTCCTATAATTTCATGTACAGTTATTTTCAATATAGAAAGAATAAACAATTTACATATTTTTTGTCTAGTTTTCCCTGTCCTGTTATCTCTTAACCCCTTTCTTTTCTTTCTCTTCTCCAAGTAGCTATCCCTTCCCTTTATCCTATCTCCATACCAGTGGTGGGTTTCAAAAATTGTTCGAACCTACTCTGTGGGTGTGGCCTCCTTTGTGGGAGTGGCTTGCCACCCATGTGACTGGATGGGAGTGGCTTGCCACCCATGTGACCAGATATGAAGATGCCGACGACACTTGTCAGAACCCCTTAAATTACCTCACACACAGCACTGGCAGAATATGATGTAAACTTGTTTTTTAAAAGGCATCTTTGGTTTGCATTAAAACAACTTCAACACACGCAATGTTCTGATTGCACAACAAACTCAGTAGTCATCCTTATCTTTCACAAAGGCACTGAGTTTTATAAATATGAGCATGATAGTATAGAATAATCATATCCAAGGACCAGTGGTGGGTTTCAAATTTTTTTGGAACCTCTTCTGTAGGTGTGGCCTGCTTTCTGGGTCCACTGGTGGAACCTCTTCTAACCGGTTCAGTAGATTTGACGAACCGGTTCTACCGAATAAGTGCGAACTGGTAGGAACCCACCTCTGCTCCATACTGTTACTGCTGCTGCTGCTGCTGCTACTCCTCATCCTCCTCCTCCTCTCCTCCTTCTCTTTATTCTCTTCCTCTCTTCTCTCTCCCCTTTGCAAATTCTAAAGAAGAAAGGGGGGGTCTATTTAAGCGTAAAAGACAGAATGTGATTTAATAGCAAAAGTAGAACGATCCACAAAACTTAAGCATTCCATTCTACCAATTACCTGTTTCAAGCAAAAAGGCAAACTATATTTTGTACTTTAGAATTAGCTACTGTCAGTGTAACAGAGCAATGTTTTTAATGGGTATTATCCATTTGAAATTTCTTTAGTGACTAATCACTAAGAAAAACAGAACTGGTTTTTTATTCCTTCAAATAATTTCCTGGTTTCTCTCAGGATTTCTGTTTCACAGTTTGCTAAGAAAACACCAGGAAATCTGAGATACAGACCAGACTGGAAAATCAAAGAAAACATGAAGAAGGCAGAGGCAAACCATTTCCAAGAAAACAAAACCTCTTAGGATAAATTATATTCATACAAATAGGAGAATTTAAGACTCTCTTTCTAGAGTCTTCCACTGTAAATAAATTGGACTTCCAAGATGTTGCTAACTTTCATCCTCTGTTGATCCCCTGCTCAATTCTCAAAATTTATTTATTTATTTATTTGATTTCTATAGCTGCTCAATTAAACAAGTGACTCTGGAAACCATATATCATAAAACCAATTAAAACAATGTAGACAATACAAAATCAATATATATGGCATCAATTTAAAACTATTACTATAGATTATAATACAACAAGAAAGTGGAAACCTTAATTTACTTGGGGCCCCAGGGGCAGAATTGGGTTCCTACTGGTTTGGCCAAATAGGTAGTAACTTTGCCTGTAGTAACCGGTTCACTTGTTTTTTGCTTCTGCACATGCACATAACCATTTAAAAAGTACTGCACATGCGCAGCGCATCCCTGACTGACCCGGCAGTAGCAGCAGCCAGAACCCACCCCTGGGTTGGGGTCATCCTGATATTTGAAGGGAAAATATTCCAGAGGACAGGAACTACAGCAGAGAAAGCACATCTCCTGATTTATTTTATTTTATTGCCAATCTTACCATAAGGTAACTCTGGGCAACTTATAGTTACACCTAAGTTAAAACATATGTTGAAAAGAAACATTAAAACCAGTGACACATGGGGAGGGTGGGGGCGGAATGCGGGGGTGGTTTGATTATTGCTTGTTTGATTTTTATATAAGCCTTTCTTCATTAAGAATCTCAGGGCACTATACAAAAAATGTTTAAAAAAATCTTCAGTTAAAATATAAACCTGGTATGAAACAGGAATGAGTTATAATATAACCAACCAAACAAAATTCCTTAATACAATGATTGTCCTTAAAAGGTATTTTAGGAAGAGATGTGTCCTCCTTAAGAAGGTTCTGAGCCTTGGAAGTAAGTGATGAAAAAATATCTTCATCATGCAGTTATTACCACTTGTAACTCAGATCTTTGCAGCCAGGGGCAGAAAAATATACATGTGAAAATAGGATTTTTATTTTACGATAAAATTCCTTGTACTGCAGCATACTTCCTCTCCTGAATTTAAATCAAAAATATCTTTAAAATGAAGAGGCTGAGATAAAGTTCAGCAGATGCTGTTCTTTTATATCCCTCTCCCTTAAAAAGTCATATGGAAAACTTTCATTTAGATCCCAACTAATTAATAGAATACAAGTGGTCTGATAGGCAGAAAATGTAGTGCAGTTTTTCCTAACTCATACAGAGCCCCAGAAGAAAAAGGAGGAGTCATGTACAACATACAATGTAATGACTGCAACAGCCACTATGTAGGACAAACAGGCAGAAGACTGGCAGAACAAATCAATGAACACTAGTAGCCGAAGACATGATGAAAACTTTAAATTTCACAACCCATAGACAGACTTAACCATAGTTTCAACTGGTATACTGTGACCATCCTAGACCAAGCTAAGTCCAAAAATGTTATGGAATTTCTAGAAGCCTGGCATTGTGACAAATTAGCCATCAACAGACACATAAATGTAAACAATATCTACAAATTATGGAAATGAGACAATCAACCAATCAAAATGGGAACAAAAAACCCAAAACAGCTCCACAACCAGCATTCAACACCCAGGTGAGCATAGAAAAACTCCAAGATTAACATCACGCTAACAATCAAGAAGTAAACAGTACCCCAGTCAAGGAACTGCCAAAGAAGCTATCAGTAAACAGCTCAGCCAAAGAACCTCCAACACAACTTTCACCAACACTGACAGGGCAAACTACTAAGATACAAATTGAGAGCAAATCCCAATCTTTACTACCACTGGTGATACTACCTAGCTTGAGTAAGGAAATGTCTACAAGAAAACAACAAAGCTCAGTGCGCAGCAAAGACTTCTTTACAACTAGCCTAGCCAAAATAAAATATCCAGCCAGATGTATGCTCAATATGTCTTCAGGTATCAGCAAGGGTAGATGAGATAAAGACAAAAGAAAACTCAAGATGAAGGGTACAGTCACTTGATTGAAACCCTGCCCCCTTTTAATGTGCAGTGCACCCAGGTAAACATTGGGCAGGGCTGCAGTATCATACTTTTTTTGCCTGACATCTTTAACTCTTTTTTTTTTGTGACATTCCCTTCCCCTCAGACTACCGTGTGCCAAGGAAGCCAAATTGCTGGCTACCAACCAAGAGTTGAGAATTGGAATCATTACTCTTACTTCATCAATGAGTGGTGGCATTTCAAATTAATGGAACAAGATCAAACACTCTTTTTTGTACTGGGAGCAGCTTCACTGCTTGGAACAAGGTATATATTTAAATTTAGTGTTATTTTACTAAGCTCGGTGGTTTCTGGACATTACAAATTGCTTTGTTTACAATCCTAAAATGACTTTGCCTAAACTGCATAAATGCAACGAAGTAGGCTTGTCTTACATCATTAGTTTGGTTTTCATCCTTTGTGAGCCGAATTTGAAGTTAAATTATGTGTTTGATCATGTAATTCATTGAAACATTTTAAAATGCCTCTGGCACAGCCTATTTAGCATGGAAACATTTACTTATTTACATTTTAGAATTTGCATATTGAAAGATAAGCTATATTTAACAACTATGCAGTTGGGTATGAATGGTTTTATACAAAAAAGCTGCTATTGTCTTATGAAATATTTTCAACTTTCATCTCAAACTAAATGTATTATGCAGTGGGTGATGTTTATGACAGGGCAGACTATAAATGGTTTTATTCAGGTGAATAAATCATGAAGGAAACATACTCTAATTGTGCAAGCAATTTCTTGTACATTTAGTAGAAAGCCATGAAAATTACTCTTATTATGTAACAAATAGATGACTTGTGAAACATGAACAAACATGTATTTTTTGTTATTGTTATGTTAAAGAAAAGGGGAGGGTGTTTTTGCAGTTTCTTAAAAACCTTCTCTATATTACAATGGAAGACTGAATTTGCTATAAATTTCTTGACTCTTCAATCTTAAAAACAGAGATGAACAAAACTGGAAGGTACTTTTTACAGCAATAGTTTCCATTTTTTTTCCTTAGAAGGGAGGCCAATCTTAAGTGCATTTCTACATTTTCGGGCAACGAGAGACTCAGGATCTGCATAAACATACCAATCATTCTACAGTGCAGTTTAACTTTTAGATATCAGTTCCATTCCATAATACCCACATCCAATGCTGAAACAGAGAGGATGAACTCCACCAGGAAAAACACATTAATTGTGATGTAAATGGCCGGTAGGACAGTTAATCTGAATTACAGATCATGCTGATTTCAATCATAATAACTTGGGTTCATTATTTTACTTAAAACATACCTTTTCAGTCATCTTATGGTTACTGTCCAGGCCTATTACCACACTCTGCCTCAATCTTTACCCATCCTGAAGGTGATACACTTTCTACAAGATTTTTGGATGGTGAACTAGCTCCTCAAGGAAGAATTGTATCTCGCCAAGTTTTCTTAGATTTCTGCCACTTTCTATCATTGCTAAGGCCTTTCCATTTATGTTTAGGATTGTGTGTGTGTGTGTGTGTGTGTGTGTGTGTGTGTGTGTGTGTGTGTGAATACACATACATACATACATACATACATACATACATACATACATACATACATACATACATACAAAAATACATACAAACAAACCAGTGGTGGGATTAATAATTAAACAACCAGTTCTCTGTCCTAATGACCAGGTGGGTAAGCGGGGCTTAGTGGTCATATGACCATGTGGGCGTGGCTAACTCAACATTACTCAGGTCAATGGGCACTTCACCTTAGCTGTTACAATGTACTAAGGTTTAACCGGAGAGGCAGTTTCTGTAAGCAGGGCAATAAAGATTAAGCTAGAAACAACACCAGAATGTTTCCTTCTTGCCTTCCTTACAGGATTAGCCCTATACAGTGGAAAAATAACCAAAATAAGTTTTCTTCCAACAATCGGTTCTCTGAACCTCTTAGAAAGTTAAGAGCTGGTTCTCCCGGATAGGTGCGGACTGGCTGAATCCCACCATTGATACAAACATACTCAATTTCTGTCCACCACAGACTCTACCAAGAACCTGGATGCCATATTTATTGGTCTTCCCTGTACTATATCAGATCAGACCGAGCCAGTTACATTTCTCCTAATTTCCAGCTATGATAAAAAAATAAACTCTACAATCCCCTTCTATACACAGTATGCTTATATAATGTACAGTATAGGACCTATATGTATTATATATAATATATTTGTGTTCCTTGATTTCTTGCCTCACAATCTCCCCCTTCCCCATATTCTGAAATGATTGTTCTGATTATGAGTAGCATATCTAATAAAGAAAAAAATGAATTTGCATCTGCCACCCAAAACAAACAAACATTTCTAGCTCTTTGCAGAAAGCAAGTAGGAAAAAGAAATACAAGGAATTGAACACTGTAGTACACAAAGATGCACCACAATTATTGGAATTCTTTCAAAGTTACCTTACTGTTTGCTACAATAAATCTACTTGTCTGAATCTTTGTGTCCTGGGAAATATATTCTTGCAGTATTTTGTCTTGTTAGCTGAGATTGACCACATGAACATGGTCAAGGCAATCATCAACCTATATGTCATGAGTTAAACAACCTCTTCTGTGAAAAATGCTCTCTGGAGATCCGTAATGCAGAGATTGCCAGAATTTCTGAACTACTATCTTGTCAACTTGGTTGATCATATACAGTAGGAAAGGCCAGATGATCAGAATCTTTTGTTACTTTTCTGGCTGGCAACAGGAACAGTTCTATTAGAGTATTTTCAGTTATGATTTGTGGTCTCTTCCTATATTTCATTAGGAATCTGCTCAGGTTTTGCTTAGTTGCAGTTAGAAGCTTAGAAGCTTGTCTCACCCACTTTTCTTGAATGTATGACCTGCTTGTTGTGCCTCACCATTTTATTTGGTGGAAATAAAGTATGATTAATTCTATTTTGAATCAAAAAGAATATATACACATAGACACTGTATATACTCTATCATCTATCTATCTATCTATCTATCTATCTATCTATCTATCTATCTATCTATCTATCTATCTATCTATCTCACTCACTCACTCGACGCCTCTTCACCCAACGTGGGTATAGGCGACTTCCATGGAAATTTATGGCGATCCATGGAAGCTGTTTCAGCTGGATATACCCAAGGGGACGCCAGTCCCAAGGGTCGACAGAGCCCGATTGGTGGGAACAGGGGGCACCACGTGAAGGCCGGGTTGTCGTTTGATAGTTGAGAGGCTATATTTGGCGAATCAACTATCCTTGCCCCCCCTCTATCTATCTATCTATCTATCTATCTATCTATCTATCTATCTATCTATCTACCATCATCATCATCTGTGTATGTGCATGTATGTATATGTATGTGTATGTGTGTGTATCTCTCTCTCTCCATCCATCCATCCATCCATCCATTATAGATAAAATATCAACTAAAAAGATTTCCTTCAGAATCTGAGCAGTCTATGTATATATTTATAAAAAGTATTAATACAGCAAATTAATGGCAGAAGTTAGAGTAGTCAGACATTAAGTGAAGAATAAGTGGATCCTGAATACAATATCATTTCTGATGGCTTTTTATATTCCTTCCATGTAGTGGTCCGGATGTTCAAGCATCAGTAGGATCTTCCCCTTTGCAAGGTGAAGAAAGAGTGAAAAAAGATATCTAAATTTATCTAAAATACTGTGCAAAGGTAGACAAGAAGGTCTTGAGCTGTTTCTTTGAACAGTGAAAAGTACTTGTCTGACACTTGAGCAATAATACCTGAAAGCAAAAGGCGTTCCTTGGGCAAATGGAACTGTCAGAACCACTTGACGTCTGCATATATTTATCTGCTTAGAAAAATTCTACATGGGCTGATATAGATAAGTTGCCACTAATGTATCATGCCTTAAATGCAAAGGCAGCATGAGGGCTAAATCATCATAAGCCTGTCTTTTATCAAGGTACTTTCCCCCCTCCCTTTGAATTTCCTAGATCATATCCTACACCTTAAACAAACTGTTGGGGTTGTTAATGAAAGAAAAGTGTTAATAATTGCCATAATCAAAATGTAGAGTCCTTCATGGAAAAAGAGATGCCAGATGCTCAAGCTTGTTTTATGAAAGGCTGAGCAATATGAACAATTATTTCTGTCGCATGCTGTATAGGTGAGAATTTTTTTTTAAAAAAAAATCAATATAGGCTTAATTGATTTTAGAAAGGCCTCTGATGGGGAATGTGTTCAGAAAAAAATGGGAATCCTGAAACCTCTAATTGTCCTCATTAGTCACCCATATACAGGTCTGGAAGCCACAGTGCTGATAGAACATGGCAAAGCAGACTAGCTCCAGGTTGACAAAGGAATGAGAAATGATCCTTATTTATTCAATCTATGAATATTAAGGGAAGCTGATTTGAAGATGAATGGGGTTTTAAAATTAGAGGAAGAAACTTCAGTAACCTTTAGTATGATGACAATTCTCCAATAACTGGAAATGCAAAGGATCTACTGGATCTACTCATAAAAGTCAAAGAGCATAAGGGGAAAATGAGACTAAGAAAAGTATATAGAATATTCTTTTATTGGCCAAGCGTGATTGGGACACACAGGAAATTTGAAATAATAGAAAATATTTGTAGCTTGGGTTTTAGATGTTGGCAATGGTTTGCTCTCCAAGCTTGTTCGATTTAATTTCTGAACATTTCATTCAGGATTTTCTTGTCCTATTTCTCTTTAGCTTGTTTAGAAGACCTTTATAAGCTAAAGAGGAATAGGACAAGAAAATCCTGCTAGTGATGTTACCTAGTCTGGTAACGGAACATTCAGAAACTACTTTGAAACAAGCTTGGAGACCAAATCACTGCCAAAAACACAAGGAATTTGTCTCCAGTGCAGAAGGTTTCAGTGTACATACAAGGAACAAAGTGATAATCATAAGATATCAATAGGAGAAGGTAATAGGAAAGATGAGAAGAATAATAGTAATATAGCCCTACTACATGGGTAAATATCTTTAGTCATAAGACAGTGCTGTGGTAATTAGGTGTTTAGCAGAGTGATGCCACAGGGGAGGAAAACTGTCTTTGTATCCAGTTGTTTTGGCATGCCCTATAGCAGTGTGCTAAGGGGAGGAGTTGAAACAGTTTATGTTGAGGATATAGGGGGGTCTGTAGATATTTTCTCAGTTTTCTTTAAGTCTTGTGCAGTATACAGCTCCTCAATGGAAGGCAGACTGATATCAGTTGTTTTTTTCTGCAGTTCTAACTATCCATTGAAGAGACTAATGGGTCTAAGAAGTTGTGACAAGAAGAAGCTGGACAGCCATTTGTCCAGAATAGTATAGGAGTTCCTGCCACAGGCAAAGGGTTGGACTGAAGACCTCCAAGGTTCCTTCCAAACCTATTCTATGTTCAACATTAAACATAAAGAAGACCAAACTAATGACAGATATATGTAAATGTGTTTGATTTTAAATGGTTTTCATTGTATTTTTTATTTATTGTGTTTATACTGCATGTATTTGAAATAAATAAATAAATGGAACTTTCAGCTCCACAACCTTTCTACGACTTCTTAATCTTCAACAACTGTCATTAGATTGGATATCTTGCCCCAATATAAGGGCTGGCTGTTAGGTTGAAATATGTGGCAGCTCATCCAGGACCATCTCCATCACCTTTGACCTTCAATTCTAGCAGGTTGCCCATTGTATGGGTCTATAACCTGGGATGAGTGAATCTGTCAATTTTGATTTTTCTCATTTTCCTGGCTGAAAGTTCTTCCTTTCTTTCTTTCTTATTGATAAGAAAAAAAGCAAGTAAGAGGATAGAAACTTCACAAACACTTTGCACACTTTTCTTCTTCACATATGTGACAAGCATTTATCTTCACAATTCTCCTTAGTGTAATGCATTTTACATTCACTAGTAGTTCATATATGTTGAACATTCTTTATTAATAGGTGTATTTGCTTTTTGTGGAGATTAATACATTTAATTTTTTATAGCAGATTGATTACTTGTAGCATGCCACCTGATTTGCAGAGGTACTAATTAAGTAAATGCATATAAAAATTCAGATCAAAGTATTCCCCCCTCATGGTATACAAGATCATTCACAAGTCATCTTTGACCATTACTCAAGAAACTCATAGCTTCTGAACTCAGATGAAGATCTGAAACCTTGGCTTTACTCCTTGGTTTGTGTGGACTCAATATAAATCTCAGTTTGTAGATGTATTTTGATTGGTTTTTTTTTTACCCCTATTCCTTTATTAAGCAAGAGCTTTTCATCCTAAACTTTTTACTCATTTTGTAGCATACTTTGGGTTACTAATGTTTTCTGAGAAGACCAAAGAGATGTGTAACACCATATTTTCATTTCTGTTTCCCTGCTTTTTTATATAAGACTTATGTAAGAGTTTGACTTAAAAGCTAAGATTAAAACATATAAAACATGTTGGTCTTTTTTAAAAAACAGAGTGCAAAAGGCATGGATATTATTCAGCATCTCTGAACAGATGTATGCCACTGTGAAACTGAAATGTCTAATTTACTAAGAGAAACTGATGAGAGATGATTGACTACTAAAGTAAAATGCTGAGTGAATGCAGCATCTGTGCATGACTGGATTGTTCCAATTACATGCAAGTATAGTTTGTTCAGTGGCTGACAGAGATTAAGAAACAGTCAGGCTGAAGTATTAGTGGTGAAATGTTTCTTCTTTGGTATTTTCATTACTCTGTAAAATGAAGTTCTTCTAAATACTTTGTCCCATGAGATTTGCAAGGATAAAGGCATTTCGTATTAAAACTGATAGGCTGAATAGTAAAGAAATGATATATTCCTTTAACATACAAAATGGCAAGTAAAGGTGTCTGGTTTTATCAAAGAAAAGGTTGCCGTGGTTTCAGTGGAATCTACCCTAGGATTTTAAGAAATCATAATGAGATTTAAAATGTACTGTAGAATAAAAGATGTAAGCATCTTGTAAAAGGAAACTTCTCATATTGGGACTTACTATTGAGATTTGGTGATTATTACTTTGCATATGGTGACTATATCTGAACATGTTTGATGTGAGGCTATCTGAGGTGAGCTTTGTGATCCATAGACTTGCAATTGTACACTAGAATTTTTGTCAGTTGTTGTACACTGTAGCATGTATTGGTCAGATGTATTCATATTTACTGAAGATGGAACCAGATATTGATCATGTAGGATTTATTACAGTAACAAGGGAATGAAAATATTGATTGCATGTAGAAGTTTATCTGAGTAAGTAAATGATACTACATCTTTTTAAATTCTTGTTTGAAAATAGATTTTCAAAATTATTGACAATGCCAACTATCTTCTAATTATGCCTTTTGGATGAAGAAAAGACTACTGCTACATTAATTATATTTGGCAGCATTCTGACTTTAGGCCGAAATAGAAAAGCAATGAGTGCATAAGCTTGGGTTATGAGGTATTAAAATGAATTATCCCACTATTTGAGTAATATTGCATGGAGCAAAATAAAATTCTCCATAAGGAAAATTCTAGGATATTTTTTTTACTTCCCAAGCTAGATTACAGGCAGTCCCTGAGTGAAGAATGAGTTCCTAACTGTGTGTTTAGCTTGAATTTGTATATAAGTCAAAAAATTGTACTTTCAAATCAACTGTCTATTATTCAAAATGGTGGATGGCATTGTCTTTTCTTGGACCAGCTACCTGCTGAAGCTGCACAAAGCTTCCAGGAACTGTTGAAAACTGCTGAAAACAGGCTGCATATAAAAAAAAATACAGGTTGAAAAACACTCAAGCAGATGGCAAGGTTATGATTACTCTTGACAGAGCATCCATTTTATTTATCCTATTTATATGGCTGCCTATCTCACAAAATGTGACTTAGCAGTGTACAATAAAAACCTATAAATAGCAATATAAAAAGCAATCAACAATTAAAGCATTAAAGTTATAATCAAATGGAAAGAGCTTCAGATATTATGAAGCGACCTCATCAGCTAACCATTCCCACCATTCCCTTGAGACCCCCCAGGACTGTTGACACAACCAGGGTTTGAGGGAGTTATGGAGAGTTGACAGGGATGGGGTGGTAGTGATGGATAATATTTCATAGTGCAGATGCACCACACAAAAAGTCCATCCCTTGGGTTCTGCCAAGTATAGCTCCTTAGCAAACAGGGCCCATAACATTCCTCTTTTGCCAGACCTGGTGGGATGGGCAGATATAATCAGGGAAAGGTAGTCTCTCAAATAACCCATACCCATGCCATGAAGGTCAAAACCATGAACTGGCCAAGTTACAAGCAAACTTGTAATCAGTGCAGTTTGCAGAGCAGAGGTGTAATGTGTGCCATTCTAGGGGCACCCATAACTGTGTGTGTCACTATATTATTTACCAGCTGAAACTTCCACATACTTTTCAAGGGCTGCTCCACAAACAGCACATTACAGGAGTCCCTCCTGGAAGTGACCAAAAGATGAGTGGCTGTAAGCAGAGGCTGCCAATCCAGGAAGGTGCAACTACTGTACAACATGAAGCCATGCACTTCTAGTGACAACTGCCACCTGCTCTTGATAATGTTTGAATAAATAAATGCCTTGGGGGTCAAACAACCTATACAGGTCTACATTTACATAGATCCATGAGGAGGTTTTAAATGAGGAAGTACCTCTCTAACACTTAATGAAATTAAAGTACTAATGAATTTTTAATTTGAATTCTATTTTTCCTCACTTTATTTCACAATATGTTTCTAATTAGGTGCCAGCAGTGAATCAGGAAACAGTGAATGTGGAGATTATTTAAAGTATCTTCTACTTTAATACTCGATGCAGGCAGACAGAAAATGGGAGATTTGAACAGACTTCTGTTTGCAATAGACAGCTAGGATATGAAGAAGAGCTACCAAAGATTTTGCCTGGTGTCATTCGATTTAGGAGGGTTTTTTTAAACCCACACCTACCCTCCTCAATATTCTTCCTATTTTCATTTTTTGAAGCCCAGCAAATAAACTGAAGCAGATCTGCAAGGTATGTGTTGATAAACAACAGACTCTTTTAGATGGCCACTTGAGGATTTTGCTTTGCAAATGTGAGGTTACTGAGTTGACTCTATTAAAGATTCATTCTTTCAAAAAAAAAGTCTCTGTGAGGGAATGCAGCTCTCTTCAGATCTTGTACACACATTTCACTTCAAAAGAGCATGGTGGGGGAAGCACTGAGCCTTTGCAAGAACTATTTTCCGTTTTCATAATAATAGTTAAAAAAATATTCTCTCCAAAGTTAGCCCCGTTAAGTTGAATGACTAAAGTGTTTCTTCAGCTGGAGAAAATTGTTCAGTGGGTCTTTGCTCTTTAGAATGGCGCTAATGGAGTTTGGAATTTTCAAAGAAAAAAAAGTACTGCTAATATATAACGTTAGACCAGACACTGTTTAAGGGAAAATCACACCTGTACGTTTTATAAAAATGCCAACATATGAAAGTTGACAGCTTTTATAATTTATTGCCTGAACTTTTCAGCAACCATTTATTATTTTTATTTCATAGTTATTATTCTGGCACTAAAATGAACATGTGCCAATAAATGGATGATTTCTTTTTAGACTTAAGGAAAATCTTTTCCACGTGAAGAAACATATTGTCAATCTTCAAATATTCTTCTAGTTTATTTGATAGGCCAGTGAGGTTGAGCTCTCCTGTTGTGGCTGTTGTAGCTGCTTTGTTAAAAGCTACTGGGTGGAAAATACCTCACAAAAGTCTTTGGGGCTTTGAAATGAATCATTCATTTCACCCCAGCTTTGACTGAAGCACCACTGGAAGTGAAGTACACATGTGTAGCAGTGGTGGCATTCAAATATTTTTACTACTAGTTCTGTGGGCATGGCTTGGTGGGCATGATAGGGGAAGGATACTGAAAAATATCTCTTCCCTCCCCAATCCAGGGGAAGGATACTGCAAAATCCCCATTTCCTCCTGATCATCTGGGATTCGGAAGGCAGAGAATAGATGGGGGCGGGGTACTGGGCAGAGGTGGTATTTACCAGTTCTCTGAACTATGGTACTCAAAATTTCTGCTACCAGTTCTCCAGAACTGGTCAGAACCTGCTGAATACCACCTCTGACGTGTAGGAATTCTTGTAAACAAGTCAAAGCAATTAATCAGTTGTTCTGCAAATTTTATTATTGTATTGTATTTTATATTTTAGATACTGTAGAGTAACTCACCATTGTGCAGCAAACTATTTTGCCATCACTCACCAGTCAGGAGCAAACCATCTATAATACCAGTATGAGGAGTTGAACTTGAGTTCTTCTGGATCTTGGCTCCTCAGAATCTTTGACATAACTTACTTGCTACTTGATCTTTTTAACTGGAGATGCCAGGAATTGAATCCAAGATGTCTTGCTTCAAAAGCATACAATAATTGTCTCTTAGCTATGGAAGAACTAAAGCGACTTAAATAGAGAAATTCTGGCTGAATATGTATCCTTAAGCAACATGAAACCTAGAAAAAATCCTAAGTATAATGAAATTTACTAGAATAAATTGATCCTGTAGGGTTGAAGTTGGATGTCCCAAACCATCTTCCCCTTAAGGTCTTCATACTCTGGCCCTACCTCCTACTTTGGGACAATATCTTGGAAAATTCTGTTGCTTTTACCCATCATCTAGGATTTTCTTCAGCTGGCATTCTCTCGATCACATGTGTCAAAGATAGGACTGTCCAGTCATATCATGTGCTACCATTCAATAATTCAAAGGTTAAAATACAAAACAGTATTTTGTTTACAAGGCTATGTCCTGGCTATATAGCATGTAGATATACAGCATGTAGGTGTGTGTGTGTGTGTGTGTTTGTGTGTATGTGTGTGTATGTGTAAATAGACAGACAGACATATACACTTACACACATTTTCTAAAATGAGAATGTTTTTTCCTATTTTGCATCATTCCTCTAATATCAAATCTGCAGTTAATTGTTTTGTTAATACATTCAACATGTTCACCTGAAACATAGAATGCTCAAGAAGAGCTGTGTATCTATATGTATGGACTGCCTGTTTTATGCTTAAACACTCAGCCATAATTACTATGGTGCTGTCAGATAACAACAATAACAACAACAACAACAACAACAATAATAATAATAATTTATTTTAGACAAGACATTGGTATGAAGCTTGGAATTGACAAATGTGCAACAATGGCAACCAAAGCAGGCAAGGTCATAGAAGATGATGCAATAGAACTTGAGAATGAAGAAATGATAAAGGCAGTGAAACCAGAAGAAGGCTATAAGTACTTGGGGATTTTAGAGGTCTCTGACTTAATGCATAATAAAGTCAAGGAATTAACTTCGGCCAAGTACATTTGACGAATTCACAAGATATTAAAGTCCAAATTGAATGGAGGAAACATCATAAAAGCCATACCTGGGCTACTGTATACCTGTGATTCGATACTCTGTATGAATAATTGACTGGACCCAGATGGAGTTGGACAATTTGGACAGAAAAACAAGGAAGCTTATGACAATGAATCATGCTTTGCACCCTAAAAGTGATGTTGACCGATTATATCTACCAAGAGCAGAGGGTGGTCGAGGACTCCTACAAGTAAAACAGACTGTGGAAGAAGAAAAACACAGCTTGAATGATTACATCCAGAAAAGTGAAGAACCAATGATTAAGGAACTAAATAAAGAAGGCTTTTTAAAGACAACTAAGTCAAAAGCTGAATATAACAAAGAAGTAATTGAGAAGTGAGCTGAAAATTGGAAAAACAAAGCTATGCATAGCCAATACTGAATTGAAGGCAAAGCTGACCAAAAGCTAACTTGGAACTGGTTAAGATCAGGAGCACTGAAAAAAGAAACAGAAGGCTTTATTTTGGCAGCTCAAGAAAAAGCCTTAGCCACAAACTGCATGACGGCAAAAATTCAACATGCTACCACCAACAGCAAATGTCGCCTCTGTAATGAGAAAGACAAGACAGTCGACCATTTGATCAGTGGATGCACCAAAATTTCACAAACTGACTACCTACAATGCCATGACTGCATTGCTAAGATCATACACTGGAAATTGTGCCAAAAGTTTGGACTTGAGTACAGCAAAAACCACTGGGAACATCAGGTTCAAGAGGTTTTAGAGAATGAGAAAGTCAAGATCTTCTGGGAAATTCCAGTGGTAATTGGCACATTGGGTGCTATTCCAAAAGCACTGGAATTACATTTAAAACAGTTAAAAATTGACAAAATCACCATGAGTCAAATGCAAAAAGCCGCACTGCTTGGATCTGCATGCATATTACGAAAATACGTTACGACGTCCTAGGCCCCTGGGTGGGGCCCGACTAGTAACCAATGCCAAATCTGGCGAAACAACTGGCCGCTGTGATACAATTGTTTAATAATAATAATAACAACAACAACAATAACAACAACAATAAGAATAACAACAACAACGATAGTAATAGTAATCTTTTAAGAAAGGGAAGTGAACACAAGAGTGTGTGAATTGCTTCTTGAACTACCAAGAGTCTTATATTTACTAAATATTAAACAGCAGCATAAGAAAAGAAAATGTAGAATACCTTGCTCCTTTGTCCTTTCTTTGCTGTCAGCTAATAATCCCTAGATCAAGATTTATAATGAAACATCTGGTTTCCCTGAAGTAACATGTGTTTCAGAGTTTTCTTCTGGGACATTTGTGGATGAAAGCTGAGTTTGTTTGTCATTTAACACTTTTTCATCTCACTCTGCTAATAACCTGTTTAATTTTATGCATTTGCCATGTGGATTGCTCATAAATATGGCTTTTGTTCCACCCTCTGTGTTCCACTCGTATAGTTAAATTTAATATGTATTTGACATTATCCATTGGAGAAAAATTCATATCACTTAAATGAGTCCAAGAAAGAGTACAGTGGACCATGAAACGTGGAAGTTATAATGTTTGGTGATTGAGTCATACTTACATACATATGTCACATGCATACTTACACACCCACACCCACACCCACCCACCCACCCACCCACACACTTTGTGTGGGGGTGGAGGTATCGACATTTGTATACAAACATAATCATATACAGAAATGTATGCAGTGTTGAATTAATTTATGTACTTAGAAAGCTATGTACAAAGACCCATGATAGTGCAGTGGTTACAATGCAGTACTATAGGCTATTTCTGCTGACTGACGGCTGCCTACAATTTGACAGTTCAAATCTCACCAGCTCAAGGTTGACTCAGTCTTCCATCCTTCTGAGGCTGGTAAAACGAGGACCCAGATTGTTGGAGGCAATATGCTGACTCTGTAAATTGCTTACAGAGGACTGTAAAGTACTATGAAGTGGTATAATAAGTCTAAGTGCTATTGCTATTGTTAATTATCATTGTCCCTTCCCCTGAAAGAAAATCACACATAAACACAGTTGGCAGAAATTCATAATTTTATTATCCAATTAAAATCTGTAGCAAAATGTAGCCAATATTCTGCATGCCGAAGTGAAAAAGAAATCAACTCTGAGTTAAACAAGTTAGAATCTTTTAAAAATTAAAGCTGAATGCTGGTAATACAATCAAAGGCGTTGTACAGGTTACCTCTATAAGATTCTATCCATCAAGTATTATTGACTGGACCTAAGCAGAATTAGATGATTTAGACTACAATACTTATAAACATGACAATACATCATGAGTAGCACAAAAAAAGCGATATAGATAATTTGCATTTACCAAGGAAAATTGGTGCTTGTGGTTTGTTGCCAGTGAAGTCAACAGTGGAGGATGAAATCAAAAGTTTAAACAATGTCATAAAGCAAGTCAGGAGAAGATGTTAATAAATGTCTGTGAAACATCTGCAGTGTGATATAATCAAAGGCGACATGTAAAAATGAGCAGTTACAACAGCAAATGAAACATTCAAAAGATAAAGTGCTGCACAGTCAGTTACCTGAAAGAAACTGAAGGTCAGTGAAATAGTCACAAAACTTGGCAATGGCTCCAGAGTGGATCTATCAAGAAGAAATCAGAAGCTTAATATCTGCAGCACAAGAACAAATATAAATAATGCATTATAAAAAAAATAGAAATAAAAGAAACTGGAAACAATAGCAAGATGTTTATGCAGAGAGAGCTGGTCAGCATCTAATAAGTCTCTGTAGCAAAATTGCTCAGAAAGATTAACCAGGAGACATGACTGATTGATTTTGTGCCATCAAGTTGTTCACTCTTAGCACATAACCACATAACATTTTCTTCATGACAATCTGTCTCTAACCGGGTGCTCCTGGTTTTACAATGATGACAGACATGATCAAACAGCAAAAGGAATTCCTTGGAATGTATGTAAAAAGTACAAATTGTTTATGTAAACCTTATGGGACTTCTGAATTCAGACAAACCAACTTCTAGAACACAACACAAGAAACCAAAGAGAATCCAGCTTTAATTATTTAGATGGGGAAATATCAAACAATGGTCAAGTACCTGAAAAAGAACTGAAAAAGATGTAAACTATCAGGAAATACAAATATTATGGAACAAACTGGCATAATTTCCACCTTAGTTATTAGGCGTTAAGAACTTTTTACAGCAGTATTGCCAAAACAGATTGAAAAGATTACATTTAACCTCAAATTATTCACCTCACAAAAACTGCTTTACTTGAAACTAAATATTTTGTGGCATTGTATGGAGAATTCTTAAGCTTTACATTTGGATTGAATAATAAATGATAGGAAATGTAAAAAAGTCTGGACACAGCAAATTAAAATATTGTGGGATTTCCAAATACAGACTTTGCAAAGAAGTTGATGAAACTGTTGATCACATACTCAGCTGCTGTAAAAACATTGCACAGACTGATTATAAATTGCGGTTAAATTCAGTAGCACAAATGATCCATTGGAATTTGTGCAAAAATTATAATATTAAAACAGCAACAAACTGGTGGGAACATCAGCCTGAAAAAGTCACCGAAAATCAGATGGTCAAGATCTTGTGGGATTTCCGTATACAAACCGACAAAATACTGGCGCATAATACACCAGACATCACACTGGTTGAGAAAAATAAGGTCACAATTATAGACATTGCAATACCAGGTGATAGCAGGGTCACCGAGAAGGAACATGAAAAAATCGCAAGATACCAGGACTTAAAAATCGAAATTCAACGACTATGGCACAAACCAGCAGTGATAATTCCAGTGGTAATTGGCACACTGGGTGCTATTCCAAAAGCACTGGAATTACATTTAAAACAGTTAAAAATTGACAAAATCACCATGAATCAAATGCAAAAAGCCGCACTGCTTGGATCTGCACGCATATTACGAAAATACGTTACGACGTCCTAGGCCCCTGGGTGGGGCCCGACTAGTAACCAATGCCAAATCCGGCAAAACAACTGGCCGCTGTGATACAATTGTATAATAATAATAATAATAATAATAATAATAATGGGTGTTATACTCCAATGGGAGTGTAATAAATATGTTAGCTACTTTAGAGAAAGGGATACCAGCGCATATATGTTGCAGCAATATTAGAAAGAAATGACCCAGGAATTCAAGTAGGAACCAGAATGTTGTGTATTGTTATAGCCTCAAATGCTGTTCTGAGGCAAAAAAATCCAAAAATTAAAAATCCTTTGGACATATGAGTTTAATTACATCATTTATGGCATATGGTAGAAATATTTGCATGTGGAACTCTTCCTTCTGGCTTTAAACATGTTTTCTAAATACTTTTAAATTTGGCCTGATTTGTTTGATCATCACATTGCAGCACTGGCTATATAATTACCAATTTGGGGAAAAATAAAAATACTAATGATCTATACACCAGAAAGACCAGAATGTATTATGCAGAATTTGAATATCAATGTGATATATATTTGGTTTGAAAAATCAAAAACGAACTGCCTGTTTCTGGGTTACATTTAACAGTTAATAATGCTTCCTGGCTGCTATGATCACATAATGGAAACATTATCCCTTTTGAACCGGCAGAAGAGCATTTCAAGTTGTTACAGCCATTTTGTCTTTTTTAACACCTTTTCCCTTCTCAATGATGCCTCTATTTCTAGATATAGCAATACAACAGTAGTGACAACTTTTCAATCACCTCCTTGCAAATGCCTGCCTTTTAAGAAATCTATCTATCTATCATCTATCTATCTATCTATCTATCTATCTATCTATCTATCTATCTATCTATCTATCTATCTATCTATCTATCTATCTATCATTTGATAAATGATAAATAAATAAAGGGAGACTAGTATAGATCTATTTCAAGCTATTTAGTTCTCATCAGGTAGCCATAGCCTTACTGGGATTCAAACCTGCGCTGTTATTACATGTTAGGCAGTTGTATTAGCCTCTAAGCCACAAGCTCTCCTCCCTTATCAGCTAAACCAAGGAAATGATTAAGTGTTATATTAAAGCACCCAGTGTGCCCAAATATGGGAGGGAGCATACTGCTTCCCTTTTGCCTTTCAGCTCCACCCTAGGAGCCTTCCAGGCAGAAAACCATTTTTTGGAAGGGTTTTTTTTTGGCATTTTGCTATCTTGCTATCCATAGTATGTAAGGTCATAAACACCAGATGTTTGGAATGCAAAATTATTTTTCCAATGAATGTTTTTCTCAGCCAGACTCTAAAACATAGATTATACAAGGATAAACTAAGTAACCTATAGGCTCTTCTTCAGAATATTAAGAATAAATACAATCACATACAGATGTTGTGAGTAGTTACTTTTTTTAAAAAAATAAAGAAATAATGGAAGAGGATTCCAACTGAGGGAAATCATATTATTTCACTAAAGTATTCCCTATTTTATAACTTATCATGGGGATAATATACCGATAGGTATCTTAAAAGTAACTATGATACTAATAATGAGGCATATTTTTACTGAGTTAGGCAACACTAGAAAAAAAATGTTTCCTGTACTTTTGTCTGTGACTTTGTTTTTTAATGGCATAAACATTATTTTAGAAAAAGCTTCCCAAATGGATTTTTACACAGGCAATTTGCTAAGAGAGCAGTGAGGAAATCTTACATGAACTTCACATAATCCACTAGAGCTATGAAATTATATCACATTTGGTGGATAAAATCACATTGGATCTTGAACTTCAGCTTTTTTTTAAAAGTAAAAATTGAGTCCCAGGAGATTCCAATGTATCCATGGTGAGAATCAAATTGCTTTCTTCCTGCTTAGTTCCTGAAAGCAATTACTATTCCCAGCTATTGTTTGCCTTGGTTTGCCAATGGCCTCTCAAAGCAGTAAAACCCAGCACAATTAAAGAGGAAGGCAAACTGGTGAACCCCCAGCTCATGTGGTTGATGACATTGCAATTGATTTTGAGAACTATATTCCAAAATCTCTGGAAGCAACTTTAAACATAAAACATGTGCGTGTTTTTATTTTATAAATATGTTTGTATGATTTTTTTTAAAAAATAGGTTGAACATTTTTAATTTTCCCCACCTATGATTCCCTTTCCAACTTTGTTTGTTTTTTTCTGAGTCACCTCCTCCCATCCAGATCCCCTTGCTGAATATGGTCCTCTTACATTTTGTGGCATCAACTAAATAGTACTTGCAGTACAATATACTTTGTTCTTCTGTGTCCCCCTTGGAATTTTCCATGCCCCTCCCCCCAAATGTTTTTCAGTTGTGGCCTCCTTGAAATATCCTGCTGCCCCAAATGGCCCCCAATCAAGAACTACTGGTCTACCTCATAGATTGTTTCCTGCAAGAACTTATGTAGATGTGAAGACCTAGCTTTTCCAATTGTTGGTCCTGGTTATATAATTCAATTAAATATTTTGTTGTTTGTTGAATACAATGACATGGCCTTTTAAAAGGCCATGTTATTTTTGTCACTTATTCTCATTTGTATTACTACTGTAGAAGTAAGTTTTTCTGTACTCTAGATCTCCTGAGGCACAATTCTATGCAGGCTGGCTAAGAAAGTTGTTTTATTTAGTTCAATAAGATTTATCCTCAAGTGCCTATTTCCATTAGAACATAATTAGTAGTCATTAGAAAAAAGATGTATGTATCATCTACTACTATGACAGAGTTACACAAATCTATGATATAACTGTATCTAGACTATTATAATATATACAGTTCTGATGCTGCAATTCAAGAGGAATATTATGAAGCCAGAGAAAGTGTAGAAAAAAGTAACTAAAATTATCAGTGAGCTTTAACAATTGCAACAGTTAGAGATCTTTACTTTGGTATGAATGATTGTGGGGTGACTGGGAGAATGATGAGAGGAATGTTAGACATAAACATTCAAGAGCTAGGAGGAAAGTTCATTGGTAGCTTATCACGTAAATGGCAATTTAGTCCAAGTGACAAGAAACAAAGGAAGAAATGATTTAAAGTGTTCTAAGAGATTACACCTTAATGCACTGACTAATAAATGGAGGTGGGAAATTCCTCCTGCAGCTTCCAGGATTCTGTATTTACTGCTAATGTGAGCATTAAAGTCTCTGACTTGCTGAAATCTGTGTAATTGTAGATTTCTTGATCTTGCCCAGTTTTATGAGGAAAAGAGAAAAGATGCATATGGCTGAGGGTCATAAAATTATGCAGGGTAAACCTGCATAATTGTCCCTATTTTAACCTGTCCCTATTTTAACACTAAAACCAATGAATCTCAATAATAGAAGATTTTAAAACAGATAAATGGAAGCATTTATACACACACCATGTAATCAACTATGGAACTGCAGTATGAGATGCAACAGTAACAGTAACAGAGTTAGAAGGAATCTTGGAAATCATCTAGTCCAACCCCCTGCTCTCATAGGAAACCTGTACTATTTCTGGCTGTCTAGTCTTTTCTTTAAAAACCTCCAGTGATGGGGCATCCATAACTTCTGAAGGCAGCCATTCCACTGGTTAACTTTTCTCACTGTTAGGTATTTTCTCCTTAGTTCTAGGTTGCTTCTCTCCTTGCTTAGTTTCCATCCGTTGTTTCTTGTCTTGCCTACAGATGCTGTGGTAAATCCCCCACTTCCTTGTGGGAGCCCTTCAAGTATTGGAAGTGGTGTATTCAAGTATATGGTGTTGGATACTAATTTAGTTGTTTTCAACTGGAGACTAAACCAATTCCTGGATCACAATACTGTTAATGCCTACTAATGATAATTGAATGCGGATTGGGAGAACTCTACATACTGTGCAGTGGTGGGATTCAATTTTTTTTACTACTGGTTCTGTGGCCATAGCTTGGTGTGCAGGGCTTGGTGTGCAGGGCTTGGTGGACATGGCAAGGGAAGGATACTGCAAAATCCCCATTTTCTCCCGATTAGCTGGGTCTCAGGAGGCAGAGTATACATGGGTCTCAGGAGGCAGAGTATACATGGGGGTAGGGCCAGTCAGTATTTACTGGTTCTCCAAACTACTCAAAATTTCTACTACTACTTCTCCAGAACTGGTCAGAACCTGATGAATACCACCTCTGGTACTTTGACTGGGTGTTGGGGACCGACAATTACAAAATAATACTCCCCCAGTCTTCTACTTTTGGCCTTCCTATATACTGCTGGAAGATGAATGTTGGCTACATGGGTCTAGACCTGATCCAGAAGCACTGTTCACACAGTGTATCAGAATCAACTAAAAAGGCTAATTTTAGTTTTGCTACTGTTGCTCTGATATATAAGGTGCAATTCTCTGCACATTATCTGGGCAGTCCTTTCCAACTTGATTAGACTAACTTTTGAGAAGTTATACGTAGGTTGTATTGAAGCTTTGTTAGATGTGTCTAGCAAAGTTAATTTTTTTCATTTATTGATTGATAAAAACAAACTGATCAAATTTTAAACAAGTAGAGAAAGATTTAGAACAGCTTCAGGAAACTTTCAAAAGACTTTTCAAATTTCCTTCAATGCTTAAATTTATATATATATATATATTGTGCTGATAAATAAATAAAGGGAGGGAGACTAGTATAGATCTATTTCAAGTTATTTAGCTCTATGTAATACAGCCCAGGTTCGATTCCCAGTAAGGGTATGGCTAGCTGATGAGAGATAAATAGCTTGAAAGAGATCTATACTCGTCTCCCTTTATTTATTTATCAGCATAAATGCAACACGAATGTAACAAGGCACCATAAAAAATGTATGTACACACAAACACACACACACACACACACACACAAACACACACACACATTTTGGAATGCTTTGCACAGTCCCAATATATGTTTTGCATGTAGCCTCAAACTGTGAAGTCTCTGAACAGAGAGTAAACAGAACTGGACAGTCACTGCTGGTCAGTATAGAAAATAATCAGCTGAATGGATCATTAGCTCACTCAGTAGAAAGAAATTTCAATATTCTACACTACATCAAGCAGCAGTTGGTTGCCAGCAGTTGCCTAATGTGGATTCTAAGGGTCCACACTGTGTTGGGATTCACTGAATTTACATAAAAGTACCATACATAAAAAATTATTAACCAAAAAGTTAAACACATCTTGTCTAAATTCACCAACACAATTTAAACCAACATCCAAAAATCCCTTCATTCCCCAAAAAGGAATTTGCAGATCTTAGTTTTAAGTTGATGAGCAGCAATATAGCATTATATTGGTTCCTCAAAATGTAGACAGGTCACTTCCAGTCTAATAACTTGCAACTGTCAAGTTAGCTTAAATTCAGAACCCTAATTCAAGGTGATGCAAAGCCATAATTTTCTTTCAATATTCTCATGAATGATGACACTCTCTTTAGTTCATGAGTCCAGATCACTGCATGGATCTTTGCACAGATGAAGAGTTGTTTGTGGCAGTGAGTTCATCTGATTTATGATGCTGCTAAAAAAAAGGGGGTGGTGGTGGTGGAGACAAAAATAGTAAAAATTTTCTAAGAAACAACCAGTGACTATTATTCTACTATTTTATCTACCACTACTTTAACTACTAATTTAACCTTAAATGTTCTAGTGTGGACCTAACCCCTTTCCAGTGATGGGTTCCGGATCACGTTCCAACAGGTATGGTTGGAACGGGCCCGACATCGTCCACATGGACGCGCACACACGTGCAGCATGCACATGCGTCTTACTGTTCAGTGACGTCTCTGCGAGCCTTTGCGATGCTTCAGGTGCTCAGTGGAGCATTGCACAGGCGCTGTAAGTACCATGCACATGTGCAGAAGTGCCAAACACTTAAAAGACAGGTAAGGAGTGAGGGCGGGTGGGTGGGCCCTCTGGAGCACTGTACCGGAATGGTAGCCGGTGCTCCGGGCAGGGTCTGATGCACCCGTACCGGGGCGTATCACCTGCAATCCACCACTGCCCCTTTCTTAAGAGATCTGTAAGGGGGCGTGCATAAATGCACTAGCGTGCCTACCACCCCTGTCCTATTGTCCCCATTTATTTGTACCCATTTCCTGTGTTCATGTCCATGTTTATGCTTATACCTGTTATCTCGTACATGGTTGACTAAATAAAAAAATAAAAAATAAAAATAAATAAATAAATAAATAAATAAATAAATAAATAAATAAATAAATAAATACCATACCAAACCATACCATACCATACCATACCATACCATACCATACCATACCATACCATACCATACCATACCATACCATACCATACCATACCATAATGCTTCCCATTGAAAGTAAGCAATGTTATCATAGTTATGAAATTATTTCATTAAAGTCTTCTACTGTATCCTTAATACATTTTTTATTGGTAGCTTGCATTGTTGATGGATATGTCTATATAGTTTTCTTTGCAAAGTTATAGATACATTTTTTTGGCAATGATATGGATCCTGCCTTTTCAACTTCCCAACTCTGGTTAATTTGTGGTACTTCGCTGTTGCTCTTCTAAATGTAAGCCCCTAAATATTTGTTCTTTAATTTTATGCCTTTTCTATATTCTCTAATATTTTCACTACCTAGGATGTGAAGCTTCAAACAGCATGGTATATCTCATTATGAATTGCTATGTAACTTGATTTGATATTTGTGATTTTTGTAATTTTTGTGGTGTATTTCATAATCTAAGTAATTATTCAAGATAATTTTAAAAAGTCATGGAGAACAGATGTTTGATGCAGAGTTTTTTAAAATTTAGTCTGGCATTCCCAGCTGAAAAGCTTTAAGTAGAAAAGTTGAGAAAGACAGTTGCTTCATACTCAGAGGATTTACTGCAATAGAACATCTTCTGCTGTGCTATAAGACTCAATAGTCCATCTAAGCATAGGATTTAGGATATCTTTGTAAGTTGGTTAATTAGCAAATGCTTTTTCTTTATACATGCAACTTAAGATATTAAATTCTACCATCTGGTTTGGCATTTCAAGTATTAGGACTCTCATTTCTTAGTCTCCTAGGACATAACAAATGTCTTCAGCTTTTCCAGAATTCATTAAACATTGCCCAGATGTTTCATCACATGCTCCTTTTAACACTCATTTGGGTCTGTTCACCTGTATCTTGTCAACAGTCTTGTTTGCAATATTATAACAGACCCTATTTATAAAGATGAAAGCCAGTTGACACAGAGTTGCTCTGTTTTCTTGGCATCATCTGTCATTGCTTTGACTTCCACACTAGGCAACTCACAACAGGCACCTTCACAGCCTTTCAGCTGGGAACCTATTTTGAAACCTCTTATAGTTTTACAATAAGGAACATGGTGGCTCAGTAGCTAAGATGCTGAGCTTGTTGATCAGAAAGGTCGACAGTTCGGCGGTTCAAATCCCTAACGCAGCGTAATGGAGTGAGCTCCCATTACTTGTCCCAGTTCTGCCAACCTAGCAGCTCAAAAGCATGTAAAATGTAAGTAAAAAAATAGGAACCATCTTTGGTGGGAAGGTAACAGTATTCCGTATGCCTTTGCCGTTTAGTCATGCCGGTCACATGACTACGGAGATGTCTTTAGACAGCACTGGCTCTTTGGCTTTGAAATGAAATGAGCACTGCCCCCTAGAGTTGGGAACGACTAGCACATATGTGCTAGGGGAACTTTTACCTTTTTATTGTTTTACATCCCCACGTATAACTGTGACCTTCTTGCTATTATAATTAAACATGATCATGTTACCTTCAATATGTTTACCCTTAGTAGTAAGATTCTTTGCAGGGAGGGAGGGAGGCTACTACTTTATATAAATAATGTTTATTTGCTTGGCTGATATTTTGCTATGGCAATCTTGCTAGGATCAAGAGATGGACAAAGCAAAACTCGCTATTTAATTGAGTGCTGGACAGGTAAATATACACTTCATTCCAAATAATAATAAAATAAATGCAAAGATCTTGGTGTGCTGGGAAAAACATACAAAATTTTGGAAATCCATCCATTATTAACATTGATGGATGGCACATTCCAAGATAGTCTATTCAAACCAGTGGTTTCCAGTGCTCTAGTTCTGCGTCGGAGTGAGACATGAGGTGATGAGGTTTCAGAGATTTTTTTATAGCTATAAGATAGGAGGACCAGACTGTTGGGAGCAATATGCTGACTCTGTAAACCACTTAGAGAAAGCTGTAAAGCACTGTAAAGTGGTATATAAGTCTTAGTGCAATATGGAAAAATGTTTTTTTCCTTGTATTTTTAGAGGTAATGGCAAGGGATTGTTAAAGATAGGAATATGAAACTGATTTAATTGGTTAAAGCTTGTTTATGTGTTAGTATGTATGTGCACACTCACACACGGACGCATGCACACACACACAAACACATAAACAAGCTTTAACCAATTAAATCAGTTTCATATTCCTGGTAGCTCTGAATGGATTTTGCTGATTAAGATTGAATGCTGAATTTTTATCATTTGCTAATAGATAAAAGATGAGATTTGGAATGAAGAGATCATTGGTTGAAATGTTAGAGAAGGTGTTAAGTAATGAAAATTGTTTATACGTGTCTTGATAAAGGGGGAAGTCATTTCTTTCTATTTCTGTTTTCTTTTCCCTTTATGGTGACCTAGTGGTGAAAATACTCAACTCCCACTGGGAGTTCAATCTTAGCTAGTGGCAGATGTTTCTCTTTTAGGGATCAAATTAAAAAAAAACTTTTGTGAACTCCATATAAACATCAGGAAAAGCAACTAGCCAGTAAACCCTCAGCTCCATCCAGTCACTCCGACTCTACCATGAATTAAGAGAGTACAGTGTTGTAAAAAGGAAATATATATATATATATATATATATATATATATATATATATATATATATATATATATATATATATATATATATATATATATATATATATATATATATTTCTTTCTCCTTTTTTCTCTCTGCATGTTTTATACTTTATACTTTTTATGCTTTACTAATTTTGCATTAATATTTTATTAGCTTTGTGTTTTAAAACTTTAATAAAAATTATTATGAGAAAAAGAAAAAAATCTACAGTGCATAGGGGTTCCATAATGATAAGTAGTCCTTCTTTATTTACTATGTGTATATTCATATTTCCATCAGTTATGCATTCAGCTTGCAGGAATATAATAAGATTTATGAAAGATATACAATGCATTAAAACTCATGTATTTATAAAATAAAATCAATTCCTTAAAGAAAAATCTTTGCAAAAATGAGATTTGCTAGAAAAAGTAAACCCAGTGTGCTGTAAAATTGTGCATTTTTTTACCATAAAGTTAATGCATATTAAGTTTTTTTATTTTTCCATTTTCGTAGCATATAAATCACATGTATACTATTACATAGCCAACATCATATTGTATTATTAAATGTTTATATCAATTCACCTTACCATCAACTCCCAAAAACAATTATTAGCTCTTCTGCTCTCCATATTTGTACCTTGTCTATCACTTTGTCCTCCCTCTCTCCTCTCCCTCCCTACCACCTTTCTTCCCTCTGTCATCCTTTCTTCTCTACTCCCCCTTCCTCTCTCCTTCTCCTCTCCCTTCTTTCCACTCCTCCTTTCTCTCCTCCTCTTGAATAATACAATTTATAAATAAAAAAACTGAACTGGAAGAATGTTCCTGACAGATGTACTCGTTTCTACCTTAGAGTATTCCTATTAAAATTAATAGGAGTGAAACTAGTCATGATTAATTCAAGTGTCAATTTGTTTCAATGAGACCACGTTAAGTATGAAATCTTACTTCAGCACACTGGGCTCAGCAATAACTACTCTCCCAAAGATGAGTAGCCATTGGATTCAAACAAATTCTGTCATAATAAAAGTACAGTACCAACATATCTGTTAACTTTTTTATGTATAAAAAGTCTTCAAGCAAGTTTTTTAAATAATAACTCACTACACATAGAATAAGATTCATCATATCAAATTAAAACTATCCCTATGAAAATCAACAGAAATAAGCAGTACTTAAAAGTTTGTGAACCATTTTGAATTTTCTATATTTCTGCATTAAAATGTGTCATAAAACTAGCTAAAGAGAAGCCAATTAAACAAATGAGTCAAAAACATTGTACTCGTTCAGTTATTTAACAAAGAAAATGATAGAAAGCTATATATTTGTGTGTTGCAAAAATATGTGAATCTTTAGGATTATTAGTTCATTTGAAGGGAAAATTGGAGTCAGATGTTTCAACCAATAGATGATAATCAGGTATAAGTATGGGATATTCTGCCTTGTATAAACAACGTAAATGTGAATATTCATGCTCAAGTGTGATCTTTACAATGTAGGTATATGGAAGTGTGTTATGGCTTGAACAGGAAGATTTCTGAGGACCTCTGAAAAATTGTTATTCATGCTCACCAAGGTGGAAAGAGTTAGTAAAGTATCTTGAAAAAGATTGGACTCTTGTCACATATTGTGTAGAAATTGAAACAATTTAGTATTGTTGTTAATCTTCCCAGGATTGGTTAACTAATCAATGTCACACATGTAATTCTCTGAGAAGTCTCAAGAGACCCCAGGGTAATGTCTAAGGAGTTAAAGCAGGGGTCTCCAATCTTGGCAACTTTAAGACTTGTGGACTTCAACTCCCAGAATTCTGGAAATTGAAGTCCATAAGTCTTAAAGTTGCCAAGGTTGGAGACTCCTGAGCTAAAGGACTCTCTTGCATTGGTGAAGGTCAGTTTTTATGAGATCACCATCAAAAGAGTCCTGAATAATAATGTTTGCAGGGTTGCAAGGCAAAAAACACAACTCTCCAAAAAGAGAATTGCTGCCTGCCAACTTTGCTGCCCAATCAGTTACTGAAAAAAAAAAGGGGTTACATATTGATATATAGCTTTGGATTTTTTTCTTCATATACAAATGAACAAGCAATTGACTTATTTGATTCACTTGAAATGAATATGCTTTTGACCCGTTTGTTTAATTGGGTTCCTATTATCTAGTTTCAGGACAGATCATATTTTAGATCATATTTATGTAGAAATATTGAAAATTCAGAAAGACTCATAAACCTATAAGCACGACTGTATTAAAGAGATTTCCCAAAACCGTGACAGTCTGCTGTACTCTTCTATATTCATAATTTCACGCAAAACAAAATAGGAAATGTTTATATAGAAGACATTTCTCCTTGCTGATATCTTTAATTATGTTTTCTGGTTATCGTAATACTGTAAAATTTAAGATATATACTAATATTTCAGCTACATAGGGTTGAAAATCGTTCTGCTTACAAAATCTTCCTAGTGAAGTATTTTATTTTATTTTGTATTTATGAGAGAAAAACTTTAAATTGCCCTCTAGATGATCCACAATCATTCTGATTATGTGCTATCAAGTTGATGTTGATTCTTAGTAACTACATACAGTAGATAAATTTTCTCCGTGATGATCTGAACCTCACCTGCTCTTTTAGGTCTCCCAAAATTGCACACATCACCACTGTAAATGACTCCATCTATCACTGTTGGTTGCCTCTTTTCTACCACCTTTCTTAGCATTGCCACCTTCTCTAGAGAATTAGATCTTTGCACAATGTTTACAAAATAGAATAATTTGAAGTTGGTCATGGAATGAAAACTTTGAATTTGTACTGCAGTCCATTTGTTTGTTTTCTTGGCTATCCATGATATTCTCAAGGGTCTTCTCCAATACCAAAAGCATTGAGCTGCATCATAATTCAAAAGGATCAATACTTTTTAAAATGTGGCTTCTACTAAATCTAGATTCCCAATAAAACACAGTAATGAAGCAATTTGAATTTTTAAAAATGCACAATAACATCACACAAAATGCAAAATAAAAACACCATATAAATTAGGGAGCAGCAAGGTGGTCGTTCAAAATCTAAAACAATATGATTTAAAATACATATAATTCAGAACCTGGAAACATAGGAAGGCTTTTACTTGGCACCAAATGATGCTAATGTGGGTGTCAGTTGAGCCTTTCTGGGAAGGGGATTTCATAAATGATCACTAGACATATCATCTAGTGATCTCACATCTTTAGTAGTAGATTTTGCAGGAATTTCCCATCTGATCCTTTGAATGATGGAAGATTCCATTTCAATTCAAATATATTTTTTTGAAAATTTGCAACTACCAAATGTATTGATGGTTATCATAAAAACTTTATAGTGGGATTAGACAAATGAATGTAGAATACATTGAACAGTTGTTATGATAATCCTATGCTAGAACAGGGTGAATATTCAGTTTGGAAAACAAGATACAATTGAATCAAAAGAAATTGGAATGTCTGAAAGTAGCCATCTGATTCCAATTGGATATTTCTAAATCAGTGTAAAGCCAACTGATTTAGTCATTCATTCATTTAATCATTTAGTTTATGTACTTAAGCATATGAACTGATATGGACATCTATACCATATTAGATTGAATTTATCCATAATGGTTTGTCTTAGTGATCAGAAATGAATAATTGTACTGGATTTAATTTGCATAGGTTTATGCTACCATCAGCTCTCTAATACTAACTTTTGGGAACATGAGCAAAAAAATACCATGCCATTGGTATTTGTTGATTTCCATTGGCATCTGACTGAATATTTTGGGAATGGAATGGTGGATGAGATAGGCCTATGAGTGACATTTCTTATATCCTTTTTAATGTAACATCTTTATTAGCTATTCCATAATGATAGCAGCAGCATAAAATATAGGAATTCCAAAAGTATTTACTTTCTTAAAAAATTCCCCTGTCCTTATTTAAACCATTCAGGACACAAAATATAGTTAATTAAGCAGTCTATTTTCCATGCTGAAAGCCTAGTTGAATATTCTAGTCTATATTCATTTTATTTCAGACCTTGAAGGGAAGAAACCAATTATATAGCTGCGTTATTATCCCATTGGCTCGTTCTGGATGCTAGGAATGGCCAGCAAAGCTGCAATATACTAGTGGGAGGCAAATTTTATTTAAACTGAATAGATTCAACTTCAAACAACATTGCTGCATGATTTATATCATTTCTTTATATTGAGAGCTTGAAGAAACCATAGATTGTAGTACTTCATTAATTGGCAGAGATCATAGCCTATGAAAGAATATTTCATTAAATCACACACATATTTCTCAATTTATTCTAAGGTCCCAAACCATAATATGTTCCCCCACAGCTATGCTGTTGATCATCTTCTGAATTGTTTTCTTTTTCACTATTTTTAGAGCTACAAGTTAAATCAAAATGTGAATGGACATGAGACTCAAAAAGTAAGCCCTAATACTTCATGGTAGGTAGTTAAAGGAAATTTACATGTTTTATTTAGCATGTGCTTTCTTATAGTAAGGATGAATGATTATTTTCTTACAGACTGAGCCACTAGTGAACGTGCCAAAATTATATAGATATCGTAATCCACACTTACTAACTACAATTGGGACTGACAACGATGTTGCTAAGTGATACAGTTGTAATATGAAATGTCACATGACTGTTCCAGCTTTCTACGGCTGTAGTTGTTAAGGATTGACATTAAGCAATCCCCATAGACTTTGTTGGACAACTTTGCTAGTTGTCAACCATACAAATCATAATCATATGACCACAGGGATGATATAATGGCTGCAATTTTGAGAACCAATCATACATTTCCTTTTTCAGCTAAACTGTACGTTCAAATACTCACTGAAGGAGCAGTCAGTAAATGAGGACTACTTTTACAGACAAAAAATATGAAGATCTCAGCTGACAAGGAGTTTACAACTCTAGTATAATGATAGAAAACAAAAGAAAGGATAAAGGGAGAGAGGTAAAGGAAAAATAAGTAATTTATTGCTGAAATTTAGTTATGATGGGGAATATGAATAAATCAAAGGCCATACATCACCATCGGCACCATCAAAAATTGGAGTCAAAGACTTTAGTTTGACTTTATTTTTTGCTTGTTTGCATAATGTTGATTCCTAATATTGCATGGCCACTCCCGCCCCCCCCTCCCCTGGTTCCTGTAAATTCAATGCCTTCTATCATTTCATCTCTGTTAGTGAGAATTACATCTAGGATGGCTGACACTCTAGTTCCCTTCTCTACTTGTTGGAGAGAAAGTTGTCTTCTAGGTTTGTCAGGAATTGTTTTGATCTTCCACTAGGTGCAGAGTTTGTCTTCCAGTTGATTTTAGGGTAGTTAAAGTTGGCCATTACTATTGTGATATGCTTCCTACATATCTTAGTTAACTGACTAGCAAAACGTTCATCTATTTCCTCTGTTTGGTTGAGTGGCCTGTAGTATACACCTCTAGCAATATCATTCTTTTTTTCTCTTTCATATTGATCCAAATGCATTCAAGATGTTTTTCATCATTGTTCTGCTGTATTTTTGTAGAGATCTAGTTATTTCTCATATATAGCACATCTCCACCTCCTCTTTTATTATTATATCTGTCTTTTTTAAACAATTTAAATCCCTCTATATATTGCAGTCATGGCTTTCATATCACCAAATTTCCGTAATGGCAACAATATCATATCTGCCCCCAGATACTTGGATTTCTAGTTCACTCAGTTTATTTTTCATACATTGTGCATTGGTATATAGGCATTTCAGTCCTTTTTGGCTGGGTTTGTTTTTTATACGTGTTTTGCATCTGAGTTCCCCTTCTTCTATATCACCTGTTTGATTAGTGCACATGGTATGGCACTCAACTTATTTTTTCTTAACAGCAACTTAATATTCCTAACTGTACAAACTAGATGTCTCTGTTGGTCAGAAGTTAACCATCAGTGCAATGCAGCTGCTGAAAATGCAAATGTTATCCTGAGGTGCCTTAATAGGGGTATATAATACAAATCACAATGAGTAATTTTCTATGAAAACAAATTTTCTACTGTGTACTCTTCTGTTTGGATGTTACTTAGAGTTCAGCTGCAAAAGGAAACTGACAAGCTGAAGTAAGTTCAAAGAAAGGTAACCAAGTTAGTGAAGGATCTGAAAGTCCACGAGGAATGATTAGCTATACTTAGGGGAGAGGAGATATAATAGCCTGCAAATAACTGAAGGGTTTTCAATGGATTAATTTCTATATTGTGTTAGAGATCAGAAGTAGAACCAGTTCATTAAAACTATAAGAAAGCAGATAGAAGCTTATAAAGCAGATAGAAAAGAGCTTCCTGAATATATGAGTTTTTAACAAAAGGAAGATTCTGTCAGATTAAATAATGAACTTTTCTTCACCAATGTCTGGACGCTCTAGTGGAATCTTCATTGAGCAGGAGGTCAGACTTAATGGTCTCTAAAATTTCCTCCCAAAATGATAAGACAAATAAGATTCTAAGATAATTTTGAGTGGAACAATATTTTTATCACAGTATTACCAGGAAAAAAATGGGTCCAGAGCTCTAAAATTCAGATATTATCTCATGCATTGATTATAGAGATTTTTTTTAAAAAAAAGCATAACTCTTGGGAACATTTATTCTACTACATTTATTTTCATCTGTTTTTGAAAAAGAAGCCTTTACTTTGCTATAATGAATATTGATAAATGTTGTGTAGATTCTGGTACTCTCCATGCTTCAACAGATCTTAATATACAGACTTTTGTTTCTTATACAATTGTAACATTGCTACTTTTTTTTTTAGCTAAGATCAAATGTATTATCATTCTGAGAATAATTTCCTTATTCAAGAAAACTTCCAGGCCATCATGGAAATAAAAATACTTCAAAACACTGAAGAATCATAAAATAAAACAAAAAACCATATAGACTATAAGGATTGTTGGGCAAGATGTCCCTATTTTCTTGCACTCTGTTACTTCTAGAGAGGGAGGAATTATTCCAAGTAATTAATTATATACATATCTAGAGATATTTCTCATATGCAGATTTCCCTGGTGTAGGAATATACAGTATAGTTTTTATTATTGTTGTTTTTTAAAAAATAGATATCCCCACCTTGAGATATGAATATTTCATGTTATTAACAAGAAAATGATTCTTTACTGCTGATGTAAATATCATATTGCTTACAATGCTTCACTGGTCAGCACCAGAAATAAATGACGCTTGTGAATGTCAGTAGTCAAGTTTTCATTCACTCTCCCTTCCCTGATATCTTGTATTGTGAATTACTTTGCACATTTGATGGAATGTTCCAAACACATGTGAGATACATGTTCATCATTAGAGTTTTGGAGATATATTTATCCTCTTGACATTTACGATTCAAAACAAAGAGTGTCCTGTGGGAATAAGCACACTGATGAATTGATCATACAGCAGTGCTGTATGTATATTTTCACTAAAAAATATATAAGGCACTGAATGTGAAAAATAATTTCTGTTGCTGTACTCATTATCATTTTGATTTAAAAAAACCCTATCATTTTGACTTGTTAACTGAACATTTGTTGGAATATGTAGTTTTCTTAAGGAAGGTTTTGAAACTCCTTTGGTTTAGAGTTGGATGGTGACATAGTGGTTAGAATGGAGTACTGCAGGCAATTTGGCAGTTCAGGTCTCACCTGCTCAAGGTTGACTTAGCTTTCCATCCTTCTGAGGTTGGTAAAATGAAGACCAGATTGTTGGGAACAATATGCTGACTCTGTAAAACTGCTTAGGGAGGTCTGTAAAGCACTGTGAAGTGGTATATAAGTGAGGCAATGTTAATGCTATATATCAAAATGATCAGTTTTCTCTTTCCCTGTGTCTGTATATATGTCTGTTTCTCTCTTGCACTCCATCCCTCCTAGGGGTGAGTTTCAGTTGGTACCAGTTTGCTGTGTGCGCGCTTAGTGCGTTGTTCGCGCATGCACAGTTGATTAAAAATTGTTCTGCACATGCCCAGAAACATGCTGGCAATGGCAGAAGAGACTGGGGAACCAGTTCAGGGTCTTGTCCTGCCTGGGTCACTGCTGGTTCTCCAACCCAGACCAAATCACCAGTACTGGGCTGAACCAGGAGCAACCCACCTCTGATCCATCCTTCCATCCATCAAGATTTTTTAGGAATAAAGACTGATTGTTTATGTTCCATTAAGTCAGTGTTGATTCTGAGCAATCACATAATAAATTTTCTATAGAACAATGTTCCCTAGCCTAAACTTTTAAGTCTTCTAATGCTACATTTGTTGTCATTGTAATTGAATCTACCTACTTGCTACTGGTTGTTTTGTTTACCTCGTTCTTCCCATCCTTTCCAACATTATAACCTTTCCCAGAGAGAGGGAAAAAAGAAACCTGATTCAAATCCATATAACATAGGCTCAGAAGCTCAACTCACCACACATGAAATAGTGCATGAGGAAGTTTCAGGCCTGTGCAGAAGCCCTGCATGGCTGCAATGGCCTCAGGAGAATGGAAATAAAGAATAATAGCATTTGATTGTGGCAGCATAAACAAAATAAAGTGGATGCAAACAATTCAGAACACTGTTACTTGTTGGCAAATGTTTGTAGAAATGATGGGATCACTATTAGGGAGAGAGGCTGTTCACTTCACCTTGAAATCAATACTCTTGAGGTAAAAATTAAACCAGGAGAGCATTTAACTTAGTGCTAATTTTCAAGCTAGTCTGCTGAATTACATTTCAATACTTGAATGCAATGAACTCACTAAACAGAATTCTAACAACGCTAACACTGATGTTAGAAAGGAGACTCCTGGCTAAAACATTATGTAATTGCCAATTTCTTTAATGTGCGTTTGTAATGAGTTTTATCAGAAGGCTGATTCACATGAACATGCGCCATTAGCTCTGGCCAGTTGAATGCACCATTCTTGCCCTATTAGCTGTAGTTTCATTACCTTTTATAGAAATGCTTTCAAATGCATAATTGTGCAAGAGAGGGACTTCTGGAATTTTATTTGATATACTGCACAGGGAGGAAAAGGGATGCGGTGGCTCAGTGGCTAAGATGCTGAGCTTGTCGATCAGATAGGTCGGCAGTTTGGCAGTTTGAATCCCTAGTGCCATGTAATGGAGTGAGCTCCCGCTACTTGTTCCAACTTCTGCCAACCTAGCAGTTCGAAAGCACGTAAAAATGCAAGTAGAAAAATAGGGACCACCTTTGGTGGGAAGATAACAGTGTTCCGTGTGCCTTCAGCATTTAGTCATGCTGGCCACATGACCACGGAGACATCTTTGGACAGCCCTGGCTCTTTGGCTTTGAAATGGAAATGAACACCGCCCCCTAGAGTTGGGAATGACTAGCACATATGTACGAGGGGAACCTTTACCTTTACCTTACAGGTATGAAAGACCTGACTTTCAAATGCAGATATTCATGCTCTCACATGTGTTTGTGTATTAGCTAGCCTGGCAGGGAACATGAATGAAGAATACATAAGTAGATAAATAAAATAGATACTGCTGATAACATCTTTATTTCTTGAGATAATTGGAGGAAATTGGCAGCAATGTTGCCACTTCCTAGTGGATTGAGCCTGCCAGATTTCATTTGCACACTGTCAAATCTACATATTGGGTATGCTGATCAGACTTGCTCTCCATTCTGCATTCTCAAACAGACACAAGATGGTTAGATAACCAGACCTTGCAGTGAATTAGAGAGCTATATAAATAAAAGCAGTTCTCCATCTAACTAATATGTTTGTTCCAAGGCTTAAATCCTGGATCTCTTTTTTCCACCTTTTAAAATCAACATCTGTGTGACTATTTGATTCCTAGGCTTAAAGATTACTGCTTCTTTCTTTAAGAAATATTTTTTCAGCTACAAGAAGAAGAGATCTCCTACCAGCTTCAAACCTTACATATCCATTCAGGGTTGGTAGTAAAACAATAATTTTATAGTTTTGAGATCTCCAAAAATTGTGGGGTTTATCTTCCAATGAATTTTGCAAATGTGATATACAGTATATATACAGCCCTATACAGATAATTATATTTTGTGTGAGTGGGTGGGTGGGTGGCAGATGGCTACATGGCACATTTGTGAGAAGCAATGATTCATTTATATCCACCTTATAGGAATGGTATACATTTTAGCTGTATCCAGGGGTGAAATTCAGCAGATTCTGACAGGTTCTGGAGAACCGGTAGCGGAAATTTTGAGAAGTTCAGAGAACTGGCAAATACCACATCTGGCTGGCCCCAGAGTGGGGTGGGAATGGAAATTTTGCAATATCCTTCCCAAGCCCACCAAGTCACACCCACAGAACCGGTAGTAAAAAATTTGAATTTCACCACTGGCTATATCCCTAGGCAAGAAATCTACAAAATCTTTTAAGGATAGGTAAAAGGACCAGGATGTTTCTCTGAAATAATTGAAAGTAAAATTGATGGAAGTACAGATAATAGGAGCCCAATTCAGACAATATGTTGGTGATGAGTAAAACCCTAATCATAACCCTTACCACCAATATTTTGTGAAAGTTCTTGTCTTGGGAGAGGTTTTAAAAAAGAGCACAATCCAGTAATATAGTATATTATTCCATTAAATGCTCTTTCCATGATACATAAAGTTTAGAGTGGCTGTATCTTTGCAGAGAAAAAAATCAGTAGATAATCTGAATTGGAAATGTGAGGATTTGAAGGAGAGGTTTGATTTATTGATTTGAGTCTTATCAAATTGGGACCTGTTAACTCTTAGTGGTCACTTTGCCTCCCAGTGATAATGCATCCACATTGTAATTGACTCCATCCATTTTGCTGCTGGCCATCCCATTTTTCTCTTTCTTTCCCTCTTTCCAGCTTTGTAAATTTCTCCAGAGAGCTAAATCTTTGCATAATGGATCCAAAGGATGATAGTTTCAGTCTAGTGATTTGTGACTTTTCTAAAGCTAGCTTGAACATCTGGCATCTCCAGTACACTGCATCCCCATGTAGAGATGTTATCTATGTTGGATTATCCTAAACATTATTATATTTTGTAAACCTCTGTTAAGATCTTTCTTTGGTATTGGTATGTATCCCCTTTCCACTATGTTGGCCAGGGACCATGGTCTAGATTTGCTGGCATAGCATGGTTAGAACTTTACTGAATCTTTTGTTGTTGTTACCTGCCATATAATTTTGAATATTTCATCAATATTTGATGAAATAATTGTAATGGTAGTATAATTTCATCTATTATATTATTGGTTCTTTTCAGTAGGAAGCATCTTCTAAGTAATCTTGGATATTGATATTTCTAATATACAAAAATCCATTCTACTCTTTCCATTTTTGTTTGAATTTCTTTAAATCAGTTGCTCCCAGCCTACTGATATCCTTTGGCATAGATTGAAACCTCCTTATGAGTTGGGAGATCTTTTGAAAGACTTTGCAGGTCTATTTCCAAAGTTTCTAGATAAGTTTTATAATGATGCTGCTTGACTTTTCCATCAGTTTTCTTAAGTTGTTTATTCAGTTCCTTCCTAAATCTTTGTTGTCATTTTATGAATCTGGTTTCTTCTCTTTTCTTGGCAATTTCCACAGTTTGTTCTAACATCCAGTTTGCTTTCTTCTATTTCTTGATCTTTGGAACTCTCTCTTCACAAACATCCTTAACAACTTCATTGATCTTCATTCCACAGTTTCTCTGGTTTTCTAGCAATAATGTTCAGGTTTTTAAAGCAATTCCTGATAGTCTTTGTGAAATAGAAGGTATAAACTCAAAATTATATTGGGGAAACTAGTTGGCTTTCTTCTTCCAGTTTAGTTTGCCTTCAGATCTGCAGGTAAGAATTCATGATCTGTTTCACAGTCAGTCTCCAGCCATGTCTCTGCTGAGTTCTTATACATTTTCTCCAAGATATTGAGATTTGATTTCAGTGTATTCCATCTGTGATGTCCACGTATATGGGCATCAATTTGTTTGCTGGAAGATTGTGTTAGTTATGAAGAAATGATTGAATTGGCAGAAATTAATACATATTTCCCTGCTTCGTTTCTGTTTTCTATACCAGCTCATTATAAAGGATGATTTTCCACAGCAATTTTTGTTTATCCTTGTATATTACTAGGAAATGTTTTATTACCCAGATGCTGGTGGAAATTAAAGTAATAGCTGTCTTAATTGTTTTACTTACAAAGTAAGAAGTAGATTGATTTCGTTCAGGACAATTCCTACACTGTGATTCCAATTTCATTTGGAAGTTCTAGTGAATTTTTGTTTTTGTTTTTTTACTTTCTTTTTCAAGTTTTACTTTGTTTTTTTGGGGGGTGGGTGGGATAGGGTTCTAGCTTGTTTACATTTTTATTTTGTATCCTTTCCTTCTATCTTTAAAAACTTTGCACACCATTTTTTTCTATTCCTTGAATCATAGAAATATTTGCACATACATACTTTTATTACTTTTATGGGACACCAAAAGGTTTTAGATAACTCTTCAAGGTAAGGCAGATACTTACCAAATTGGACAACTTAAAATCTGAAATTACTTCAGTGTGTAGTAGGAAAAAATCATATTTTTCCACAAGAAATACGTATCTTATGCATAAGATGGGGTAGTCAATTATATATTGACCGGTATACTGCATGAATCAAAAAGAGGGCTGTGAAAATATTTACAGACCACTCACATTCTGGACATAAATTGTTTCAACTTCTGCCCTCAAAATAACGCTATAGAACACTGCAGACCAGAAGAACTAGACACCAGGACAGTTTTTCCCCGAATGCCATCACTCTGCTTAACAACTAATTCCCACAACTCTGTCAATAATTTACCAATAATATATTACTATTATTCTTCTCTTCCTGTCTAGTATCTATCTCTCCCCACTTATGACTATAATCATGTTGCTTGTATCTTTCAATTTATATTGTTTTTATTGTTGCCTAGTACGATTTGATAGCTTATTAGTAACCTTGACTATCACTAAGTGTTGTATCTTTTCATTCTTGATGAATGTATTTTTATTCTCCTTATGTACATTGAGAGCATATGCACCAAACAGCATATGTTTGTGTCCAATCACACTTGGCCAATAAAGAACTCTATATTAGTGGAAAATCAAAACCTGCCAGAAATGTAGCAATTTGAATTAGCAAATGTTCTTCTTCCTCTCCCCCCAAAAACATGACTTTGAGTGACATACAATCTGTAATAAGTAATCAAGACTCAAATTAAAAAAAATATACTTTATAAAATAATCACTCAAGAATTTACATTCAAAATATAAATAAAATTGTGATCCAGAGGGATTGTTGAAATGCTTCTGCCCCTGAAGCTTGTTGAAATAACCAAGTTTTCAAATATTTTCTAAAGAGAGAATATCATTTGACTATCTGGAGGGATGTTATGCCAGATGGAGGAGCAGTAACTGAAAAGGTATGCTTCCATGTCCCTGCAGGTGGCAATCTCTAATCAAGAAGATGCTGTTATCTCACTTTACTGTATATATACATACATTCATATTCAGGGAAAACAGTTCTTAATTTCACAGATTGGTCCAGGTGTATTAACAATATCTCCAAAATTGCTATCAAAATTAGAATGTGTTTGGAATGATTCTACAAACTTTAAATAAACAGTTAAGAAATATCATTATGGTAGAAATAAGTTATTTGTAAGATGTCTGAAATAAAGAGTTGGCATTTCTCCTAAGAAAGTTATGTCTAAGGGGTTTAAGCAGTATTAAGTATGCTTCTTAATATGAAATTAATCATTAATTAATTAATTTTTAAAATATTTACTGGCTATCCTACATAATGTATACAAAAAGTCTGCTATCCACTTTCCTACATTAGAAATAGGAGATAGTTATGGGAAGATTTATTGATAAAATGAGCTTGTTCCATTGTTGCTCCAGTTTGATTTAACACCCATATATTTGTTAAAATGATGTTGAAAGATCAATATTATTTAAATGAGTTTCTGTATTGTAAATTTCAGCATAGATTATTTTCCATATTGGGGAAAACCACATATTTCCTAACTTTGATTGTTAAAATGTGTTCACTTTTGTTTTATGAATTGGCTCTTTATAGAGATAATGTAGAGTCTGATCCATGTTATTCTGGGGGATCAAGATTTAATGCTGATCTTAAAAATGGTTATCTTTTTTAGAAATCTATCTCTTTATTACTGTATTTGCATCTTTAAAATCTTTTTTTCTCTTTTCTTTCCCATGTCTACATATTTTTGTCATAGAACCTGAAAAATAATCCGATGTACTCCCCCCAACCACTTACTTAGGGTAATGTTTACAATATTTCATCTCCACTATACCCATTTCTCAGGTCTGGAAAATAAATAAATATGGATGTATTCTAAAATCATAGTATTTTGCTTCTTGATTTTTTTTTGTAATTTAATCTTTAGCACAACCTTTATTACAATGTAAATTTTCAAAAATCATTGTGTGCCCTGAAATTGTATCAATTCATTGTAAGATTAGTAGCCTAGCTATAAAAAGTATGTTATAATGGAACATTATATGTTTTTTCCTAGAATGCACATCTTCATTGATTTGACTTATTTTGTTGTTTGATTTTCTTAATTTTTAGAATATATCCTTTTTATATGTTTATATGTTTTGCTATTTCCCAATGCACCTACAGCACCTGCAAAGGTGACCATTCTTTTTTTTACAGCAATAATGCTGAGTAAAGTCCTTTTGATATCCCAAGAGAAATTCATTTCCTGTTGATAATGATGAATGGAAATTTACTACTGCTGATTATTTTCATGATGTCAATTCATTATTTTTGTGGATAATCAAATACAAATTCATCATAGAAATTGACTATCCTTTTTCAAATGGCAGTGGTCCATTTTTCATTTTAAGTACTGCCTTAAATCTTTCCAAACTCTATGCTGAATGGGCCAGATTTTTTCCCAAGTTGCTGACAAGAAGAACATTCAGAAAAAATTTGAGTGAAACTGAAAATATGAAAAAGTGACAAATGTTAATGAGTGAATAATTTTCTCTCACTTTAAAAAAATGTTTCTATAGGGCCCTTGATGGGAATGGCTCATTATTTATGCCATTTAATATTATATTCTGTAACATATTACTTTCCTAGAGGGTGCAGAAGAGAAAGCAACTGTTGTCCTCTCCAGAAAGAAAGGCGTAACAATAGGTAAAAAATTAAGGGCAGAGCACATTTCCTACATAGTATCAAATAATGAGAAGCTGTGGCCTATAGTCTAGAACTCAACAGCTCCTAGTGCCATGTTCTAGCCATCTAAGAAGAGAAACCAAATCTCACAGAAATTGTTTTAAAAGGATAGTGTGCGCACAGCATGACTACTATTTGGAGACAACCCATGAGCAAAATACAGTACACAAACAGTGGTTTATATACAAGACTTATCCCTCTCTCTCCCTCTCTCTCCCTCTCTCTCCCTCTCTCTCCCTCTCTCTTTCTCTTTCTCTATCTCTATCTCTATCTCTATCTCTATCTCTATCTCTATCTCTATCTCTATGTCTATCTCTATCATCTCTATCTCTATCTATCTATCTATCTCTATCTATCTATCTATCTATCTATCTATCTATCTATCTATCTATCTATCTATATATATATATATATATATATATATATATATATATATATACAGGGCGGGGCATAACCTTTTCCTAGGGGGTCACAGCAAGATCGACAGCAGTTTACAACTTCCGCGACACCTCATTTTAAAGCCCATAAAAAACTGAATTGAATGAGCTATTAAATGTTAAATTTGCTTTAAGAATGGCTGGAAAATTCGATTCGGAAGAACAAAGGATCATTGACAGAATAAAATGCATTGCCTTTCGAGAGGCTCGCGATGCTGGAGCGACGTTTATCAATCGAAAATGGATTGCAAACAAATTGAAACGTCATCCGGATTGGGTTACTGATAATTGGAACAAAACAGCCCAAGAATGTTTCACAAAATTTGGAGAAGGGCGTCCTCTGCAACTGTCCCAAGAAAGCAAAGCCATCATTGCAACTGGCAGTCGCAAACAACGAAAAGGAAACCGAAAAGTGGCCCAAGAAATCCTTCAAATTCGTGGAAAACGAGTTGATCAAAGGACAATCGGCCGATATCGAGAACGAGAAGGTTTGAAGCCATTCCACGTCATTTGCAAACCATTGAAAACTCAAACACACGTTCAAGATCGGCTTTGGTTGTGCGATTGGTTGTCTGAATGGACCGAGGAAGATTTTCTTCATTTGGCGCCATCTGACGAATTCTTCGTTTATGCCATTCGAAAACCGAATTTCCAGAACGATCGAATTTGGGCTAAAGACGTCGACGACATCGCCAAACATGAACGATATCGACAAATCGTTCGCAATCCGACTTGCATCGGGATTTTCGTCATTTTCACAGCCAAGAAACTGCATTGGGTTTTGAAGGATAAAGGGGAATCCTGGGATGGCAGTTATTTCCGTGAGAAAATTTTATTGGAGAATGTCATTCCATTTCTCAGTGATCCAGACAATGTCTTGGTGGTTGGTGAGGCTGTCTTTCTTCATGACAAAGCTCCTTGCATGCGTGCAAATGCGACTCAGCAATTGTTAAAGGAAAACAATGTCGAATTTTGGGGCAATGACGTCTGGCCGGGAAATTCGCCAGATCTCAATCCGGCAGAGAACATTGGGGCCATAATTAAGGATGAAGTGGAAGCTCTGATGATTCAGGAGCAAGGTCAAAATCGATATTCGGTTGAAACTTTGAGAATGAATTTGGAAACTGTGTTGAAAAATCTGGAAAATCGAACGGAACTGTTTGAAGATTTGTTGTGTTCTTATCCACCTCGTTTGAATGCTGTTCGAAGGGCTAATGGTGGTCATACTGACTATTAAATCGTGTCAATAAACTCAGTTTTTGATGGGCTTTCGAATGGTGTATGAATTATTTGTGTTGTTATTACAAGTGTTGCTGTGACCCCCTAGGAAAAGGTTATGCCCCGCCCTGTATATATATAATCTCCAAAGCTGAATACTTCAACAAAAGAATAATTATGGAAGCTATCGAAATAGAGGAACACCCCCACAACATGAATAAAAGTGATGATACCTCCCGCCTACCAGACATCTGGAAACCAGCCCTAGTCAACAAACGAGCCCACGCACCATCCAGGCCATTACAATACAAAACAACAACGGACACACAGCCAGCACCAACCAGCACCAATCTACCAATCATGATACAACTAAACAAGCAATCAATCCACTTACTGATACAGAGCCAGCACTTCACACACACCCACCAAGATTTATAGAAAGATGGCAGCTCTGACCACGCTTTACTCACAAACACGAAGCCGAAAACACCAGCCTGAAGATGACGAGTGAGACCTTGCAGAAATGTTGCCAATGTTCCAGCAGGCCTGGGGCTGTTGAATTTTCCAGCCCCATCCAAGTTTATGACTGTGGTTTTTTAAAAAAATGTGTTTGTCTTTTTATTTTTTTATTTTGTACCCCCCTCCCTTTTTGATTGTTAGCCGCCCTGAGTCTCTCGGGAATAGGGCGGCATACAAACTGAATAAATCAAATCAATAAATCAAGACAATCTCAATCTTACACGGGAAAAGACCCAAATACAACAAGACCAGCATACCTACACCTGTGAAAATCTATGAAAACAAAATCTATGAAAACATACATACACACATACACACACACACACAAACACACACACACACACACACACACATGTTATACAAGGCAAATACTATGCAATCAATCAATCTTCAACTATACATGGAGAACTCCAATGGAGATAGAGACACAAGGAGAGAGATACATAAGAGAGGTGCCCTTACATGGGCTCTCTTATATAGACAGCTTCTTAAAGCACCAATACCTCTGCTGACTCGTTCTCATTTCAACAACATAATTTACAGCCTTACATTGGCTGGTCAGATTTAAATCATCATTACCCTGACAGATAGGTTTTATCCTATGAGTAATCCCTGTTAAAAGAGAAAAGGGTAAGAGTCCAGTTGTTCTATTTACCAAAGCTGATAAAAGACTCTCCTTATCATCACACTATTAAGAGCCGTGATGGTGCAGTGGTTAGAATGCAGTAATGTGGGCTATTTCTGCTGGTCACCAGCTGTCAGCAGTTTGGCAGATCAAATATCAACAGGCTCAAATTTAACTCAGCCTTCCATCCTTCTGAATTGGGTAAAACGAGGATCCAGATTGTTGGGGGCGATCGGCAGATTCTGTAATCTGCTTAAAGAGGGCTGTAAAGCACTGTGAAGCAGCATTTAAGTCTAAGTACTATTGTTATTTCATGATTTTCTAGAAACTGCAAACCTAATTCTAATCACCACAATATAAAAAAGATATTGAGACTCTGGAAAGAGTGCAGAGAAGAGCAACAAGAATGATTAGGGAGCTGGAGACTAAAACATATGAAGAACGGTTACAAGAATTGGATAAGTTTAGAGTAATAAAAAGGATGAGAGAAGACATGATAGCAGTATTCCAGTATTTGAAGAACTGCCACAAAGAGAAGGTGGTCAATTTATTTTCCAAAGCACTAGAGGGCAGGACAAGAAACAAATATGCATTGGGGGTGGATTGCATTATGCATGTGGGCATGCATGCGAGCACTATTGCGAGCGCGCACATCCTTTTGGCACCCGAGCAGAAAAACATTAGTCATCACTGCTCTACAAAGTTTTCTGGTGAGAGTTACTTGGCTGGCCAGCCAGCATTCTCTAACACAGTGGTTCTCAGTCTGTGGGTCGGAACCCGTTTGGGGGTCAAATGACCCTTTCACAGGGATCACCTAATGACCCTTTCACAGGGATCACCTAAGAATTAGGTTTTCTAGAAACTGCAAACTGCAAACCTGCTCTTTCAGGGAAAATGTTACCTTATCTAGAACAGGGAGTTTTGCAGAAGTGTCCCCTCCCAGAATAATGAACAATTCTATTTTGTCTATATTAAATTTCACTTAGAACAAAAATTCACTTTAGCCAATTCCATTTATTCACAACAACTCAGTTAATTAAAAAGAAATGGTAACCACAACCAATGCACATATTGATTGGGCAATGCAATGTGCCACTGGTTCAAAGAGGTCATTCTATTCTATAATCAGCAAAAACTCAACAATCACTATCCAACTAATTAACAGGGCTGAAGTGATACCCTGGTCCAAATGTGTGAAGGAACCACCCATTCTTTAGCACCTTACAAAATGGCAACAGCATTGATCATCCACATTTCCAGAGGGATGCTACTCCACAGGCAATCACTGCAACAGGGCATGAGTTGACAAGATGACCCAGAGCATGCTGGCAAGTGAGTGTTAGCATGTTGATGACAACTTGCTCCAAACCTGCAAATGATCCTTCTCAGTGGCTTCATATGGCTATTGATAGCACAAGAGATAACATTTTAAGATCTGACAGGATAATTCCTAAGTAATTGACCAGTGTCCGTCAGTGTCATTTTATGGGAATTTCTAGAGAAAGAAGAGACAAAGAACACTTTCAATCCTGAAATAAAATGCTGATAAACTTTGCTTAAAAATATAGACGAAACAATGTCTTTGACATCTCTATTTATTTATTTAGCAGAACTTGCAGGGTGCTCCAATCATGACTGGCTTTGGACAACATGTATTTTCCTTTCCTTAACCTGTGTTATTATAAAACAAAATAGAATCACCCAGCTGTAAAATAATAATTTAAGACCATAGGAATAGTTGCAATCCATTGACACCAAATTAAAAGCTCTATCTATCTATCTATCTATCTATCTATCTATCTATCTATCTATCTATCTATCTATCTATCTATCTATCTATCATCTATCATCTATCATTGTCTGTCTATCTATCATCTATCTAGCAGCAAGCCTATCTTGTTGCAATTTGACAACTTTGAGCAGCTTCTAGAGTATGCAATGGAACAACAATGCTCATAATAGAATTAAAACAAATAATAACATTATAAAACTTATAAGGAAGATGGAAGAATAACAGAGAAGAGCAAGAAATAAAGAATATAGTTTCACAAAGCTTAAGTTGAATGAGTCTAGAATAATTCTATTTTCAACACTTTCCAAAAGTCTGCTGTGAGGGGTTTCCTGCCAGCAGAAGGGCAAATATTTCATTCAACTTCCCAAGGTAGTTTCAACAGCTAACTGCTGATTGTCACTTTTATGAACTGTAGACTTTTAGGTTCTTAGTACATACTCTGGCAGTGTACACACCTGCATAATTAATTATTCTACAAGAAGATTCCACATTCCTTGAATGACAAGTGTACATCAGGGGTGGGTTTCAACCGGTTCGCGGCGGTCCCCGCGAACTGGTTGGTTGGCGAATCCGGAAGTAAGTAACTTCCGGGAACAGCGAAGGGCCCACCCATCTGCCCGTGCTCCTTACCGGTCTTTGAAGGCTTCTGCACTTCCACACAGGCGCATGGCACATACAGCACCTGCGCGATTCTCCACGAGCAGCTGGAGCATCGCGCAGGCGCTAAGACGCATGCGTGAACTGCGCGCGTGCACAAGGACACCGCCGGCCCCATTCCAACCAAACCAGTTGGAACGGGATAAGCAACCCACCACTGGTGCACATCAACATTTTCTAACTTTCTAAGAAATGACCAAGAAGACAAGTGGAGCATTTGCTAGCAGAGCAACTGATGTTTGAGAATTTAACACTTTTTAAGCTTCAGGGCTCTTTTAATTGGGAGTGAATATCTGGTTAGGTTTTCAAGAGATGAGTGTCTGAGTTATTCAAACAGCAAATATGGTAAAGGCTAATCTATTATTTCCTGTGACGTTATTTTGTTAAGCTATTTAATCAGATCCAATAATTAGCCGACTCTGAAAGTGAACATTTCATTTGAGAATTGTAGATAGCCAGGAAATAGGATTTAAACACGTTATCTCTGTGCTGTTGTCCTTCAGCCGGCTCTGTGAGGTTCAATTTTTTTTCTGTCTTAGAGCATACAAGAAGCTGAATGAGATAGCTTTCTCTCTATAAACTGAAAAATCATCTTGAGGAAAGAAATATATTAATTAGAGAACTAATCTTTTTATAATCGCTTTCTGCAGTAAATGAAATCGAACTGCTGGGCTTCTATAAATCTTTTAGTAGTTTATTTCACTGAAAAGATTTGTGCAATGGCCATCACTAGCAATCTCTGGAGAGATAGATGCCATACTAGTAAAGATAATGAGAATATAGCACTGAAGAACACTGAAAGTTCAGTCAAAGAAAACTTGTAAACTATCAAATGCACATGCAACAATTTAAATTAGTGTTCCAAGAGGGTAACTTACACACTGAAGAGTTAAACTCCAATAACACATTCTGCATCTTAGGAAACAACACATTCAATATCATGTTTTGGGTGTACACAACTTGTGGTGAAAGAGTAGAGGAAGTTAAAACCCACCCCTCTGCTAGAAAACTGAAATATCCTGGGAAATATTGAAAAGGCAGAATATATTTCCCTGGATAAGAAATGGAGAAACATGTTTTTAGGCAGGAAACAGACTCACTCTTAATAGCCCCCACCTTTGTTAATGGGCCATTAAAAAAGCCTGGGCCAGTGTATTCTACATAACAAAGACATATCCTCTCCAGCTCCAGGGTGATGGGATTAAGGCATGATTACCGATCTCACCACAGGCCACCTGGAAAGAAGCAATGCTCAACCAAACTTGGACTCAAGACAGCTTGCATGGCCCCATTGGAGTCTGACAAACAGGAACAGGAAACAGAGAGGTGGGGCCGAACAGAGAGTATAAGGCCAGGAACATTCAGCCCTTCTCTCTCTACTCTTCTTCACCCAACATCTGGAAGCATGTGACCCCCCTTTTTCTGTTCAGGAACTCAAGCCATGTGATCCTGTCCACCATTAAATCATCTTTCCAAGCAGCCTCCATATCTCCAGTGTCTTTTCCCCCACTTGAAACTGAACCCAGAAGGACATTTCTTCCAACAAGAAAAAATCACCAGAAGCTAGAGATGGGGAATTAAAAATCTCAGTGGTTGGGAACTAATGGAAAAGTGATGCATAACATTGAGGACACAATAATTGTTTAATATTTTAATAGTTTTTTTTCATTGCCAGATGTTGGATGTCTGATTTGTTACGCCTATTTATATGAGAAGCTAAATTTACACCTCCCCCCTCTCTTCATTCTCTTTTATCTACATGCACATTTTCACATACCTGATAATTTAAATACGAGTGCAATTTCTTCCTAGGCCAGTGTTAATAGCTTTATATATAAAAAATGAACTACTGAGCGACTATTTATAGTCTAGGCTCATGTATCACTACATTGTTTTGTATGTGGATCACTATACATCATTGAAAACTATTGTGGATAATCAAAGCCTAAGTCAGCAACATGGCACATGTAACACTGAGAATTAAATACACATTCATTTTATTTTTCCTTTTAAAAATTTGGTGGGCCAAAGTAATAAACATCAATAGGTCATGGAAATTTGAGCAAGACTATGAGGATCAGATGATTCAATAAACTGTTGACCAATAAAAAGGTTTTAATTGAGTATCTGCATCAAGTACCTACAGCAACTTCACACACCACCAATGCTATCTATCTATCAATTACTCTCAGCAATTTTTAGTATCTTACACCACCAGGCTTGAAATTTTGGACTTAGACAATTTAGAACTATGCCACCTTCGGTCTGACCTGAGCATAGTGCACAATATCTGCTGCAATATCCTACCTGTCAATGACGACTTCAGCTTCAACTGCAACAATACACAACCTCACAATAGATACAAATTTAATGTAAACCGCTCCAAACTCGATTGCAGAAAATACGACTTCAGCAACAGAGTGGTCAATGCCTGGAATGTACTACCTGACTGCGGTTTCATCCCCAAACCCCCATAATTTTAACCTTAAACTGTCTACTATTGACCTCACACCATTCCTAAGAGGTCTGTAAGGGGCGTGCATAAGCACACCAATGTGTCTACCATCCCTGTCCTACTGTCCCCACTTATTTGTATCCATTTCCTGTATTCATAATCATGTTTATAGTTATATCTGTTATCTTACACATGCTTGACAAATAAATAAATTAAATTCAAGCTGTTATGAGAAAAATAACATGATAACAATGATAAAGCATTACACATTTCAAAATCTAGTTGGCAATACAAAGCAAATAACAGTTGTGCCTAAATTTTCTAAACTGCAAATTTCAAAGCTACTAATGACTAACATCTTGTTCTATATTGTCTAAAACCTAATTGCAATTGCGGTATATGAAGGACCCCCCCTCCTCACACACACACATACATATTCAGATTAACATTTTTACAATTGTTTGGTTTATTCCAAAATGAATACTGGTCAAATTATACAGATGAAAGAGAGCAATTTCATTCTAGCATTGATCAAATGACATGGAAAACAGAAGAGCCCAAATTATCCATGCTGATTTACTATATGGGAAATGGAAATGTCACTTCTTTTTGTAAGAAGTATGTAAACTTTAAAAACAGGCAGGAAACCTATAATCTACTGTTCAGATGATAGAATATTCAGAGCAGATTTTTACAGATATTTGCCTCATATTACAGACAGAGTCACGAAAGCCTTTTATAGCAACCACTCAGAATTTGTATTTGCTGAAAATGCATTTAAGAAAAAAGGACTTTGTTTGAGCCTTATTTGAATATCCATATTTTTTCCTCTCTGTGTGTGTGTGTTTATTACCATATCTGAAAAGCAATGTAGGGGTGGGGTAAGAGTACTTTTCACAATGACATAGTTTTGACTGCACCAATTACATTAGGAATGGGATTGCAGTTACACTCCTGTTTCCTTGAACAAATGTGTATTTTTATCAGCATGGACAGTTTGCAGCCTCTTTGATTGCAGATGTACTTGCAGGTCCCACTCTGAGGAAGAAAGAACATGCAGAGTCCCAGGAGTTCCTCCATGGAGAAAGTCTTCATTTGTCATTTGTTTGCTCCTGTGTTTCCTCTTCCTTTTTTTGACACATGCAATGTGCCCCAGAAGGCAGATTTGCCTCCTGAGAGGCTGGACAAAGATACTTCCAAATGAAATCTACAAAGCTGCTTATAGACATTCTCAAACAATCCAAATGTCACTTGCTGTAGACCCGGAAAGATGAAAGAATTCTTCATTCAGTCGATTCACTTGAAATGCACTTCTTCTGAGAAAAGAGGCCACAACGGGATAGCTATTTATAGAACCTCTACTCAGAGTTTAGGATTTAATGTTTTAATTATTTGGCAAAGTGATGCTGGAACACAAGAGCTTCCCACCGAAATGTTCAGCTCCAGATTATCAAATCACTTTGCTTTGTGAATAGGGGAACAATTATGTCTCTTCAATTCAAAAGTCATTAGGGAAGGAAATGCATTACTTGAAGTACTTTTGTTATTTAGATATTCCTGCGAAATTGATGAGGACTTTTGGTAGTGCCTTGAATGGCACCTCAAGACTAAATGCACCAAGCACTTATGTATTTACGCAAGGCTTCGCGTATTAATTTTCTTTAGTTTTCTTTTAGATGTCATCTCACTCAGATGGAAATATTCTCTTCATGCTCTTCTTATGCAAATTAAATGTTCCGATTTGCTAGCAAGAATTATTCTTACACCAAGTAAACTGGGTTTTTGAAGCAGATGTGAAGGGCTAAATTGCAGGCTTCTGCCTAGTTTTAAAAGAAGCAACTCAGAAACTCTTCTGCAACTTTCAACATTATTCCAACCTTTAGATTGATAATAGCACTGGTTATTAGCACTGGTTTAGATTTACAAGGGAGGGAAGGGAGGAAGGAAGGAATTTTAAATCAACCCAGTGGAAACTGAGAATGCCTAAGGCCAAAGGAAACATATGATAAAAGAAGTGAATAACTGTAGAGGTTTACCATAGCTGATCAACTGAACGATGACCAAAAACATACCTTACTAGGGATTTAAATTAAGTTTAATTGGAATCCAGGAGGAAGCCAAGTATTTAATTTCCACAGAATGAAGTGAAACGTACTCTACAGAGAACAACAACCAGCTACTATTCATTCTTACACACACACACACACACACACACACACACACACACACACACACACACACACACTGAATAGGAGCAAGAGGATGTTTATATTAGATAATAAAAAGGTCAAGAGATCCCTCCCCCTCAATCTACTAATGTGGCAAATTTTGAAATACTGAAGGAAATGATAGCATTTTAAAAAAATCAGAATATTCTTTGCATGCCAGATTATTCCAATAAAATGTTGGGGAAGAGAAGAAAAGGGAAAAGGAAGAGGGCCACCCTTGAATAAATAGGTTCTGAGTCTGATCCAGCAAATGTCTTTTGGCTTTTTAAGGAATAAAAACAAGCCAGAATTGGGCCAAATTGTGAAGCTATTTCCTACAATCAAATACAAAAACAGAATCCTGCTTTTGTTAATCTCAGTTCACATAGCAGATTCAACTATATTTTTCTAACATAATTGGAAGTGGCAAAGCTTTTGTTCTATACAGGATCAATATGAATATACCTTTTATATATTGGAAAAGCAAATGGTTTTCATGCTTGAACTAAATATGTTATTATCTGGAATAATAGTAAAATGGGCAAGTTACAAGAAGACATGCCTGACATATTAGTATTTGCTTTTATATTCCCTAGTGCAGTGGTTCTCAACCTGTGAGTTGGGACCCCTTTGAGGGTCAAATGACCCTTTCACAGGGGTCGCCTAAGACCATCAGAAAACACATATTTTTGGTGGTCTTAGGAACCGAGACATCAATTTGATGGTTGGGGGTCGCCACAACATGAGGAACTGTATTAAAGGGTCGTGGCATTGGGAAGGTTGAGAACCACTGCCCTAGTGCGTGAGGAGAACAATTTTGAGCAATAAATCCGATTTTCTAAAATAAATAAAAAAGGGTTTGGCAAGCTGGTCTCTAAACTCCTTTATACACATCACAATCTATAAGACATCTTAAGAAAATGCCAATGGATTGTGATACTTATGTTATGACAAATGGTATCCAGTATTAATGAATTTCTGAAAAACAGTGGCTCAGTTTGCATAGAATGCTAAAAAAAATCAAGGCTAGACAACTAGATTAACCATCTAGGCCAGCATCATATACTGTACCATGGTACAGCTATCATCCCGTAGTCCAAGAACCCTTTTATTCTTCATAAATCAATTTACCACATCCTCAAAAATGGTTTCTGCTACATCTCTTGTTTTCTAAGTTTTTCTTGGCCAGTTTGATTCCTTATTCTTTATGTCCTCAAACACAGTAAAAAGGATTGGCATTTTGGGGAACGATGGAAATCAGGCCACAAATTGTCCAGGTGTTCTTAATGGACGAGATCAGGATTTACAGGCTGAACAAATGAAGCATCTTATGTAGTCAGTTCTGAGTAAAATAATTTTGAAATTGCTTAGAGTTCCACGATGTGGATCAGAGGTGGATTCAGCCAGTTTGGACCAGTTCATTCAAACCGGTAGCGGAAATTGTGGGTGGGCCCATTGCCCTGCCCTCTCTGTGCATCCTATTTAGGCACATTTTTGAGGCTGTGTGCATGTGTGGAAGGCGCAGGAGCAAGCAAAGAGAATATACTGAAGGCCAGGTGCATGCGCAGAAGTGGTATGTGCACCTGAAAGCGAACCAGTAGTAACAAAATGTGAAACCCACCACTGATGTGGATGCTGTTTAAATGCATGGCTTGGGTTGAGAGATGGGAGCAGGCTTGAAAGTGGCCACTTGGAAGTTTAACAGTTCCACACTGCCAGCTCTTAATTGTTCATTACAAGTGTCAATGAAAGTCGCCTTTCCTCCATAAGACATTATAGAGGAATATTTTTTTCTCCCCTTAACAGACTGCTTGTCTTTCATTTTATTACACGTGCAAATCCTAAATTAGGGGTGACCTTAATTTGCCTTACAAGGGAAATCCACAAGCTGTTGCTTAAAAACAACCTCTTTCCTTTAAGTATACTTGGGATTTAGCAGATTTAGTTTCTTTGCATTCAAATCGCATGCAGTTAATATATATAACTAGAAGAGATCTTGGGGACTTCTTGCAGCTACCTTGAGGCTTCTGTAGGAAGTTATCACCCAGCCCTCTCCCAGAAAAATGAAATATCCTAGGAAATATTGAAAAGGCAGAATATTTCTCTGGATGTGAAAAGAAAGAAACATGTTTTAAAAGACAGAATAGCTGCCTGCAGCTTCCTGCCCATCCCCACTTTGTCAATGGGCCATTAAGAAGACCAAGCTAGTCCACTTTACATAATAAAGACTTCTCCACTGCAGCTCCAGGGGATGGGAATAAAGCATGATAATATTGACCCCAACTCACCACATGGCATCTGAGAAATCTGGATTCAAAGCACAGCCCAGAGAGTTGCCCCTGCATGGCCCCATGGGAGTCTGACAACCATTCAGAATACATTTCTTACACAGGAACAAGAAAGAGAGAGATGGGACTGAACAGGTTATAAAAAGCCTAGCAAGCCCCTCCCTCAGCTCTTCTCTTCTTCTCCAGCAACATTGAAGCATAGCTTAAGCTATGTGGTCCTGTCCACCAATAAACCATCTTTCCAAGCAGCCTCCATGTCTCCAGTGTCTTTTCCCCCACTTGGAGCCGAACCCAAAATGACATTTCTTTCATCACTTCTCTGCAGTCATTTTTGCAGGAGTTTCACAGGAAGTTCCTACTATATAAGCAAAACATTTTTTGTTAAGGCATCCTTTTATTATTTCATCTGGATTTTGCTAAGAAGGTTACTGGCAGATGTTTTTTTGGGAAGGCTTTTAGAAGACTGCTATGTATCCCAAACCAGAAGCAAGAGTTGTTTCTAAAATTGCTTCAATTTGATCCTTTTCATAGCAAAATATCTTTAGCATTCACCATTTCCTTAGTAATGTAGAGTGCTGTGAGCTGCACTTTCAGTGCCGTAATTGTAGCCCTTCCTCATACATACTCAAACAAAAACAAGTCACAAGGCAAACCCAAGGCAAGGATTTGTTTCTCTCTCCCCTCTCCATTATCATTTGAAAGGAAGGAATGGAAACATGCTTCTCATTCAATTTTATTGAACTACGTACTGTTCAAAAGAAGCAAGTTTGGAGGGAGGGAACTGTCACAGTTTTGTTAAAATACAAATCAGGTTGGCCTTGTTTTCTCCTTATAAAAGAAACATGGCCAAACCATTAGGCATTCAAATCACTGTGGCGGCATGAAGATGCAGCATGACTGACAAATCCAGAAATTGGGTAAACACTGAATCCGAAGCTCTCATGAAACAGGATCCAATTTAAAAATGGATTTGCTTTCCTATTATGTGCAATGCAATCACACCTATGTGTCGGCAAAACTCAGACACAGCTGATAAAGCCCAGCCAGGCTAAGAATAACAATACATAATTTTTTTAAATAATTAAAAATTTTTTAATTTAAAACAAATACAACATCCTTCTTTACATGCTATAGAAAGTGTATCAGTTGGTTACAAAAAGACTTTCGTGCATCTCTTCCACAATCAACAAACATAATTCATATTAACTTGAGCATTTTAACTCAAATATGTCACCATCATCATATCTCCATTTATATTTGACTATAATTGTTTAAACGTCCTTCATCATAAAATATACCAAAATTTAATACATAACCACATACTGGCCTTTCAATTACTATTTCTAAAATCCTCCACTAACACTAAATCCTTATGTCCTATTCTAGCTAAACATCCATAATATTTAATAACAAAGTTTTCTAATCCTCCTTTCCAAATCACTGTTTAAAGTTTACACCCAGTTACCTTATGTTATACCCATATCTATATATACATTGTTATTCTTATCCTTCCTTTATTTGACTATATCCTGTATCATAACATTTCCCCCCAATAATCAAAACTTTAATTGTATCTAACAGTTCATCATCATCATCATCATCATCATCATCATCATCATCATCATTTATGTATAATCCAAAGGATTGCTAATCTTCCTTACATGGGTACCATTCAATATTCATATCCAATTATAGCACTATACATTGTATACATTAGTAACATTATCAGTTATTTATTTAAGCTATATCTATTGTCAATAAATTTCACTAAATTTAACTAGTTTTAAATTATATTCTTCCATCTATCAACCTGTATCTTTCCAATATCAAAACAGTCTCATATCTTCTGCCATTTGTGGTGCCAGTCCTCTAATCATCTTCGTGGTCAGCTTTGTACAGACTTCTCTTAGCAACTCCTTGCTTATAAGACCTCTCAGATAATCTTGATGCCCTCTTTTTGTTTCCTTATTCAGCTTATCTTTGATTGTCAGGAGTGTTATCAATGCTTTTGCTAATAGAATTTCTCTCTTTAAATCCATAGATTCTTTAGTTTTTTTCTTCTTCTGTATCTTGCCCTCTGGAATAGATTTCCTCTCCATTTAATTCCTCTTTCAGTATTCCATTCTTTCCATTTTCAGAAACAAACCAATCACCATAAATATCGGCAGGTTTAATCTCTTTATATTCATTTTCCACTTCGATTTTTTGAGTTTCAACCACCCCATTTTGCATTTGATAGACATCCTCAATTTATTCATAATATTTTATTGTTATATGCTCTAAATATTCCAGTTTTTTCTCTATTCTTTCATATGTATGTGATAATTTCCGTATTTCTGAAAGTATCTTTTGCAAACTTGAGACTTCTATTTTCTTTTGAAATTGTGCCATTCTAACAAACACAGCTGCTCTAGCTTGGAAAGTTAATAAAATTAAAGCATAGATTGACAAAGAACATTGTTTTCACTTTTCTCTGATTAGAAATATACTTCAAAGGGACATCTGTGTGCTTCCCTTTTTATCACTCTCTGCAGCCAAGCAGTGAAACCTTGTAATGTCAAGTCAAAACAATCAGTGGAGAAAAAAAAGTGTTCCATTTTCAATACATAAACTCCAATCAACAAATCCTCCCAACCTCCGAGCAGTGGTAATACTGTTGAAAATCTAATTTCCTTTTGTATCATTTTGGTATTTCAAGTTAGAAAAAAGAGTCCAATCTTTAAATGGATTAGAAAAATACCCACAGCAATGAAAGAGGAAAACTTTAGTCCATAGGTTACAGAGAACAATAAAAGAAAAAAATAGAAGAAGAAAACTTAATCCATCCATTTCAAAAGGCTTGCATAAATTCCATCCATGAAGATAGCATTTAAAAAGTAAGATAACCACTGTCCAAAAGCATTCCAAATTTAATTCCGTTGCTTGATTCTTCTATTCTCCAATTTAGATTAATTTTAAGTTTTTATAGGCAGCCTCTTTTAAAACAGTAAAAGTTTCTCACCAGTTGGAAACACTTTCTCTTTCTGTATCCTTCCGTTTTGGAGCTGCCCCGACTTCGTCATTCTTGGCTGGATATTTGTCACTGACTTGAAGAACTTCTCTTGCTTCTTTCAGGGATTTTGTGATATCCCTGAGATCAGCAAGACATATTCTTCCTGTTCACCATCTCTTCAGGATGGTTTAGGTCCAATTGGACCACCTAGCGGCAAAAGTATTGGCTGCGGTCTCAGAGCATTGAGACCGCACACCCATATCGTCGTGACGTTGGCTCCTCCAACAATGCATACATTTTGAATTGCTGATAATGCCTCATTGTGCATGCAAAACTTCTAGAAAGCTATGATAGCAAGAGTATAGCAGCAAAGTTAGGACAGGACTATATTATATTTAATGAGAGTAGCAATTTAAATGAGAGAAGATGAATATATTTAACAGAACATGGTGTAGGAAGTTAGCACCCACCCCTCTCCTAGGAAAATGAGATATTTTAGGAAATATTAAAAGGGCAGAATATTTCCCCTAAATGGGAGGCAGAAACTCACCTCCACCTTTTTCAATGGACCATTAAGGCCTGGGTCAGTCTATTCTACATAACAAAGATCTACCTCCTTCAGGCAGAGCCATAGGAGGAATTACATCATCACCCAGCAAGGCTCGACCAAGCCGGGAACACAGATAGCCTACCTAAGACCCCCAACCCATGGGAGTCTGACAACCAATCAGAATACAAGCTCAAATTCAAAGCCCAACAGAGAGTATCTCTCTTTCTCCCTCCCTCCATCCCTCCCTCCCCCTCTCCCCCCCTCTCTCCCATGTGCTTTTTTGGCCAGGACCTCAAAACCATGTGGTCCTGTCCACCATTAAAACCATCTTTCCAAACCATCTCACCATTGTTTTAGTGCCTTTCTCTCCACTTGGAACTGAACCCTGATGAACATTTCTTCCAACAATGGTAATGACATCTCTCTTAAATAATGTAACCAATAAAGACGAACCCCTTCTATTCAGTATTTTTTTCTCAAATTTATAAACATCACTGTCTACCTTGAAATATAAAATACACTCAAATTATGCCCATCTGTTAAATTATTCCTGTACTGGGCCTTCCTGAGGGTGAGTCTTTTGTGTATGTCTGTATATTAAAAAAAAGTTTTTTCTTCCCTGGGCTACCTACTTTTTCCTGAGCTTTCCTTTTTGAAAAATAAGTCCAGTAATACACAGTTCCATTGTTTATCTACAGTAGTTAGTGGAGGTTCATAATTGATAGTGACTACAAAAATGAAATGGTGTTTTGCTAGACTTATTTTTTTTAAAAACTGTCCAAGAAAAAGTAGATAGCATAGGGAATGAAAAACACTCACTCTTGTCTGTTTTTATATTCCAATGGTTTACCATTGGAGGAAAGATGGATCCTTAAGAGTAATAATAAAGGGGAGAAAATAAAAAGCACAATCGCAGTGCATACCTTTGAAAACTTCTTCTGTTGTTTGATGTTACAAAAAACTATTCAATATGTACGCTGAACACACTTATAATTGAAAAAGATTCTAACAATTTGAAAAATCAGGCAATATCATTTGTTGCTGTTTGCCTTTGCAGAAGAAATATTCTTTTTAAATAGTATCACAATCCCAGAGAACAAATAATTCATAGCTGCTTAAAATAGCATAGCATAGCATAGCATAGCATAGCATAGCATAGCATAGCATAGCATAGCATAGCATAGCATAGCATAGCATAGAATAGAATAGAATAGAATAGAATAGAATAGAATAGAATAGAATAGAATAGAATAGAATAGAATAGAATTCTTTATTGGCCAAGTGTGTTTGTACATAGAAGGAATTTGTCTTTGGTGCATATGCTGTCAGTGTAACATGGACCCAAAGCACAGCCTGCAAAGTTGCCCCTGTGTGGTCCCATGAGAGTCTGACAACCAATCAGTATACAAGCTGAAGATCAAAGACCAGAGAGGGCATAAAACCAGGGACTATCAGCATCTCACCTGTTTTTTCTTCTTTAACCAACATCTTGAAGCATGTGATCACCTATTTTCCTCAGGACCTCAAACCATGTGGTCCTGTCCACCACTAAAACCATCTTTCCAAACAGCCTCCATGTTTCCAGTGTCTTTTCCCCACTTGGAACTGAACCCAGAAGGACATTTCTTCCAACAGAGCTATGCAATTATTTGGTGGTTTGGAGGTTCATTTAGAGGACCATTCAATAAAAAGAACAAATCAAACTGACTTTCCAAATTGGACAGATCAACTTGTAAAATAAGATCAGATGCATATGAAATATTCAGTTGTTTGGAAGGGGATAAGCCTTCTTAGTATATGTTTTTAAATCTGCTCTGAATATTGAATTGATCTAATTCGATGCTCCAGAGAAAGCTACAAAGTTGAATTAACTCAATCTTCTAAATTGATTTGAACTGCTGAATTAAATCATATAATCCATTCAAAATGATGTAACAGTCTGAGTTGGGTTGAAAACTGATCTGTGTATCTCTGAGAAGTAACTCTGCAATGATACAGTCACTGGTACTATTAAATCTTCACAAGGAAGGACAGAGGCTCGAAGGTAACAGTAACCACTTTAATATAACAAGAAACGTTGTAACAGTAACAATGAAGTAGACCGGACAGGCTTGTAGCTGTGCGCGGTAGATAGGGAAGTCAGAACGGTAGATCGGGAGGTCAGAACAGTAGACCGGTATCTTCCGCGGCTATGAAGTAGATCGGGGAGCCGTTGGAGTGTTGAATATGTTTGAGGGAAAGACGCAGGAGCCATGGAATCAGAGAGTAAGATGTTTATTGCGAGATGACAAGCGATTCAAAACGTCCCTGCAACTGTCAGGGTATTTATACTCGAGCCCAAAGCAACTGTCAAATGACCAGCCAATCAGAGAGCTGGTAACAGGGAACATTTGCATATATAACAGGTACAGCCTTCCATGATCATAAAAAGCATTAGGTTTCTCTCTCCCTTTGACATCAGTCAGGGGGGAAATCTACCATTGGATTCCTCTAGTCTTATACCACGCCCACCAGACTTGCTGTTAACAATGTCAGATATTCCCTCTGAAAGGCCATCCATGGTGCAATGGGGTTGGGGAGTTGGCAATTAAATTGGATGGCACATTGGAACTATTTATCCCTCGGTTAATTTATAGATAATATTTAGTCCAGGTTTTTTTTTCCTTTCAATAAGACAGGACAGTGAAAGGCATTCATTCAGCCCATTCCACTCTGGTTAGATATCAATGTTACATAAAAGATGGTGTAACTCCAAGCATTGATGGTTGGATAAACCAGGCAATAAATTAAATGAAAATGATTGATGCTACGCTTTGAATAGCTGTAAATGGGCATGTCTTTTTACTGATGAACTTCTGAACATGATTTCATTCCAGAAGAAAACAGGAACTAAATGATAACAAATAAGGTAAAGGTTCCCCTCACAGATATGTTCTAGCCATTCCCAAGTCTAGGGGGGCAGTGCTCATCTCCTCTTAAAGCCGAAGAGCCAGTGCTATCCAAAGACATCTTTGTGGTCATGTGGCCAGCATGACTAAATGTTGAAGGTGCACAGAACACTGTTACCTTTCCACCAAAGGTGGTTTCTATTTCTCTACTTGCATTTTTACATGCTTTCGAACTGATAGGTTCGCAGTAGCTGGGACAACTAACGGGAGCTCATTCCATTACGTGGCACTAGGGATTTGAACCATTGAACTGCCAACCTTTCTGATCAACAAGCTCTGCGTCTTAGCCACTGAGTCACTGCGGCCCTCTATCATAACAAATACATCAGCTCAATGACCAAAATATTGTATCTGTGTATAAATCCTTGCAGACTTGGAATGGCCAAACATGGTTAGACTTGATTGCATCCTTAATTATTTTATATCACAAAAGCAAAATGATAGTAAAACATACATTTTACCAAGACATTTTTAAAAACCCTGATTTCCTTCTCTAGTCATTGCACTAATCCAAATCCAGTTTGCTCTCAAACAGCAAAGATTATTGAAGTTATAGTTTCCCCTGCTCTCTATTGACCATAAAAGCAACATTTGATTTTGAACCAGGGCATCAATTTTCATAGGGCAATGATGGCAGATGAACTGTGGCTTGAAAACATTTATTCTCTGCAGAGTTATTTCCACTCCCCCGCCCCAATGCAAGCTATCCATCTTGAATGTAACATACCATAAACAAGACATGTTTCTCAATCATCCCCAAAGAATCAAAACCCAAAAGAAAAATAATAATAATTTAATCACTCAAGGCTGAAATCATTCTACATTTTCAGCTTAACATTTCAAATAAAAAAACATGGTCTCGTTTGAACAGAAGTACCACAACCATTTCTTTTACAATTTATTGTACGGGACTTTGTTATAGCAGTAGCTATCAGAACTGCTTAGCATGCCATGTGTCCTGATAGCATTTAGTAGTCATAAGTAGGAATGACAACAATTTCTAACCTTATAGCATTTTATGGGGATATTGTATTACTATTGTATTACTTAGATACAGTTAATGATTAGCATAATGTGTATGGCAAACCTAGAAACAGTAGATGTATATTGTATTAAGTCAGATGACCAATTCAACACTCAATTCTATATTGTCAACTAATTGACTATGAATCTCCAAGGTTTCAGGTGGGATTTTGTTTTCAGTTGTACTTCTAAAGGTGAAGGTTCCCTCACACATACTGTATGTGCTAGTCCTTCCCAACTCTAAGGGCAGTTCTCATCTCTGTTTCAAAGCTGAAGAGCCAGCGCTGTGCGAAGACATCTCCGTGGCCATGTGGCTGGCATGACTAAATGTCAAAGGCACACAGAACGCTGTTACTATTTTTCTACTTGCATTTTTACATGTTTTCGAACTGCTAGATTGGCAGGAGCTGGGACAAGTAATGGGAGCTCACTCTGTTACACGGCGCTAGGGATTTGAACCACTAAACTGCCAACCTTTCTGATTGACAAGATCAGTGTCTTAGCCACTGAGCCACTGTGTCCCTTCAGTTGTTTCTGAGGCAGTGGTGGGTTTCTAAATGTTTAGAACCTCTTCTGTAGGTGTTGCCTGTTTTGTGGGAGTGGCTTGCCGACCATGTGAATGAGTGGGAGTGGCCTACCAGCCATGTGACTGAATGGGAGTGGCTTGGCAGTCATGTGACTGGGTGGGCATGGCCAACTTGTAAAATGTGGTGAAACTCACTTAACAATGCTCTTGCTTAGCAACCAAAATGTTGCCTCAGAAACTCTGGCATTTGAAGCACACAAGTCTTAAAGCTGTCAAGTTACAAGACCCTTGCACCCCTTACCCTTTAGAAAAAAGTACCCAGGGGTGTTCAAACGTGACAACTTTAAGACTTGTGGACTTCAACTCCCAGAATTTCTCCTCTCGGTCTTCATCTTGATGATGTCCGGACGGGTGGGGGGAGGGAGCTGAAACCGGTTCCAAACGGCACTGTAGATTTGTGGAAACTCTTCTATAGAAGAGGTTAGAACTGGCAGCAACCCACCCCTGTTCTGAGGATACCTCAAAATCAGCTTGAGACCTTGAACTGGAAAGCATGATGTTAAAAGTTAACAGGAGTCACTATTTTTACCTTTACTGCTAAATTATTTATCCTAATGAGATCACAGATCTTTAATTTTCTTATTATGGAAAGATATTACACTGGTAACCTCTCTCTCACACACAATTCAATATATAATCCTGTTTCTTTTTAATAAACCTTTAATTTACTATAAATACAAGCAGATTAAATATTTTTCTTAGAATAATCTAGCCATCTAGAGTAATTCTGGTCTTTCCAAAAGCCCAACTGTTTACTAAAATCTCTCTCTCTTTTTTTCATTAGCTGCTTTATTCTCTATTTTCAAAAAGCTCTGTGGCCTCAATTCAACATTTTATAGTTCTATCCTTGTACAGTGGTTTTCATATTGTTCTATCATACCCCTGGCCTCCTCAGATGTTTTTCAACAGTGATGGACAATTTTCCTGAAAAGGCCAGCAATCAATTTTCCCTGCAATGTGCAATAATTAGTGGAACACATAACTCTCAGGTCCTGGTCACACTTTCATCTCCTTTCAAGGTGAAACCTTAAAAATTATGATGATGGGTGAAGGATTCTGGAAGCACACAGATGGCTGCAATGTTATGTGCACTGCAGTGCAACATGGGAAATGAGACCAGTTGCCCTTGAAAGGATAAGACTAGGTTCCATGTAAACCATTGTCTTGTTTCTTTTTGGCCTATTCCTTAGCCTTAAACCCTTGTGGGATTTTTTTTCTTGAAAATATAATTAATTTTCCAAAATGTGTGTGCATGTGTGTATATAATTCTTGAGAAAGTCATATATATCTCTCTCCCTTTGTGTGTGTGTGTGTGTGTGTACACACACATACATATACACACATTTTCAGTGTGATTTCAGAATTTCAGACTAAAGGATTAGAGCTGGCAGATTTTAGAGACAATAAAGATGCTTATGGGAATCCATAACTAAAGATAAATGATTAATATATTAATAATTAATAAAATATTAGTACATATATCGTGGTTAGAATATTAAAAATTGCCAAAATTTGAGATTATTTTTATGAGAATTTAAAAATCTCACAAGAACATGAGGCAACTTTACTGAAAATTTGGAAGACGTTGAGATTTCTATCCCTCCCTCCCTCCCTCCCTCCCTCCCTCTCTCTCTCTGTATAATGCTGATCTTGAAGTGAAGGGCTGTATAGTATTTAAAAAGTTTCTTTCCTGCCTGTCAATTTCGCTATATGCATCTCTCTTCTCCCCACTTCCCACCCCTTTTGAGAAACATAAGGAGCATTTCAGACTCTGTATCCAATGCAAAACAGTATCTCCAGTGCAAAACAATTAAGAAAAATTGAATGGAAACAAAACAAACAAAAATTCATTTGTCACCCTCTTTTGTATTTCCATTTGTTTTCATTATAAAAATGAATCAAGTATTTGTGGATCATTCATTTCATTTTCTCATTCATGTTTAAAATGAATATACAGCTCCATTTCATTCTTGTTAGCACTGCATTTTATGCTGCTTTAAGGGCTGCCCACTAGCTATAATTTTCTTTTTGGTTTTCTCTGCAAACTGTGCATATGGCAAGCTCTTATACACAAAAGATTTCTCTTTTTGTTCCTGATATTTTTCTGTGTTGTAACTAAAACCTTTGTTCTTCATGTAATCAAGTCATGGTTCATTAGAACATCTATTTTTTTTTGTAATCAGATGTTCCCAAATATCCTATTTGTATAACAATATCTAAACTTTGCTTAATTAAACTATGTTAATTGCATTTAGAGAAGAGTTTGTTATGCAAGAATGCTCTCACTGAATTTGCTACATTGAGCTATTTTCTCCTTACCAATTGATATGATCTCAATTCCTCATATGCTTCTATTAAAGGCATTCACTCAAGGATTAGGAGTAGTGTATATCAGCATCGATGCTGTTAAGAATACTTAATGATATTTGAATGAGGAACAATGTACAATTCTACAACACCTTACCATCGTGAAGAATAGGTAAAATGCAAATGTTCTAAATAACAATGAATCATTAACTTGGTGCATTTATTTTAAATAACTTTTGGAACAGTATGAATCGAGAGTCACTTTATTCAAAACCAATGAATTAGGGCTTCACTAATAGGGTGAGGTAAGCAAGGGGATTCTTCAAAGCTATCCTGCAAAGCAAAGTGAGGCCTTCATTCCTCTCAGCATCAGCAGAAGTCTTTTGGGAAGATAGACTGAGTGACTGAGATAGACAAAGGAAACTTATGTTGTCATGGTGGCATCACATGATGGATCATGACTTTCCCCCCTTTGCTAAACCAGGGATGGCCTTGGTCAGTGTGTGACACATCCAGCCTGTGGGCTGCAGATTTGACAGCCCTGAAACAGACTGACCATTCCTCAATTCTTGTGGAGAGGCAGGTGTTCTGCTTCTGTGAGGGATTTGTGTGATTTGCATCTCTGTTACTGGTGTAGACCATTGAGTTCCATACTGGAGCATCTGTGGGATGGGGTGGAGATGGTGTAAAAATACTCAAGGAGGAGGCCACACATAACAAACAGAATGAGGCTTCATTCATTCACACATTCATTGCCCTGACCCTTTGAAAACTACCCCCAGAAATCTGGACCTCACCCACTCTCATGGCCTTCAGAAAAGCTGTCAAGACCTGGCTTTTTCGGCAGGCCTGGGGCTGTTGACCTCATTGTTGAGGTCCAGCCCCGACTGAAATGAATGTATCTGTGTCATTTTAAGTTGTCTTATTTTATTTTTACTTTCTTTTATTTTCTTTCTCTTCCCTTCTGTAAGCCGCCCGGAGTCCTTTGGGATTGGGCGGCCTATAAATAAAATTAAACTTACAAACTTATAAACTTACACTACCATGGATATTGTCAGATCCTCTCCATTTATTAATTAGGAAAGAAAGACCATGAGACTCCATTCGTAGAAATCAAATGTACTTTTACTAATTAAAAATGGTTAAAGTCAATGCATAGCGAAGTCTGGTTAGTTAGGCGCGAAAGCAGTTGATATATAGAATAGCCCATTCCCCACCCCTTGGCATCACAGTCCCAGCCCAATCATAAGTCTTTCAAGTGTCAGGTGTGAGATAACTTCAAAAGGCATCACGAAGATGGAATGTCGGTGCCGTTAGTCCAGGTGGGAAACACCCACGCATGCGCAGTCCGAACAGTCGGTGAACTCCAGAACTTTCCTCCAGCACAATGAGTAACCCCTCCCAAATACCATGCCCTCCCTCCCCGTTTCATGGCAGCTGAAGCGACAGCAAAGCAGAAGCTGACAGATATCCCTATATACACATCTATTAATTATGGATAATAGCAGTGGTGGGTTGCAGGTGGTACGCCCCTATATGGGTGTACGGGTGCCTGTCGGGAGCACTGGGTACTGTTCCAGTATGGTGCTCCATAGGGCCCACCCACCTGCCCTTATTTGAGCTCTTCGGCGCTTCCGTGCATGCACATGGAGCATACGGCGCATGCGCAATGTTCTGCTAAGCATATGGAGCATTGCATACGCCTTGCAGGAGGTAAGGATGTATGCACATGCGCGTGTTCATGTGGTGGATGATGGGCCTCATTGCACTGTACCGGTTGTACCGGGATCCAGAACCCACCACTGCATCATAGAATATTTCAGTAGAATTCAACTGCTGTATAATCAATATTACTAATTTCTGTAGACTATGAATCATCTTGATTGCTTTTCACTTTATCTCCTCTCTAATTTCTTTACTCTTTTTAAAAAGTGGTATTCATGAGATGAATCTAAAATGTTCCTCTGGTATCATCTGGGATCCAGTTTCTTAACCTTTTCCCATATTAACAAATCTCCTTCAAAGTACAATTGCCAAAGTAGCTTCCTTTGCTTTATTGTATTTACAATATTCTTCCGCCCATTCTTGCAAGCTTTACAGCATTGGTTTAATTAAACTGAGCAGGATTTGTATTTCTATTATTTTTGTGTCTTTGGAAAATGTTAGCTTTGAAGTTAATTGCAGATTATCTTTCTGGGTGGAGAGGGCTAAGGCTTCACTTTTGATTCATCATATCAGCATACTTCTAAATATTTGCTTGGAGCATGGGTATACCCCTGCTGTTTTCATCCAGTGAAAACTTTATCTTATTCACCAATTTTTCGTTGTCTAACACGGATGTTTAAATATTGTGATGTCAGAAATCCCTACAATGATTATTTTAGTAAAATTTTTAGTAATGTGGATTTGTATAAAACAAATACAACAGTGATGGATTCATGAAACTGTATAAACTTAAACATTTTCATCCTTAATTATAAATAAAATAATCATATTTAAACCTTTGGGATGGGTGAGCATGCTTAATTTTGCGTAATTTCAGCATGAATGAAATTCTCATTTCTCGTTCCATATTTACTGGTGTGATATTTGGCATCTGTAGCAGTAACCATGCAAACTTGAGCTTGTCCAGGCCAGACCAAATACTGAGAGCAATGCAGCTTGGGATCTTCATGCTATGGGTTTCTATTTAAGGCTTTTCTAGGCAGATTTCTGAGTACATGCACCCCATATTTTCAATCCCCTAAATTTTCTCAAGATCCTTAGGATGGGGTTCTAACATACCATTTTGGAACCACTCCTCTGAGGTCTCTTGTATACACTGTTGATGAAAATTTTCTTTTATTCTCGATGAACAGTTTATACTATTTTGATAAATATTTTGGTAAATAAAAACCTGACATTAGATGCTGTCAGTAGCAAATAGAGAGAAGAACAGCATCAGATAGATTCAGAGAGAGAGAGGGAGGGAGGGAGGGAGGGAGAGGGGGGAGAGCTTATTTTTAATTTTAAATAATTATATTTGTTTTTAACTGTTAATATAAAGCTATATCCTACTGCACTGGGCTCTATCCATCCACTACACATCCACTTTTAGAGGACAACGTGCCCAAAGGATACAATGTTGTCACTACCATAAATCTTCTCAAAACTCAAGAATTGACTTTGTTGTACTAACATATGATACTTTAGTTAGTTGGAGGAATTAAAAAAAATTCCATTGAAGAAAATTATAATTCTGACCACTTTCATTAAGAAATGGAAAGAATGTCATATCTGCAAATGTGACTTTAAATGTGAAGAGAAAACAAACACTATGAGGAAAAAAAGGGAAGTATTTTCATCACCTGACTGGTTATTCTTCTATACTATGAGAAAATATTTCCCTTCTACATAGTCCTCAAACCAAAGTCTTCTGTATCCATTCACTACCAATCAGTGGTAGGATTCGATTTTTTTTTACTGGGCGTGGCTGGGAAAGGATACTGTAAAATCTCCATTCCCCACTCCAGGGGAAGCTTACTGAAAAATCCCAATTTCTTCCTAATCAGCTGGGACTCCGGAGGCAGAGAATAAATTGGTTAGGGCCAGTCAGAGGTGTTATTTATTGGTTCTCCGAACTGCTTAAAATTTCCACTACTGGTTCTCCAGAACTGGTCAGAACATACTGAATACAACCTCTGCTACCAATGTTTAAAAAAATACTTCACTCTGCTAATTATCCAACAAAAGTAAAAAAAATATATCTTGATATTAAATTTATTTGGGAGTTTTAGCAGCAGTACATTAAGATTTATAATATATTTTAATGAGTTAGTTTGAATTATAGCTTAGCTATATCTTCTTTTATAGACACCAAGTGCCGATATTCAGCCACTTCATTAATGTTTACAATATTTAGAAATGAATTTAGGGAACTTTAAAATTTTCCATCATAGATATTAATGAGTCAATTGACTTTATAAGCTCTTTGCTTTGTGGATAAATAATTTACTTTATCTGCGTTATTGGCAATTTTCCAGGTTTTTTTTAAAAAAAATACTCTTTCTCTTTGTACACATACTCATATGTACAATTTTACAGTTGGGAAGAACTCAGAATCTGAAAATGGAAGGAAGCAAATATATAAACATTGTGTCCACATAACTAAGATTTATTTATTTTCCAGTAATATGCATGTAGTTAAAAAAAATAAAATGAAGCCCAGAGCCAAAAATTCCAAAAATTTGAATTAGGTTAATAGTTAACCAATAATACAAAAAATCATTTTATGCATTTAAATGAGCAAAGTATGTACATATTGTCTTGTGCAGACTTGAGAGTTCTTTTAAGAAGTCTGTATCACTGTCTAATGCCCATAATCACAACACACACACACACACACACACACACACACACACACACACACCAGTGGTGGGTTCCAGATCCCATTGCAACCAGTATGGTGCAACAGGTGCAACAGGGCCTGGCGTCCACCACATGAATGCGCACAGTACACACATGCATACTTACCATTTGTGATGCTCCGTGATGCCTTTGCGATGCTCCAGTTGCTGGCGGAGTGTCATGTAGGCGCCACACTCTCTGTGCTCATGTGCGGAAGCCCCGAAGAGCTCAAATACAGGAAGGATGGTGGTCGGGTGGATGGATCCTCCAGAACACCATACCAGAATGGTACCTGGTGCTCCCAGGAGGCCCCAGTATTCCCCTACTGGGCCGTACTGGTCATAATCCACCACTGATACATGCATGCATGCATGCATGCATGCATGCATGCATACATACATACATACATACATACATACATACATACATACATACATACATACATACATAGTTTTAAAGGGACATGGTAGCTCAGTGGCTAAGATGCTGAGCTTGTCAGTCAGAAAAGAGTGAGCCATGGAGACGTCTTTGGACAGTGCTGGCCCTTCAGCTTTGAAACGGAGATGAAATGGGAATGACTAGCACATATCTGCGAGGGAAATATGTACTTTTTCCTTACCTACACAGTTTTAGGTTGTTTATATTAAAAGTAATTCTAAAACAGGATACAATGCCACAAATGAATAAAACCATTACATAGATGAATTGATATGGTTTCACGCTAACAACCATAGCAGAATATGTTTGATTTGAACCATGGTCAACTTTATTTATCCAATTAATATCGCTGCCTATCTCAAACAAATTACCTTGGGTGGCAAACAATTAAAACACAATGCAAAAAGGAATTAAATACAAATAACAGCCAAGAGATATTATAATTCAATGTTGTCAGCATATACAGGAAATAGAGCCCTTCACACACTTGGGAACCCAGGCCAGCTCTTCAAGACTTGCGAAAGGCCATCAGGATTGGAGTCATCTTAATATCAGGAGGGAGAGTGTTCCAAAGAGCAGCATTTCAGGCTTCTTTGACTGAAGGGACCCAAACCAGGGTGGGTTGCTGCTGGCATTACTGCCAGTTCAGTATGCATGCAATTTTGCACCTGCATGCTCGCTTTGCTTGCGCAGGTGCCCATAAATAGGTTTGTCCATGTGCAGAACATTAAAAAATGAAAAAAAAATAACATACTGCACAGACTGGGGAACTGGTTCGGGGGCATGGGAGGCCTGAGTCGCTGCCGGTACTCGTTTGGCCGAACTGGTCCAAACTGGTAGGAACCCACCTCTGGCCCCATGCTATCCTGCTGGACCAGATTGGATGGGTAGAAATGACTAGAAGATAGCCTCTCAGCTGCTACATAAAAGCTGCTACCAGTGGTTAATTGTTATGACGTTCACCTTCAGAAGTTGTGGTTACTGCATCATTGGAGGCTTTTAAGAAGAGACTCAACAGCCATTTGTCCGAGATTATATAAGGTCTCCTGCTTGAACAGGGGGGATTGGACTAGAAGACTTCCAAGGTCCCTTCCAACTCTCTTATTCAGGGATTATTAACATGGTTCCAAGCCATGAAGGGTGTTAAAGGTAACAACCAGAAATTTGAATTGTACTCAGAAACACGCTGGCAACCAATGCAGCCCACAAAGCAGTGGTGTTAATATGCAGAATACTAATAAAAGATAATTTCTGCAGCTCAGGGTTGAAATAACGAGTTCTTGGTGCTCTCTGAATTTGGTTATTTTCTTGCAGATGTTTCATTACTCAAACTAGGTAACACCATCAGTGCTGTTGATGTTACTTAGTTTGGTAATGAAACATATACAAGAAAACAACCAAGCTCTGAGAATACCAAGGACCCCTCAAATGCTGAATAGCCGGTACCATTTACAGCCTGTGCAGTTGCATTCTGTACCAGCTGAAGAATAATTGGTCTGGGATAATGCCAAAAACTATCGCGCTTTGGCACCAACTGTAACTGAATCATTTGGTTGTTAGCCTTGCTGTGTGCCAAACTGTGACATAAATTGTGTCACAAAACTTGCAGTTTCTCTGGCTGTAATCGGTGAAAATGCATTTGAACAAGATAAGTGACATGATCCAAAATGCTTTAAACACATGACTAATAATAAGAGAATCTCTGCATAGAGAAGCTCAGGACTATGGAAAGCTTTATCTAGACAACCATGTTGTGTTTCACATAATATCTTGTAGATCACTCAGAGATATGCTTGGAAAGAGCAATCTTCCACTTTTGCTCTTCGACTGTCACTCTAATCAATGGTTTTCTTTAAATTGGGTTTAGAAGCTAGCTTTCTTGCAATGAAGCCTTGCTGAATTTAATAAGATTACTTTCAAATTAAAGCTACTGGTATAAGTATGATTTACTCTGAGCTGAGCGTGCCTCAACTCAGTTGTCTTGACATATCCATGGAGCTTTCTTGGCAAAAATGTGAGCATGAGGTTGTGGTATAAGATATTTTTTTTCAAATTCATAGTCCTACCTAAAACTCTTGGATTTACTTTCTGGATTCTCAAATAGCCCAATCCATCTTAGCTTCTGAGCCCAAACAATAGTACAGTATTACATTATTATTCAATTTATAGTTCAGTCCATTAAAGTTTGCATTTCCCATGTATTGTGGATAATTCCTCAACAGATTGGATGGCAAATAAATACAAGACTTATATTTTGTTACTTGAATATATAAATCATCTTGCTGATTGGAAGTAATTTATTTTGATAGGTTATATGTGTATATATCATTTATGTGTGTATGTATCATTTAGCACACATTCATCTGTCATAAGCAAGAATTTGAAAGCATTTACCAGTCTTTAAATTTCTGGGGGCATTTAGAAGAATTTGACATGAACACTGCATTTTTCATTAACATGACTTTCAAATTGTGCAGTCATGTTATTGCTGCATTCTTTTACTGAAGGATTTATTTTGGTGTGCATGATTTAAAATATTGCTCTTTTAATAGCTGAGAGTTTAAAATGGATATATTCGTTTTTTCTTCAAACATGATTTAAATTGAATGATATAATGAATTGATTCATTTTCTAGTTCTTGAATAAGCATTTGGATAATGTAGCCATTTTTAAAAAATTGCTCTTCTATTACTTTTAAAGATATATTCATAAGTAGAGATTAAAGTTTAGGAAATATAGTGTCAAGCACCAGGGAAATCAGGAGATTCAGACAGTTCAAATGTATATAAGGATTTACTGTAAGCTTAAGCTCTCTACAAGAATCTGAACTACTAATGGTCAAGGGAAATTAGTGGGAGTTAAGACTATAAGTGAATTCTAGGTGGGCTGGACTTAGATCTCTTATGGGTACACTGAGGACTCATGACTGATGATGCATTTGACCCCACCTTCAGGCTCAGCCTGGTCATCTCCTACATATAGATAACAAACATTAGAAGCAAATTCTCTCTGTGTCTTATCAAACAGATAGGTATTATGGTTATGCATCTACTGCTTTAAGAAAGCATTTCCATATACACGGGTTTTCCCATTTGAAATCTGAAATCTTTTTTCATCTTAACATTAATCTTGGCTCCTATCAATCAATACTGTATACTTAGGCTCAATTGCTGCCTCTTAAGTATACCATATTTGATTCAGTTAAAATCTCTTTCACACAATTATCCTTAGTTGTAATATTGCCTACTTTATGAATAAGTGGGAGACAAAGTATTCTGAGATATGTAGAATATCTTGAAAAGATATTGAAAAGAATGTGTTGCTATGCTGACTGTACAAAGAGTTAGGTATTTTACTTTGTTTCTCATTTAGGATTTTTACCAATATTTCTTTGTGGACTAAGGAGCAGCATTCATTTACTGTTTTACCACATTCATATTTTAGAAGCTTAAGATAGGTAAAAATAGGAGTACCCATTCTGTTCCATCACAGAAGTTTATAATTTACAAAATAGTGTGGTCAAGAATTGTCCTGAGTTGGGCAGCTTTATAAAATCTCTCTCCTTACATGCACACACATCAGGTTCAGGTTCAAAAAAATTTGTGAATGCTCCAACACTGGAAGTTTTTAAGAAGATGTTGGATAACCATTTGTCTGAAGTGGTGTAGGGTTTCCTGCCTCCGCAGTGGGTTGAACTAGAAGACGTCCAAGGTCCCTTCCAACTCTGTTATTCTATTCTATTCTATTCTATTTATTCCATTCCATTCCATTCTTCATAAATGTTGACACACTCTTTTTTCAATTCTGGGTAGCCATTAAGATTTATGACTGCTTAGCTTTCCCAATACAACAACATAGAACAATCCAGCCAAAGGCCATATATACAAAAGGCCATAGACACATATATAAACACACAAACATATGCTAGGTTCAGGTTCAAGAACAACATAGAACAATCCAGCCAAAGGCCATGCTAGCCAACCCTATATCTATGAGTAAAAACTATTCCATCATGGAACATGCCAACTTTGAAATGAGCCAGTGGTCTCTCTTCCACCTCACCTCATCCAAAATTCTGAAACTCTTGAAATGATCCATTCTAGAAGTGACATATTCTATATTTTTCATCTCAGCATAACAGTGTTTGATGTTTTCTACATAGGTCATATGTGTAGCTGCGTGCCTATGTATCTTAAGAAGTGTCCTTTTCTTTGCCATTCTTTTCTTCTCCTAAGTTTCATTTTATTCAAATTATTAAATGGGATTTCATAATGAGTGAAGCTAATTGGTAACTGAAGCTCAAACAGATTGGTTTCTTTAAAAAAAAGTCTTGGATCCAGGGGTGAAATGCTCTGAAGTCTGTTACTAATTTGCTTCGTGTGCATTCACACTTCACGGGCATGCACTCCAAGCATAAGCTTTGCGTGCATGTGCACCACAGGTGCTAAGAAGACATTTTTGAGTCTGCAAAGATAAGTAGAACAGCGAGGGGGGGGAACAGCTATGCCATGTGATTTAGATTAACTAGAAAGCAGGATTTCCTATATAAATCACATGGCACAGCTGATTGTCGCACAGCTGATTGTTGGAACTTTAAAAAACTTTTTAAAGCATTTTTTTTACTACCACCCAAACTGGTAGTAAAAAAATGCTAAAAATAGTAAAAAAAAAGTTCCGACAATCAGCTGTGTGACAATCTACAGTGCTCCATAATCATTGGAACGTTTTTTACTTTTTTGAAGCATTATTTTTACTACCGTTTCAGGTGAACCAATAGCATCCCTGCTTGGATCACATCTTTTTCAATATGCAAAGCTTTTCCCCGATGGAAGTAACTCCCGGTTTCTGCCTTTATGTGTTGCCCAAACATCTAGGTGTTACAAAACTTTCTCCAATCTCTAAATGAGTTGGATTTCCATTGCTATCACTCCTATTCAGCAGATAGGCCCTCTTCCAAGCAGCCATTCTTAATCTGCCTCTTTAACCCACATAAAAGTCAGCTGTGATTTTCATTATGGCTTGTGTACCTTTAAGAATTTCTGCTGTGATGTCTAATGATGCAAATCCTACCTGCAGAAATTCCCCTTTCCCGCACAGCTCTGAAAGGGGCATTTACCACATTCCCTATTGCATTGGGCCAAGCTATGTTGATATGTTTACATTCTTCATTTGTAAACTTTTACGACATAAAGCCACATTTGCAAAATAGAAGAAGAACTGCCTCTGCCAGCATTCCTATCCTTAAGAGCTGCAAGTCAGACAAAATCGGACGCTTGAAGATTCAAACAGCAGAACAATATGAGGTTTGGGAAAACTTAATCTAATGAATCAGCCTGGAAGAAACAGATGAGTCAAATAGAAAGAAAAACAGTGTTCCTGTGGCGCTTTAAAGACTACAAATTTATGATCAGATAAGCTATTCTGGTTTACATTCCACTTTATCAAGTGATTCTGTAAGCCCCTAAAGCTTATGTCAAAATAAATGTGCTGGTGCTTAAAGTGCAATAAGATTATACATTGTTCTTGCTACAGAAGTCTAACAAAGATCCTCTAGAAACGATTGCAACAGAGAGAAGTAGAGCCCATCATCCAAATGTATTCCAAATTAGCACAATTTACAGAGATACAAATAAGCAAGTATGCTTCCATTTGTTAATGTACCAGATATATTTTATTAGAACTGGGCTACGGTGTCTGCACTCTACAAATTCAGATGACCGCTATTGGCAAAAAACTCTTTGTTGTTCTCATCTACTAGTTACTTGTATTGCTGCAGGCCATGTATGATATCACTGTCTATAGCGGCAGTTTTCAATCTTTGTAACTTTAAAATGAGTGGACCTCAACTCCCAGAATTCCCCATTCAGCTAGCTTGGGAACTCCAGGAGTTGACATCTACCATCTTAAAAATTGCTAAACTTGAGAAAACACTGTTCTATAGTAATATTTCTATATGTATTAGATCCATATACTTACTTTTAAAAGCAGACAGAGAAGTATGCATCTGTCTTTTCATTATTTTATTCTTATTTCTATAAGTTGTGAAAAACAAATACATTTTTGTTGTACATTATGTAGCATCAGCCTAGTATGTAAATGTAACATAATCTAGCTAGAATATAGTCAACTGCCTGAAACTTTTTACCAAATTTTAATTGTCCCCTTCAGGAGCAATTCATTGCAAAATAGCAGATGGAAACTTTGGGAGCTACAACTGATCATTTGCTACCTAAATGTGTATCCATTTTTATATTACAGCTATCATTTGCTAGTTTCTTCATGAATCATGTTATACTATCTTTATTGGTTTTAATCATCTCAGAAATATTTGCATTCGCTTCACTGTTATTTTGGTCAGATGACTTTTAATACACCATAGACTTCTTTCTTTCACTATAAGCCAGAAGTGGCATTGCTGTTGATTTTCCACACTCCACCTACCAGCTCTGCCTATTTTTCTGAACTGGCTGAGGTTTCAATAGTTAAAAGGTCAAAAAATAAACCAGGAGAATGACTTGGATACATGGATCTTATTTCAGAAAAGTTATCTAGACAATTTTCTTATTTTGGATTTAGCAAAAAAAAAGATGCGAAAGATTTCTATGAAGGAATTTCTGAGAAAAGCCAAAGAGAGAAGAAATAAGCTTTGGGGACATTATGTAAAAAGAATAATCAAGATACTTAAAACCAAAACTGATATTTGTCCATCCTGTAGATGGACAAAGAGAATTTTTAGAATTTTTTTTTTAGAATTTTATTAGAATTTGTAGGCCGCCCTTTTCCCTGAGGGGACTCAGGGCGGCTCACACAAAAACTGGGAAAGGGGAATACAGACAGTAGGACAAAACATGTAATAAAATTAGAGGACCTTCACATCTACTTGAGGGGATGTCAAGACTTGGCGTGGGAATTGGATTAAAGTGAGGGAAAGGTGCGCAGAGTCAACCTCACTCTCTCTTCCCAGATTCCATCTTGCTCCATTAGCAGGACAAGAGTCAAGGCAATTGGATATGGGCTGGGCACAGTGGTTGACCAGGGCATCTTTTGTGTCTTGGCGTGCTGTTACCATACCACATTACTTGCAGAGACTGCCTTCATGACTGTTGTCCTATTCTACTAGGTTTCATCCACTAAATCCATCAGAATCTGTCTTCACATGTTCAGGATAGACAAGTCCCTATCTCACTGAAGATCAATGACCCAACAGCTACTATCAACCTGCTTTGGCCAGCCTGTCAAAGCTGTTGCTCAAGGTGTGGCTGCTGCACATCTTACAGCTACTAGGAACCACAGGTGGGGCTGAGTGACAGGTGGGGACCAAAGGTAGACGAGCTGCCCCAAAAGCTGCCCTAAAATGAGCTGCCCTAAAAGGACATGACATGGCCCTACACCAGAGATGGTACCCCTCCCTGAACACCCCATACAGCCCAAAACCAAAACTAAGATTTATAAGGTAGACCTATATGATCAAGGATAAATTGTAAGTGATCCCCTCTTTTCTAACAGCAGTTAATTCTCCTCCGTCCCCAAATAGAACTGAATAAAGATGCTTTAACAATTTGTTTATGGATAAGATATGGGAAAAAGTGAGCTTTGTGGTATTTTGAAAGAAAATGATAAGCCATGATATTATAATTGAGGGGAGACAAAAAGATAAATTAATTTGTGGGACCTCATTTGAAGAGATTAAAAATTAATATTTTCCATTTGTTGTTTCTAGTCCTTCTTAATGGAATTTTTTCTTAATTATGATTGAATGGTGAGGTTTTCAAATTGGTTTATAGATATGAGATAAGACATGGGAAGAAGGGTTTTAGAGAAAATGACAAGGCATTGTGTAAAATATTATGTAAAGAAGAAATAATTTTGAAAATATTTATTTACTTCTTTAAAATTTATATATACAGTTATTTCTGGTAGCTGTTAATGGACCTTTGTTGATTAAGATACAAGGTGAAGGTATGTTATTTGCCTATAGGTAAAAGATGAGAAATGGGATGAAAAGAGTTTTGGTGAAAATATTAGAGAAACTGTTAAGCTAATGAAAATGAAAAAGGTGAAGTTATTTATGTTTTTCCTTATTTTTTAAAATAGTTTTCCAAATTTAGCTATATTTAAAATCATGTATTTTCAATATCCATAAACCTCTTTGTTATAAATACTATTTTAATATGAATGTGCATATAGATACAAAGAGAGCTTAAAAACTGATTAATGAAATGAGCTGAGAAAATATAATAATATTAATGTAGGTCGACATTATCCCATCCAACCATGAAATGTATTGTGAACATATCACAATTTCTTGTTGGAATTTATCAAGAAGTAAAAAGAGACCAAAACTAGCAGAAAATATTTCTTAATTTTATGAAATGCAATAGTTTTACTGAGCAGAATATTCTATGCATCTAGCATGCTTGCCTGAGCTCTCAGATTCAGCAGCTCTACCAAGGATCTTGATATTATGTACATCAGGGGTCCCCAACTCCTGGTTCATGGTCCAGCTCCATCGACCAGTGGGGACCGGGCTGCAAAAGCAGTGGGTGAACAAGCACACATGAAGCTGCATTTGTGAAAGCGATGCGGTCATGAATCTATCCCCTCTTCCCCTCCGCTACCATCACCACCACTGGTTTGCCAAGCCGCAAAAATTGGGGACTGCTGATGTATATGGCAACAGTACAGGACATATCGTCAAAGATGATGCACAGTAAGATGATGGCAATAGCACGTAGACTTATATACTGCTTCACAGTGTTTTACAGGCTTCTTTAAGAGGTTAATAGAGTCATCATATTATCCCCAGCAATCTGGATCCTCATTTTACTGACCTTTGAAGAATAGAAGGCTGAGTCAACCTTGAGCCGCTGAGAAATGAACTCTTGGAGTGAGCAGTGAGTTTTTATTTTATTTTATGTATTTTGTCAATCATGTATAAGATAACATATATAAGACACTTCCAATTTTATGTGGGAGAAAACCTGAATAACCAAAGACCTACATACTAACAGCCGCGAAAACCTCAGAAAACAAATAACATATATAAGTATAGACATGATTATGAACACAAGAAATGGATACGAATAAGTGGGGACAGTAGGACAGGGACGGTAGGCACGTTGGTGCACTTATGCACACCCTTTACAGACCTCTTAGGAATAGGGTGAGGTCAACAGTAGACAGTTAAAGGTTAAAGTTATGGGAGTTTGGGGATGAAACCACAGAGTCAAGTAGTGCATTCCAGGCATTGACCACTCTGTTGCAGAGGTCATATTTTCTGCAATTGAGTTTGGAGTGATTTACCTTAAGTTTGTATCTATTGTGTGCTCATGTATTGTTGCAGTTGAAGCTGAAGTAGTCATTGACAGGTAGGACATTCTAGCAGACAATTTTGTGTAATATGCCCAGGTCAGACTGAAGGCAGCATAGTTCTAAGTTGTCTAAGCCAAAAATTTCAAGCCTGGTGGTATAAAGTATTGTATTGTGAGCAGAGGAGTGTACTTCAGGAGTTAGCCTGAAGTACTGTATTCTTACCATTGTGTCACCATTGGTGATATTTAGTAAGTGGAGAACTTATGTCAAGGACTACCTTGTTTAACTGCACAGTACTAATCCGATCCATTTAGTTGTCTCACTAAAGTTTGAATAGTGACTCAATTTGTTCTTTGGCCAGAATTTGATTATGTCTTGTTGTTGTTGAATTATTCAGATCTCAGTTCTTAGCTTGGCTGGTTTCTGTTGCTCTCTGTCTGAAGTAGGGCACTTCCTCCTGCGCCATGGCAGAAACAACCTTTCCATCACATTGTTAGTCTCAAGCCACAGGCATATTTGCCAGAAGTGTAACTATATTTTGCAAAAGTCTTTTTTTCTTTAGTACAGGTATTCTATAGCAAAGGCAAAATTGCACCTTTTTTCCCTCTCTCATAATGCAAAAATGAAGCAACACGTTTAAATTATTTGAAAGGAATAGCTTTAGAAATAGACCCCATTAAATGTAGTTTAATTTAATTCCATTTGCATGTAAATTACAGCAACACCAGAGTAAATTAAACCCTGCCCCAGCTTCGACTCAGTGTTCATAGATACTTAGACCTCACGAAAGGCTGTCTGTTCCAATCCCAATGTACCTGGGCTTATAAAAAAACTCTCATGCTGTGCTTCCATTTTGTTAGCCCTGCGGGCTCATACATAATTAGAACCATAATGGGAAGAACGGTTGGCAAGTAAGGAACTCCACCATTTCTGCAGAAGAAGATAGTTAAAAGAAATAGCCTATTTAGAAAGTGTCAGGAGGACAAGCCCAGTGTCCTTTGCAACTTCTAGGAATACCACATTATGCCTTCTACAAAGTCCTAGTTCACTGGAGGATGACTCCCTGGATCTGGTGGCTGCATCGTTTTCTTTGTAATAGGTTTTCTTTTTTCCAATCTGTTGCATTTGCTGACAGCTGCTCACCAGGGTGACACAAGTTGTGTGTTTCTATTCATTTGAAGGCTCGGACATGTGCAGCGATGTTATATGACAGTCATATTCAGCCCATACAGCCCATACCTTATCTTTAATTGCCAAAGCTGTCATCGATTGAACTCTTTGTTTTGGAAGCAATTTTCTGTATATTTCTGCAGTCAAAACAAAGGCAAGACTGCTTGTTATTTTCTCTAAACTTTAAATAGTGCAGTGCATAGAGTTACCAAGGAACAGATAATATTAAAATTCATGGTCTCTTGCATCTGACGAGGAAATTCCAGAACCCGCAGCATTAGAGGTTATATTTTGTAAAACTATATAAAACTAATAATTTGGCTTGGAGACTTTCAATAATTGCTGTTTTTACTAGCTGTGTCCTCATTCATAATCTTGAATTTGTTTTCAATTGCAAGCACAGAAAAAAAATGAAATACGAAGTATTATTTAGGACTAGGTGATTAATTGATTAGCCCATTGAATACACTTGAATTAAATGCATTAACTGAAGCACAATTTTCATTTTGCATATTGTACTTAGTGTTGTAGCAGTCTATTTTAGAAGAAGTATTCCTTCCTGTGAAAGAAAAGGAAGTACACATCCTTTAAGAGTATTGTACAGGTAGTTCTCAACTTACAGCAGTTCATTTAGTGACTGTTCAAAGTTAAAACAGCACTAAAAAAAGGGACTTACAACTGTTTTTCACACCTATAGCCATTGGGGAATCCCCATGATCATGTGATTGAAATTCAGGTGCTTGGTAACTGGTTCATATTTATGACTGTTTCTGTACCCCAAGGTCATAGGATCCCCTTTTGCGACCTTCTGACAAGCAAAGTCAAGGAGGAAGCCAGATTCACCAGGTGACTAACTTATCAACTGCAGTGATTCACTTAACAATTGTGGCAAGGAAAATCATAAAATGGGGCAATAGCATTGCCCCATTGGGCTCAATTGTGGTTGTAAGTCGAGGACTATTTTTATTTAGTCCAATTGAATGGCTTCAGCTAATATTCTGCCAAAATCTGTCTTCAGATTGTGAAGTTTTCTCCCCCTGAAACCTCTTGTTTCTCCACTGTCTTCACTTCCTGGCCTTTCCAGATGAGATTTTTCCTCATTTGGGAGAAAAAAACAAAGCAAAAAAGAAAACAAACAAACAAAAAAGAAAAAAAAACCTTTGAAACGTAACTGATGTGTAAAGTTCAGCCCACAATTTGATCTTATTGTTCTTCAGAAAATATTGATGTGCAGAGTGTTAGATTCATGTCTAACTCTCTTCTCTTTTGCTACCATTGTGATTTCTAATTAGTTATCACTTCTTGGTAGGAAATTTACAAGACATTTTCTGGATTATGGGCCCTGTGGAAAGGACTCTTGGCTTTTTAACTATTGTCATCTTAGTGCTTGAACTAAAATAATATATTACATCTTTTTATTGACCAGGCTCAAACTATTCTACTTTGGACACATTATGTATTATACCTTTTTATTCAGATAATTCCAGAATAATATTATTCCCTGAAAATGTATCTACCCATCTATCATATCTATTTATATATCCATCTATCCTATCCTGTCCTGTCCTGTCCTGTCCTGTCCTGTCCTGTCCTGTCCTGTCCCGTCCTATTATCTATCTATCTATCTATCTATCTATCTATCTATCTATCTATCTATCTATCTATCTATCTCTTCTTCATCATTATCTATCTATCTATCTATCTATCTATCTATCTATCTATCTATCATCTATCTATCTATCTATCTATCTATCTATCTATCTATCTATCTATCATCTATCTATCTATCTCTCATCTATATTTATCTTCCTTTCTTCTCTCTCTCTCTTTTTTCTTCTTATTCTTCTTCATCTTCTTCATCATCATCATCTATCATCTGTCTGTCTCAATCAATCAATCAATCAATCAATCAATCTCTGGATTCTTCATGTTCTAAAACAGAAAAAAAACACCACAATGTTCCTGACAAACAAATTGCACTGATTAAATTGCACTTCTGAAAGATTTGGAAGAGCAATCTGGATAAAATCATTACATTTTTTTCATTGCATTCCAAAAAAAACAAACCACTTGCCAAAAAATTTCAGGATATGATCTCAGGCTATCAATATTAAAAAAACATCCCAATGGTATGGAATTTTTTATACTGAATGGAAACAAACAAACAAGAAAACCAATCCCACCCAAGATGCTTGTATTCTGAATGAAGGGAAAACAAGTATAATTGTGTCATACTAAGACTTAATCCTGCCTAACATTATAAGGAATTTTTCAAAATTATCAACAATTTCTATGAAATAAATCCTGCAAACTGGTCATTGCATCTTGAACATCTTTATTTACTTTAAACTTTGTTCATTTTCTGGCCTAAACTGTCAGAATTTTGTTTCACCTCCAAAAAGTTGTGTTTCACATGATTCACTATGGTTTTTATCTGCATAAATTCAGCCAGTCTAAAATTATAAAAGAAAAAAGCTTTTCACATAAAAAGAAATAATTTTCTTTTTCGGTTGCTTTTTGCGTTTCTTTCTCTTGTGGGTCCTAAAGAAATTCAGCTGAAATTGGAGCTTTCTGCTCTTCTTCACCTCACTTGGAAAATGGCTCTTTTGTTTTGTCTGTCTTTTTGATTTAAAATCCATAATTTATTACTGAAAAGAGATAATTTAAATGAAAAAAGAAGAAAAAGATTTTCCCACTTACCAATAAAACAGCTAAAAGATGATGAGATAGCCCCTTAGTCTAACAAGGAAAAAGTTGGCAAATTCATTTTGTCACCATACCAACCAGAAGCTTCATTATATTAAATATCATTCAATTCTAATTGGATGATTTCAATGAGCAAGAAAGGAAAGAAGAAAGGAAAGAAGAAAATATGTCACTTACATTTTGTTCCACAAACCTGCTAGTCTTTTCCCAGTGCTATTCTCTCCATTTCTTTATATAAATTATATAAATTCTTTATATAAATTCTTTATATAAATTCTTTATATAAATTATATAAAGCAGCCCATTTCATAGAGTGACTGTATAAAAATTAAAATAAAGTGCTGAACATAAGACCTACTGTGCTAAAGCTTAAATCAGTAAACCCCAATCAGACAAAGACAATACATCATCAAAAACAGAGCTTGCCTAACTTCTTGGCCCAAATACTTGGTTTATTGTGAGTCAGCATATAACTAACCTGTAGAACTATCAGGACACAGTGAGAGCCACTAAGTTTTAAAAGGAGATTAGATAAATTCATGCACAACATGTTGATGAAGGGTTGGTTAGTCCAGAAAGCTCAATATTACATCCCGAATGAGGACAGCTTGGCTCCAAATACCAGTTGAAGGTGAACTACAGCAGGTACAGATATATCTCTACATCCTGCTTATGAGTACCTCAAAGTGCTGGAGACTATGAGAAACATTATATTGGAGTAAGATGTGCTTTGGATGGGTTGAGCTGAGCTGTTCTTATGCTACAATATAAATGGACCTTTTCACTGCATGCCATCCACCTGATCATGACATGTTGTTCGACCACTAGGTTGGCTGCAACTATATTTTTTATTTTGATCCATATGATCCACATCTTTCCAATATCTATCTTAGATTTCATGTGGCATGTTAGAAATGTCATGTTGAGTCATGTTACATTCTCTACATTTGTGTATAAAATGATCCTCATTAATCTTACATTGGTACAATGAATCATTCTACATTAATTCTATAGTTATACTATAAGCTGATCTACATTCCCCTTAGCTGTAATTTTAAAACATACATGCATGCAAAGTTTTACGTAACATGTAATTTGATTCATAATGAATATGCCTTCTTGAAGAATTAGTGACCTTGTGTAGACAAGTTTCATGTTTTGCTAAAGGTCTAACGATTGAATTATCGATTGAGTCTCCCTGAGAGTGGGCGGCATACAAATTAAATAAATAAATAAATAAATAAATAAATAAATAAATAAATAAATACATACATACATAAATAGATAAATAAATAAATAAATAAATAAATAAATAAATAAATAAACCTACCTCATATATTTTATTAAAGTGTGTTTTGTAATACAATTTTTAAACCAATGGAAAGATGGGTATGAGCATAAAACACCAAAAATTGTATTTCCACGCTGTATTTCTTTAATCTACTGATTATCTATTTTCCCCTCAGAACTGACACACCATATGACAAATTTGTCTTGTTTCTAAATTTCCAGAGGCAGAACATGAAAACATATAGAAACAACATCCAAGAAAGAATAAATGAATTTTCTTTTCTAGCTCAAGGTCTTGGATCAAATTCCTCACCATTCGGCTATTGTTTATAAATGGAGAAATCAAAGTTGATTTTGCTTTGCTATATAGATTACATGTACAGGAAAAATAGCTTGCTATGTGAAAATGTTTTGCTTCTTTCATTGTGTTATCACTTCTTTTTGCTCAATGTTTCTTTTTTCAAGCAAGTCAGGTTTCTATTTGATTTTTTTTTTACAATACTCTAAAGCAAATGGGAAAGAAAATGATTGTGTGTGTGTGTGTGTGTGTGTGTGTGTGTGTGTGTGTGTGTGTGTGTGCTTTCTCATCCCCCCCATCAAAATTACATACCTGCAATAATCAGGCTTAGTTGCAGCATACAGAAATTTCATGGCTTACATGAACATTCCCAACTTACATTTTCTTTATGGGGTCACAGGGAGAAAGAAAGTATGATTCAGTAAATATACATTAGATCAGTATGTTTGTCTGATTATCTGCTGAATAAAAGTTTGCTATATGTACTTGCACTTTGAAAGAAATAGAAGACAAGACTGGGAAACAAAACATTTGTCCTTTAATTCAGGGTTCTCCAATTGTGGCAACATTAAAAAATATGGACTTCAACTTCCAGGATTCTGCTGGAGGAAAGTCTAGGAGTTGAGTCTACAAATCTTAAAGTTGCCGACATTGAGATAGGTTGCCTTAACATGTCATGTGAGGGAAAAGTTGAGCTGAAAGTCCAATGGATAAATGATCAGGGTTCTACTTATTTTAAGAAAACTGTGAATGAAATGGCAGCAGTTGTCACTAGAAGAATGAAAAATGATGGATAGGAAATGAAACTAAGCTTTACGCAAACTGACAAAAATTTGCTAGAAGAAAAAGAGAAGTGAAGGAGGGAGGGGGAGAGAGAGAGAGAGAGAGAGAGAGAGAGAGAGAGAGAGAGAGAGAGATGATTCTGGTTGCACAGGTCTGTAACTGGAAGAACTCAGAAACAAGAAATGAAATGTTGAGGTAGAGATTAAAAGGAGCAGTAAGAAGCATCTGGTAGAGAACTTGGAGGCAAGCAGGTCTGTCCCAAAGAGTAGAAAAAAGAGAAACAAAACTCAGAAGAGCCAAGAAAAGTCTATGAAGATATAAAAAGTTGTGAATCTAAAGATGCAAAGACAGAATATATACCAGAGTCCAGCAGGTTCTGACAGGTAGCAGAAATTTTGAGTAGTTCGGAGAACTGGCAAATGCCACATCTGGCTGGCACCAGAGTGGGTTGGGAATGGAGATTTTGCAGTATCTTTCCCATGCCATGCCCACCAAGCCACACACCCCAAGCCACACCACACCCACCAAGTCATGGCCACAGAACCGGTAGTAAAAAAATTTGAATTTCACTACTGCACCTTGGGAAGAAGAGAGAGAGGAGGAACTTAACCAAGAATTTCAGGAACAGAAGTCCGTCCATCTTAAATTTGCTAAGAATAAGAAACATTGATGTAAATATTTACTGTATTTTTACTGCTTCTTTAATGGAGCTACTCAGTTGATTGAGTCTGAACTGCTGGATCTGAGCCAGCAGGACGTAAGAAAATGCATCTAATTGTATTTGGCAGCTTAATGTTTCAAGTTAAAGTTATTCCTATACCTGTACAACTCTGGGGTGGTTGTTCTAATGAAAACAGTAAAGGTGTTTCAGGGATGGGTTCCTGCCAGTTCTAACCTCTTCTATAGAAGTGATTCCACAAATCTACAGTGCTGTTTAGAACCAGTTCCAGCTCCCTCCCCCCCGCCCGTCCGCACATCATCAAGATGAAGAGCGAGAGGAGTAATTCTGGGAGTTGAAGTCCACAAGTCTTAAAGCTGTCAAGTTTGAACATCCCTGGGTATTTTTTTCTAAAGGATTAAGGGTGCAAGGGTTTTGTAACTTGACAGCTTTAAGACTTGCACACTTCAATGCCAGAGTTTCTGAGCCAACATTTTGGTTGCTAAGCAAAAGCATTGTTAAGTGTGTTTCACCATATTTTACAAGTTGGCCACGCCCACCTAGTAACATTACTGCCAAGTCACTCCCACTTGGTCACATGGCTGGCAAACCACTCCCACCTGGTCACATAGCTGGCAATCCACTCCCACCCAGTCACATAGCTGGCAAGCCACTCCCACAAAGCAGGCCACACCTACAGAGAAGTTCTAAAAAAAATTGAAACCCACCACTGAGGTGTTTCTACCTATCACTGGTTGGGTGTTCCTTTTACAGGGGAAGAAAAGAAGGAGAGGAAAAGTCACTCTTAGAAGTCTGTTTGCTGGCTAGAGACTTGGCAGCATACTTCTTTAAAGAGAATTGCAAAGGAGCCTAAAGGGACCATGTTGGGAGATTGCATAGAGAGTCAGTTCCTCTCAACAAAGAAGTTGCCTGGCATTGTAGGGGGTTCACCCTCAACTTCCAGGTAAATGCACCTTGGATAACTTTTCTATCCTGTCTTCAACAGAGAATCTTCTAGTGTTTTTTGACCAAGTCAAAGTGTTCTAATTATCTCTTTGTCAGGACGCAAAAAAAATAAAATAAATGTATTTATTAGTTGAAAGGGAATTGCTCCATGTATCTATTGCACAATGACCTATGTGTATGTAGTGTGCATATTAGTTAGACTGACATTTTCTGCTTCCAGATCTCTGACAATTTTGTTTGCCACAAACCTGCTAATAAATACCTTTGCTGAAAGCTATTTGGAAGGTTAACCAAAGAATAATGGGATGTTAGAAACTCACATTTAAAACAAGTAAGAAAAGAAATTCTTCAGAGCAGCTACTACTGAGATTTGTTGGTTTAAGTCTAAATAAAAGGTTAAAACAGAATAAATCATATTACTCTTGTTATTCAATCCAACCTCTGTGGCTGAGGTCATCTTTGTTCTCCTTTTGCATTGCCTGCCCCACTACTCTCAGGATCTGGATTGAATGGCTTCCGTGTCCTGCCCAGTTATAAATAACATAAAGGTAAAGGTTCCCCTCGCACATATGTGCTAGTCGTGCCTGACTCTAGGGGGCAGTATTCATCTCCGTTTCAAAATCAAAGAACCAGCACTGTCCAAAGATGTCTCTGTGGTCATGTGTCCGGTATGACTAAACACCGAAGGTGCATGGAACTCTGTTACCTTCCCACCAAAGGTGGTCCTTATTTTTCTACTTGCATTTTTACATGCTTTCGAACTTCTAGGTTGGCAGAAGCTGGGACAACTAACAGGAGTTCACTCCATTAGGCAGCACTAGGGATTTGAACCACTTAACTACCAACCTTTCTGATCAACAAGCTCAGCATCTTAGCCACTGAGCCACCCCGTCCCATTATTTATAAAAACTGTACTTCAAAACCTGAACTGGACCTTTTAACATTACACCACCAATTTTGCTATTTTGTTGCTTTACGTATTTCCTTCCTAAGGATGTATATGAAGGAAGAAAGTTATTTTTTTTTTAAGTTAAGGTTATGGCACAAACTATGTGGTCACACCTGCCATCTTGACTTTCTACCCCTCCCCCAATGCCTTTCTTTTTGTCTTTCATTCTGGTAAAAGTTTAAGGACTGATTTCCAAAGATCAATTCTTATGTAGCCAGGACTGCAGATAGTTAACATTAGAAATAGGCTTGGGAAAAGTTTAAAAAAATGGGGAGAAAGGCTCTAGCATTTTTCTTAAGTACCTGCACAATTGTAAGTGTATTTGTGATATATCAGTAACAATTCATTCAATGGAGATAAGCTCCCCACAAAGATTGATTTTTTTGGGGAGGGTGATTATGTTCTCAGTAGAAGCACTTCAGAGTCATCCTCAGCAAATGAATGTGTATACAGCACAGCAAGGCTGCTGCATGAGCGTTGCTCACCTGGGGATCATCTATGTTAGGCCTTTATATGCCACTTTTAGACATTTAATGCAGTGTTTGTCAAACTTGACAATTTTCAGATCTGGCACCCCTCAACTCCTAGTTGAAGGGCTGAGGAAATCTGGGAGCTGAATATAGCAATAGCAATAGCAGTTAGACTTATATACCGCTTCATAGGGCTTTCAGCCCACTCTAAGCGGTTTACAGAGTCAGCATATTGCCCCCAACAACAATCCGGGTTCTCATTTTACCCACCTCGGAAGGATGGAAGGCTGAGTCAACCCTGAGCCGGTGAGATTTGAACAGCCGAACTGCAGAACTGCAGTCAGCTGAAGTAGCCTGTAGTGCTGCATTTAACCACTGCGCCACCTCGGCTCTACACATCTTAAAGTTGCCAAGCTGAGAAACACCATGTTAATGCATGCCAACTGACATTCTTAAATTATGTCCAAATTTTATCAATCACTGTAGGCCAACCTACCTGAGATAGGTGTATAAATTTGTGATAAGACAGTATAGTAATCAAGGAGAACAAACCAATAAGCTATAGGTATTCAATGTTTTGTATTGGCTGGGAGGTCAAACTTATCTTCTTTCTTTCTATCTCCAAAACTCTTTTTTGGGGTTCTTCTTCTTAGAGACAAATATGAGACATGAGGATGCACTTATGAAAGAAGTGGAGTTTGCATTGCAATGTCTCAACACTCATTTTATTATTCCTTCCCTATTCCATTCACGCTATTTTTACAAAATTCACCCCCAAAACACTCTACTTTGACAATATAGTTTTCTGCCACTTAAAATTACAATCATTCAAGTGATTGAGTTAATTTGATTCTACATCTATGGATATTTTTGCTTAATGCAAAAATTATAAAATCTGAGATAAAGAACTTGAATTAAAAACATACTTCACAAAATGCTAGAACCTATAATCAAAGCCACATATTTTGATTTCTAGTTTTGCAAATTGTTGGGCTGATAATTAAAATTATGTTTCTTTCATGAAGGATTGAAGTTAGATAATTTTTCAGTACTTAACTTATACTGACTCAAATCACTTGGACAACTAAAACATGATAGATTTTTGCAGACGGTCAAGTCTATATTCAGATCAATGCAGATAGGATAACCTTCAATTTTTCTTTACAATTGAATTTTTCATTTGTAGATCTCTCTGGGTGTACATCTTTTATGTAAAGGCCTTTACTTCTTGACGATTCTATGATCCAAGTCCAAATAAAAGATAATAAGCTTTTAAAACATGGCTGGCATTTTTGAACTTACCCATGATCCCTTCAGCAGCAGAATAACCAAGGACTGAACTTAGTTGATGCATAGTATTCTTTGTTATAGTAGAGTGTTATACTTCTGTTCTGATTTTAATCATTTCTAAACTGGGTAACTGTGAAATAATAGATGACATTGTGCAAATCTGCATTGCATGGAAATCCATAATGCTGAAAAGTTTAGTGTGAGATGCATAGTCTGAGAAAATGTTTCCAAATACTGCTACCATTCAGTTTCTTCTTATATTCAACCACCTGTGGATTCTTCTTTCTTTAAAAAAATACATCTTTGATTTTACTTGCAAAAGTGAGAAAGTAAGCATGGGACAAGAGTTTTAAGGAGCAGAATTTTCAAATCTAGGTATTGCCAGTCTCCTTTGCTACAGCTGATAGTGAGAAACTTCTTTATAAATAAGAAATGTTTGCCCCCTCAGCCAGTGTACGGTTAAAAGAGAAGGGTTTTTTTTAAATAAAAAAATCTTGCACGATAGAGTTTCTGCATAATTTCCTGATAAATTATAAAAAAGCAGAAGGCATAAATCATTTAAAAGTTCTTCATTTTGCATCATTTTTTAAAAAATCTTATTGTTTTCTCTAACTATAGCTTCTGTTTATTGAATTGGCCAGGCTCTTCCCTGAATCTTTCTTACCAGAATTCAACTAGCCTTTTTGTTTAATGTTACTGACTTTTAACAGTTTTGCATTTCAGCCACATAACAATTTATAAATCATTCTTTGCAATCTTTGTGTCTTTATATTAAGGTGGATGACATCACAGCCTTTTAAATATGATTCATGCCGCCTTTACTGTGACAGTCATTTTGCTCTGTTAAAGTTGTATGAATGCTAAGCAAGGAGGGTCTCAGTTGTCAGGGAAAATAGCTGTTTTTCTCCCTGGAACTCTTATCTCCATTTTGTCACATGAAAAAAGAAAAACAGAAAAAAACATGCCTTTCAAACTGATATGATACTTATTTTTTTCTCTCTCCCCACCCCTGTACATCCCCAGATGTGTCTCTTCCTGGTTGAAAAGATGATATATAAATGCATTTATTTTAGACAACAGGGTCCTTTAGCATCTGAAAAAAAGTATATAATATCAATGTATGTGGCCATAGGGCAATAACATGATTGATTCAGTGTGTAGAAAACAACTGAAGAAATAATGTATGCAATAATTTTGCCTAGAAGGGTCTGTTGTCTGGAGAAAAGAAAAAAAAAAGAAACAACTATCTATTTTGGGAAAACTGTATTGTTGTTGGTTTCCTCCAATAATAATAATAATAATTATTATAATGTATAGACTTTCCAGAAAAAAGGAAATAGAAATGAAATGTAAATGGATTTGTACAACCATATATTTAACACCCAATTAGGTGAAAACATTTAAAAAGTCACAGTTAAATGAACAATAAAAACAATAGCTGAATTTGGGGAACAATTAATTTCTCAGCTGTGTTTAATTGTTTATTTATTAATTGTAGACAGTTTTTTCAGATATGTTTCTCTCTCCTTTATTAATGATTATTTACTAACACTAATTTTTGAACTTCTCATAGTTTTGAGCTTCTTTTATGGACTCATATTTTTTCTTATGCAATCTGTAAAATATGAGTTTTAAACATTTGTTCTTAATTTGTTGCAGTGCCTTAAAAGTTCTTAAAAAAAGAGTCAGGTATTTTCTTTGAATTTATTTAGAAACCATCTTTTGTAGTCATAACTGTTATATGTGGCTTATGCATGCATTCAGCAACTCCACAAATTCTGTCTTCACTGTTCTGTCATTTGTTCATTATGGTTTTATTGTGCCAGTAGTTTTGACATTGAGAATGTATGCTTATGACAACTATTAGGGCGAATTGCTTTAGTATGCAAAAATGTTTGGCAATGTGGCTTCGTATTACACCTTGTAGTGGAGGGGAGTGGTTGAAGAACACAAAATAGGATCTGCCTTTCTTTAGAAGACTTTAGTGTTCATACTGGATGGTCAATCATTTACTTTCTTTGCACATTTCAGTAAAAAAAATTGCATCTCCATAGTTGTATAGCTAAGCCCAATACTATAATGTCTGAATATATGATTTGTTGAAAGCAATCAAACATTGCATCTATCTTCAACTTCATTTCTTCATTGAGAGAAAATACCAGCTCAGGTCTTCATAAAGACAAAACTCCTTTTGTTTCTTTCATGCAAAAAAGTACTACACAGCAGATAAGATGATAAAGTGGATCGCAGCTTGCTTATTCCAAAGGCACGCGAAAGTCTGCTGAAGAGACATGTAGAAAGTTACTAGCTAGTTTACATATTATTGTTAAGTTACAAGATGATTTGTTTGATTGTAGTTGACATGCTGTGAGAATCCATGCATTGTAGCTTGGAAATTGTACTTTATGGTTTTGCATGGTGTGCAATCAGCCACTATAGCTTATTCCACATATCATTAGTTAAAACAAATGATAGTTTCCCATAGTGTGGCAACCAAGCTGTGACTTTGCCTGTGGATTTCAGGTATGGTAGGACTAGAATATGTATATGTATATGTATGTGTACGTGTATGTATGTATGTATGTGTGTGTGTGTGTGTGTGTGTGTGTATATATATATAAAACTTTTTTACATGTTGGGGTGCCTTTCATTCCCCCCCTCCCCTCTATTAGCTCTTTTCCTTCTCCTCCACCTTTCTGATTTTGGAAGTTATTCCAAAATAGAATAGAATATACAGTGTGTATATATATATATATATATATATATATATATATATATATATATATATATATATATATATATATATATATATATATATATATATATATATATATATATATATATATATATATATATATATATATATATATATATATATATATATATATATATATATATATATACTGTATATATATATACTGTGTGTGTGTGTGTGTGTGTGTGTGTGTGTATATATATATATATATATATATATATATATATATATATATATATATATATATATATATATATACACACACACACACACACACACACACACACAGTATATATATATACAGTATATATATATATATATATATATATATATATATATATATATATATATATATATATATATATATATATATATATATATATATATATACACACACACACACACACACACACACACACAGTATATATATATACAGTATATATATATATATATATATATATATATATATATATATATATATATATATATATATATATATATATATATATATATATATATATATATATATATATATATATATATATATATATATATATATATATATATACACACTGTATATTCTATTCTATTTTGGAATAACTTCCAAAATCAGAAAGGTGGAGGAGAAGGAAAAGAGCTAATAGAGGGGAGGGGGGGAATGAAAGGCACCCCAACATGTAAAAAAGTTCCATTGTTGCTATCATTCTATATTTTTATTTGGCACAGTTAGATTATAAAAATATTATTATAAAATGTTTACTAATGAGAGAGGCATGGGGGCTGATGTGGTTAGAATTGCTGGGTCAACAATTTGCAAACCCACATTTGAAGCTTTCTGTTTAATGGGGTGAGCTCCCTTCATTCACTCCAGCTCCTGTCCACCTATCAGTTCGAAAGTGTGCAAACATGAGTAGATAAATAGGTACCACTTCACTGGGCTCATTAATGAGGACGTGAAAGGAGCACCCAACTGGATGTCCTCTGAACAAAGGTGATATCGCCAACTGATCCTTCTACCATGGAAGCACTTTAGTGCTTCTGATATGGAATTATTGCAGAATTTACTAATGCGTGCCCACTTCAAAGAAATTTCTCTGAAACAAAGAGCAGCACAGTGATGCCTCAGTGATGCAGAGATTCCAGAGAAATATACTCTCCTTGGTAGGATCTTTTTCAAACACCGTAGAGATAGACGGTGATGGAGGTAGCGAGATTCCAAACAATGATGGTTCAGAATAAGTGATATCAATTTAATCCCCTTCCCTAATAACTGAACCCTGACTAAAAGGATATGAAATATTTATTTTCTTGAATGCAGTTAAGCTTCCCAGAGTTGTTCAATTTAATAAATAAATAAGTTGAAATGCAGATAGAAAAAAAATCTCATAACTTTTTTATTGTTTTAAAACCCTCCCATTTGTATTCAGAATTCAGAAATGAAAAATAGAAAAAACAGGATCTTTTTTTGGATTTTTTTTTTTCTTGGAGAGATATAGGTAGCTGTGAGATATTGTGCCACATAGCAAAAAATGATAATGCTGAATTTTGCTGCTAATGTATTTGGGATTTTGCCATAAAGTCTACCTTAGGCAACAATTCTTAGGCAACTCTTTCAGAACAAGCTAGCCTTTAAGCACAACAGTTGTTAATATGTCTCTTTTTCTTCTTTTCTGTTGATTCTGTTTGTTTCTACAAAGATTTACCAAGTAACAGCTGGAAAAAAATTGAAAATGAGTGCAGACAAGGAGTACTAAGGATGGTAATTTCTGCTAGCTGAAATCCATTGATGGTTTGCTTAAAGCAGAGGTGGTATTCAGCCAGTTCTGACAGGTTCTGGAGAACAGGTAGCAGAAATTTTGAGTAATTCAGAGAACTGACAAACAGACTATCCCTGCCTCCGCTGCCTCCCGGCTGATTTTTTTTGTTGCCCTGAACAGGAGAATGGAGTTGAAAAGCAGGTTATTGAGGTGGGGAGGGAATGGGGATTTTGCGGTAATCTTCCCCCAGGAGTGGGGAGGGAATAGGGATTTTATAGTATACTTCCCTTGCCAGGCCCACAAAGCCATGCCTGCAAAGCCACACCCACAAAACCGGTAGCAACATTTTTTGAATCCCGCCACTGGCTTAAAGACAGGCTCCCACTCTCTCATCCAACATCCAGAAAGACTCTTTATAGAAGCTCTCTATGTCAATGTCATGGAATATATTCAAACAACCCAACTATATCCTGCTCTCCAATCTTTGGGAAAAATATTCACAACTGCAGCTGACTTGCAAATCTTATGAAGCATTTCTGTTCCCAGTTTTTTCCTTCTGTGTCCCCATTAACATGAACATTTCCTTTTTTATTTGTTTCTTAATTTTGTGTAACATTTCTCTTTTCCTTTAAAGTGCTGATTCTTATTTTTTTAATAGTAATAGCACATATACCACTTCACAGTGCTCTACAGCCCTCTCTAAGCAGTTTACAGTGTCAGCACATTGCCCCCAACAATCTGGGTTCTTATTTTACCCACTTCCGGAAGGCTGAGTCAACCTTGAGCCGGTGAGACTTGAACTGCCAAACTGTTGGCAGCCAGCAGGCAGCAGAAGTAGCCTGCAATACTTCATTCTCACCACTGTGCCACTGCAGCTCTTATTAGGCTGTATCTTGCTCTTGAGTAACCATAATCTTTCCTTTCTTTTCTTCCCTAACTATGTTTTCAAACCTTCTCTGTATTTCTCTGTGTTCAGGAGGATACCGGGGCCAAATGCTTTGGACTCAAAGGGTGCCCAAAATGATTTTGAAACAATGCTCTGGTTGATTAGAAATGTAATAGCATTATTATAGCTTTCTACTATTTGATTTCCCGCAGATGGCCAAAGATGGTTATGGTTGACAGAGTTTCAGGTTAAAAAGACATGTTGGCCATCAAGTGAGAGAAAAGTATGATTAAAAACTTGTTCCTTTCTTCTTTTTCTTATTTTTTTTAAAATAACGTTTTCCTTTTTAGAGGCAAGTTTTCTATAGTAGTTCATCATGCTGAACCTTTTGCTACCAAAACTGCCAATTTCAAGATCTACCTTCATGAAGAAATAATAGCAGCGTAACAAATGCCCTATTTGGAAAAGAAATCTCTCTCTATCAAAGCAGGTACCATGCAACTTATGTGAAGTTTTATTCATTTCAGTTCCTTACTTTCTTTTGTTCCCACAGAGTATTGAAGCATGCCTGGAGAAGCTGAGTACTCATCTAGTACAGGAGCTGGAAGGAGAAGAAAGGAAAACGCCATACCTGAGCAAATGTTTCAAAGCCATTTAATGAGATGCTTTGCATAAAAATGAACTGCTTTGAAATAGACCACACATAAAGTTCCATGGATACATGCAGATTAGTTCTCATTACACTTTTAAGATTAATGATAAAATCAGGATACTGAATGTCATATGTATGACAGGAGTTATTGAAATAAGAAGGACAGATTAGTCACATGATGGAACGTAAACATCATTATGGTTGTTGTGATATGTCCACATACATTTATTAGAATATTTTTTTTAAAAAAATCAGAAATGCTATGTCTTATAAATCTGACCTTTTTAATATTCTATGTTTTGACTAGTCATCTAGTTAATTTTTTTTTAAATTCGTTCTTGAAGCAGTAAACAAAGTGCCGATAGAAAATGAACAGGGAAGGAATTAAAAATTTGAAAAGGCCATAGAGTGTGAAGGATCTATCAAAGAGGCAAATATATTTTCAGAAAAAAGATTGGCTACTCATTAAATAAAGCAAAAGACACCAAACAATTTAGTTCTGTGAATTCAATTTTTAGATATCATGAGAATCTACAGGATTTGTCGTACATCGTATTTTATAAAAGTGAATAATGCAATAAGAAAAATGAGCCACCTTGCACCTGATAACTGCAGCAAGATTGTTGGTGGCGCAATATTGGAAGAAGGAAGATTTGCCTACAATCCAAGAATGGACATTGAAAGTAACAAACTTAGCTGAAATGGCTAAAATATCGGCATATCTCAAAGATTATTCAAATGAGAGATATAAACGAGACTGGAAAAAATGGATTGACTATATACAAAATAAATACGGGACTAAGAAATTCCAGTTAGCCTATGCTTAAGATCAGAAATGATTTAAACTGTTAAAAGTCAGTCCAGTAAGAAGAAGCTAAGTTCAATCTAGAATGTCATTAATTTCTTTATTTCTTTTTTCTCAATAGATTTTAGACTGTGTTAGTTAAAAATCCATACCGTGTACGGGTTCTGGGAAGTCGGGGGGGGGGAAGGAGGAGGGGGGATGGGGGGGTGGAGGGAGGGAGGGGTATACACAACAAAAAAAAAATTGTACTTCAATGTCTTAATGATTGACAAATGATGACATATTTGTGTTTTTTTTTTTTAAAGAAAAATAAAAAAGTTCTAAATTCAAATAAATTCAAAATATTCATGAGCTGAGCTGCTGCATCTAGAAAAAGTATTTAATGGGGCTTACGGTAGCATACAGCAACTTGAAAATTTGGCAGCTGTAATAACTTTTTTTTAAGCATTAAAATCTATGGAAGCAGAGCCTAAAAAAAAAAAAAAAAAAAAAAAAAAAAAAATGAGCCATTAGTAGTTCTCTGATGGAAAACATAGTACACTCATAATTACAAAATATTTAGTTTATTCATATAAATAACCCAGTGCTATTTAGCATATCAAGGTTTATTTGATTAACTAATTAGACCGGATATGGATTTTGATCGTCATCAAACCATTTCTGGAGAAAAAGAAACACCATTTCAAAGCTTCTTTATCCACCAAGAGCGTAACTGTCTACCTTGAGTGATACCAGAATGGATGTTTCAGACTATAATAGTCTGTCCAGAGTCTGTAAAGATTCAGGAGAGACTCTGGAAAAGAAGTGCCTGCACATGTTTCAATTATCTGGGGGAAAAAAACAGAAGTTCACAATAAAGCCAATGGGAAAAGACATAAATATTCTTTACCCTAAAACATTATGGGTTCTCAAGTGGGAGTAATTCACAGTCATTTATGTAACTTAATTTTGTGTGTGTCCGTGTGTGTCCGTGTGTGTGCCCCTTTGAGTCATTTGTGCTTTCTAGAAACTGCCTGGACAACTCTCAGATTTATTTTTTGACAAGATTTTCCAGAAATGGTTTGCCATTGCCTGTTTCCTAGGGTTGAAGGAGAATGACTGGCCCAAGATCACCCAATTGACTTCATGCCTAAGGCAGAACTAGAATTTATAATATCCTGGTTTCAAGTCTTAATCACCACATTAAATTGGTATCTGGTGTGTGTGTGTTTGTGTGTGTGTGTGTGTGTGTGTTGAAAATGGCTCTCAGTTTTATCCCTTACCTTTTTAATATATATATTTTAAAATATTTTTTCTATTTGACATTTATAGGCCGCCCTTTTCCCTGAAGGGACTCAGGGCGGCTTACAATTTATAGGAAGGGAGTGCAAGACAAAACACAAAAAGAAAATGTGAAGTATAATAAAATAAAACAATAAAACACAACATTCATTCAGCATTCGGGTGGGGCGAAATTAGGGTCATCCCCAGGCCTGATGGGATAGCCAGATCTTGAGGGCTGTGCAGAAGGTCTGGACGGTGGTGAGGGTACGAATCTCCACGGGGAGATCGTTCCAAAGCGTCGGAGCTGCTACTGAGAAGGCTCTCCTCCGCGTAGTCTCCAGTCGGCACTGACTGGCGGATGGAATTCGGAGGAGGCCTACTCTATGCGATCTGATGGGACGAAGGGAGGTAATATTATTTGGAGGACTTGATTTCAGTAGAGTAACCTACAAAGGCCTGATAAAGCTTGTCTGAAAAGAAATAAAGAGAACAGCCTCTGAATAAGTATTGGAGCACACTGATTCTGTATGGAAAGACTCATCTTTCTAAAAATAGAAAGGGCAATAACCAAAATAGATGCTGCCTTCCAGATGTTTTGGAATTATAATCTCCAGCTAATACAACAACAACAGTAACATAAACAACAACAACAGGACTACTTTCTCTCCTGGCTGGGAGAGAAGTTATAATCGTACACTCTAAAATTTGAAATCCTAACCTATCAGAAGAAGATCAGATTGGATGAGGCCATTCTGCATATAAAACATGTAATCTACATCAGGGGTGGGTTGCTGCCGGCGTTACTGCTGGTTCGCAACCTGTGTGCAATGGGTGCGTGCTGCATGCATGTGCACTGTTCAATGTAAATTGTTCTTTGCACATGCACAGAACAATTTACAGTGAACTGTACATATGCAGTCACTAAAATCCAAGCAGCAGTGAGGAAACGGGTTCAGGGGCGTGGCAGGCCTGGGTTACTTCCGGTTCCGCTACCCAGGCCTGAATTCCACTACTGATTCAGCTGAACCGGGCTGAACTGGCAGTAACCCATCTCTAGTCTGCATGGAAAACGTCATAATTAAATGAATACATTATTTGTTTTTATGCTATTTCATTTATTCTCTCTCAGCTAAAATATGTGGACCTTAAAAGCAACTCAGAAAAGTTCCTGATTATTTTGAAACAAGCAAAGGGCTCACTGATTCTTTCTCTGTTACACACACACAAACACACACACACACACACACACACACACACACCACATTCCCAACTTTCTCTTATAAGTGCTTGAGCTGCTAGCAAAAGAATTCATTTGTCCTGTGAGTGACAGCGAGTAGGTTCACCTTAATGAAGAGATTTGTAACATGGAAGCAAAGTGATTGTTAAAACAAAGAGGCCATGGGATTTGCTTCTATCAACCACATCACGTTCCTTCCCAATTCCTCTCCATATTCTCCAGAAACACTTGCCAAAGCTGGAAGACGTTTCTTAGGAGGATTGTTTGGAGCAAATTGGATAGAAGCTGAAAGGCTCCTGTCCTGGGAGATCCTCTAGGGAATCAGGTTCTCAAACTTGGAACCAGCAACTGTTTTAATACATGAGCTACATAAGAATAAAAGATAAAGTACAGCCAGCAATCCTATTCCCAGACATCTGGGAGTTGGGTTCATTTTTTAGTACACAATTTATGTAAGGAACGGCAATTCAGTGAGAAGTAATGGTCTGTTAAAACAAACTCTAGCACTAGAAAAGGGTTGCTGGGCCCAGTTTAGATTATGATCAGCCTTCCATGGCCTCCCTCATAGATTACGCCCTAGAAGCCATATTTAAATGGGCTTCCTTGGCACCAAAATCTTGTCCAAGCTAAATGTATCAGTAGTGATTGTTAGGAATATAATCTAAGGGTTGAATTGGCAATATATAAATCATGTAACAATGTTGCACCTGTTTCTTTAAATCATACTGTAAAATGTGATTGGTTGCTGCTTTTTCTCAATCGGCCATAAAAGGGAGCCAGAATGACTGTTAGCTCTCTGTTCGTTAGATGCTGGGCTGATTTGATCTGAGTGTTTTGGAAGCTGGCTGTTAGAAAGTGCCATAAGCTATTGTAAGTTTTGCAACTGCTAGCAAACTTTGTGTACCGGACTGATTATATGATTATAATGTTATAATCTATGTTATTTGAATTATCCCTTTTCTGAAAGACATTGATGACTGACTGTCTTATCTGTGTATGACTTTGGACTGTTTGATGGACTCTGATACTTCTATTTCCACGAAAGTAAAAGCCTATTTAAACTGCAGTGTCTCTATACGCTGTTTTGGGTTCTCCAACACAACTCTCACAACGCTTCGCTGAGCGTACTCGCTCTCCCAACGGGGAGCTTACCTAACAGTGATAAATCAGTTGATAGAGAAGAAAGGGATGAACACTCCCCTAAGAATACAATTGGTTGCAAAAATTGTGCAATTCAGCCTGAAGAGGTTTCCTATACCACAAAATTAACCCAGTTAAAGTATTGTGCTTTCCAACAAAGACTTCTGAGAATCATTATTCTTTGAAAGAACAGTGAAGTTTTTACTATACCTTGCACTTTCAGAAATGTTAAATTTCCAGAGTCCTTGGAAGTAGTAAAATCACTAAACTAGAATGAAGGAAATTTACCCATGCTGATATTTCAGTTCTGATATACAGAATAATTGTTAATTTTTTGGGGGGGAATTAACTCTTAGTTAACTTGTGGGGGGGGAGTTGCTCTGTATTTTTAAACAAATGTTTCTGCATCTCGCACAAGAAACCTTGTGCTATGGAAATGTCTTTGGTATGTAAGCCATTGTTAATTCCTTATTATTATGATTTCAATCATGCTTTAATTTGCTAGATTTATTTTATCTTATCATCCTGAGCACCAAAAGCTAAATAATATAAAACCATCTCTACCCTTCTCATATATTCTTTTAGGAAGCATACTGCTAAAAATCAGAGTTTCTATATATGCTACTAATAATATAACGATGGGAAATGTGGGGGGAAAATGATATTTGGTAGAAATGAAAATAATCAATCCGCAAAACATGTCATGCCTACTGCAGCCCAACACTGGGCAACACAAGGTAGTTAGCAAAACAGAAATCTTTTTGCACTGGTAGAAAACTATTTTGTTGTTTAAGGTCATCAGTCTTGTGCAAATGTTTAGGGAAAAGGTTATGTTATATTCTGTAAAGATTGAATTTCAAGGCACGAACCAAGTTTCCAAGCCATAGTGCAATCCCATTGATTTCATGAGAATTTTGTCAGAGTTAGCAAATTTGGCAGTTGACTGGATAGGCTTTTAAAGATGACATTTTTAAGTTTCGAGGAAGGAAAAGGATTGCTTTTCACTGTTTCAGCAAATAACTAATGTATTTATTACAGCACCATTGGAAGTAAGCACATTGGTAGTAACAAAAGAAAACCATTTTTATATCATTGGTGAGCTGTTTCCTCTTTGAAAAATGAACTGACCATTCATATATATTTTTCAGGAGACTACACAGTGTACAGAAGGACCCATGTTCAAGACTTATTTTCTTTGTGTCTAAACCCATAATATTTAATGTTCTGGATGTAAAATCCCTACCTGGAATCCCAAAGACTTTCTGCTATTCAGTGTGATCTGATTCAGAATAGAGCATATTTTTGTCATGTTAGATCACAGACAGATTACCATGTAGCTATAATTTAGTATGATTAGAAAGAATGTCAGCCATGTTGTAATCTCATATTGCAATCAGCAATGTTGTTTGTAAACAATACAAATAATTATTAGACTGAATAGTGCTGTTCCACAATATATTTTGCATCAAAATATCCTGTTTATATTATTTGCATGGTTTATTTTAGTATCTTAACCTGTTCAGAATAATTTGAGTGTTTGTCAGTGCACTATCTAACTACCCTGGTAGATGGGATATGGGTATCAGTATGTTGGCTTCAAAGGCAGTCTCTAGATGGAGATCCTAGCTTGCATAGAATGACATAGGAGAACTATTTCAGTAAAAGTGGGCCTGGGGTAAAGTTTGTGCTATTCTGGCTAAAAATTTGCCAAAATTGACCAGTGGTTACATTTTCAACTGCATTTAACCACTGCTTCTCTTCTAGGTATGAGAGAGAAGGAGTACCCCACAGTTGCTCAACTGGCTTCCATGTCTAAGGCAGAAGTCTATTTCTCAATTTCTAATCCAGGGCCTTAATCACTAGGTCAAATTGGCTGCCACTTTTTAATTTAGTTAGCTTTCATTTAGTCAGTCCATGACAATTTTGAAGGCATTATTTGAAAGGCCTGATGGACTGAACCCAGGGTGACAGACATGAAAATCAATGAACCATCCGGTGATAACCCTGGCATATGGAAAACTGTGATTTAAAAGCAAGAGGAATAAATGGTAAAAAACAATTTTGTTCACAAACAAAATTAAAGGTGAAAAATTAAGGGAAAATATCTATGCTGTGGTTCTGTAAAATTAAGGCAAAGATTAGTACATGCAACAAACTGAAAGTGTAAATTTTATTATGAAAGAAAGGGTTCAAGTTTATTTTGGAAAGTATAAATAGGTTTGGTATCATTTAGTCTCTTATGGCCTGGTATGATGGTAGGAATTCATATTTTCATGTTAAGACTCTGATAAGTTACAATAATAGTTAGCCTTCAGCTTATGTTTAGTGACTATTCAAACTTAAAATGGCATTGAAAATGTGACTGTTTTTCACAGTTATGACCATTACAGCATCCCCTTGATCACGTGATCAAAATTCAGAAGCTTGGCAACTGGTTCCTATTTATAACTGTTGATGTGCCCCAAGGTCATGTGATCCCTTTGGCAATCTTCTAAGAAGTTGATGGGAAAGCCAGATTCACCTAATAGTCATGTTACTAACTAATCAACTGCAGTGATTCACTTAACAACTGTGGCAAGAAAGGTCATAAAATGGGGTAAAACTCACTTAACAAATGTCTCATTTAACAGCAGAAAATTTGGGCTCAATTGTGTCATACTAGTCATATGTTGAGGACTTCCACGAACTAAATCTGAGGTTTTAGAAGCATGTTGCAAAATTTTGAATGAGTTCAGTCTATTTAAAATGTGCTAGATACTATGACTGAATGTGTGAATGAGCCATGAGAATGATTGGGATCTTTGATAACGAAAGTATGGGGATACAGTGATGATCTGAGGATCCGCTTAGGAAAAGACCTGTTTGTTTTAAATATAAATATTTTGAGCAGACGACTGTTCATAACTAACCTAGCAAAGAAATAAATCTCAATCTAAAAGTACTTGGCTATTTACGATGAAGGGTTTAGAAAAAATAGTGAAGCATACAAAGAAGACAAGATGAGATGGTAAAACCATTCTTTGGTATTATCAAGAATGAATCTTAGGACAATATGCAGCAATATAAAAAATAATATATATTCCCAAAAGATGTTTAACCAAATTTAAGCAAGAAAGGTTTTCATGCATAGAATATATTATGCAGCATGTCAAATATAAATATTTACCATTTGGTCTATTCAGGCTTTTAAGAAGGAAGTCATTTTTGCCCATTTTTCTTAGTGTGTTTTTCTCAACATATGCACACAATTAGATGTAAAAATACATTTAAGTGAAGATGTTAATGTTATGTATTTAGCTTAAGAGGAAACCACGGTTGTACAACAAACATTTTTATGTAATTTGCAGTTGTTTATTAATGCTATATATAGGTTTGGATGTAAGAATTTAAACAATGTTATGCATTTTAACTTCAACATTTCAAATTATAACTAACGCTGATATAAACGTTTCTTTTCTCTATCTTTGAAGGTCCGATTATCTAGACTTTAGAGCAGTGATGGCAAAACTTTTCGGCACTGAGTGCCAAAAAGGGAGAACGCACATGTGCACACTCATTTCATGTGTGCACACACACACACACTTATCTGGGCTGCAACCTGGAAGAGGAGCTGCCCAAGGGCATGTGCATACCAGAAAATGAATTTCTGTTTTTTGCTGCGTACATGCACCCTGGCCAGTTACCAGCATGCATGCACACATGACAATCAGCTGGCCAGCGCCCATGCTCATGCTGGAAAATAGAGGATCAGCTCTTCCAGTTTCCAGCACTGCTGCACACATAAAGGCCAGCTGATCATCACGCGCACATGTGTGCTAGAAACCTTGGAGAGGAATGGATGATGCTGCACATGCCAAGTAACATCACTCCGTGTGCCACTTCGGGCATGTGTGCCATAGGTTCGCCATCATGGCATTAGAGTATTAATAATCTCTGGTCAATATAGTATAGTATAATTACCACTTTATTGAAATAATAAATTTTATATTATAGTAATGTAATAAAACATGCTAAATATTTAATATTATATTAATATAATAAAATGCTAAAAAAAGTGAACCAGGACATGGAGGAAACAGAAGGAATATAGGAAAATAAGAGGAAAGTAGGAAGGAAGAAAAAGTACTGATTCTAATGAAAAAAGATTAGATTAATATCTCAATAGAATGAGTGGAAATTGGATATCAGTAAAGTAATGTGAAATATACTTAGAACCATATATTGTATGAGTATGGCTATATTATGCATACCCATAGAAGTGGTATATTAATGGGAAATATGGAAAAGATTAGCAGAATAATTATGAAGAGAAAGAGGCTATGAATGAGAACAAAATGCATAGAAAAGAAAGATCATTTCTAAAATTAAGGATTATATATTAAAAAGCATAGTCAAAGACAGACAAGAATAATTTAGGTTAAAAAATGCAAATAAAATAAAGAATTTAGTTGAAATAAGCAATTGATTTGGAACTAGATAAAAACAACTAAGGAAGGAACTCCAGTACGGACAATCAAATTAAAAATAAAACTGCTTTGCTGATTTTGTACTGCAATGTAAATATATGAAGGAAGAATAAATGGTTTTGAATAGAAGACAAACGTCAAGGAAACCATTGCTGGATGTAGCTGAAATAGTATATGGATATGGTGCAGATAAATTAATGAACGCATTTTAAGGTATTTTATTATATTTTTACATAGATATCATATCAAATATCATGTATATGATATGATACGATATATGATATGATGCTACGTTATGTTATATTACATTACATTACATTACATTATATTATTACATTACATTACATTACACAATATAAAACACAATATAAAAATAGATCCAATCCATTCCTGGCAGGTGGAAGAAGTACTGACCCACCCTTACCCTAGCTCAGTGATGGCTAACCTTTCTGTCATCGTATGTTGAAAGCCTGTGTGTGCATGCCCACACCCATTATGCAATGCATGTGCAACACCCACCCCTCGTGCCCCACCCCCTGCGCATGCACATGTTTCCCCCTGCCCCATTTTGGGCCTAGCAGGCCTCCCTGAAGCCTTTCTTGACCAAAATGGCCATAGGTTCACCATCACAGTCCTAGCTCAATGCCTTCTGGAAGGCTAAAAGAGAATTTCAGGAAGGAGCCTCTTCCAAAGGGCCAAGGTGGCTATAGAGAAGATCCCATTAGATTGTAGCATTTAAAGAAGGGAACCTGGAACACACCTATTCTATTTGTTGATGCACTCAGAGACATACAATCCCACAAGTAACTTTGCCCTGCATCAAATAGGGCTTTAAAGGTGATAATCAGCATTTTGAATTTTACCCAGAAAGCAACTGGGAACCACTGCAGTTCATGCAACGGCAATATAACTTGGGTAAACTGAAGGGTTCAGAACACAGATAGCTCTGCAGTTTATGCATAGTCTTCAGTTTATGCATAGTCTTTAAGGGCAACTCCATGTAGAAAGCATTGCAGTAACCCAATTAGAAATGACTGAGTAGCAGGTGCATACGAGCAAAGCCTTGCAGTGTAAATGTAATTCAGCTATATATTTCTTCTTTGCTCACGCCGTAGTTCCTTTGGTTTACCATTTTTTCTTTCTTATTCACTCATGCATAACATTGTTTGCATAACAGTGCTTGTCCAGAAAAGGAATACTGTGATGGGCATGCATACCTGTGTGGGTGTCTACGTACGTGTGTGCACACCATTTTAATAGTCTCTATAAAAACAGAGATTATTAAGATAATTCACTACTGGGTTGCAGTTTTTCTTCAATTCTTTTGCATACTGGCAGTTAGGGTAAATAAGAGACTAAAAAGTGAGACTTTATTTCACAGGCTCAGCCCTACCATTTGCCAGAAAAAACCCCAGCTGTCTTAGAAAGCTAATTATGTGTAATGAAAAGGTGCCACGTCTGATATGACTACTACTACTACTACTACTACTACTACTACTACTACTACTTCTTCTTCTTCTCCTTCTCCTTCTCCTTCTCCTTCTCCTTCTCCTTCTCCTTCTCCTTCTCCTTCTCCTTCTCCTTCTCCTTCTCCTTCTCCTTCTCCTTCTCCTTCTCCTTCTCCTTCTCCTTCTCCTTCTCCTTCTCCTCCTCCTCCTCCTCCTCCTCCTCCTCCTCCTCCTCCTCCTCCTCCTCCTCCTCCTCCTCCTCCTTCTTCTTCTTCTTCTTCTTCTTCTTCTTCTTCTTCTTCTTCTTCTTCTTCTTCTATTTTTATGGTTTCCTTTGAAACTTTCCACCATGGGCATAAAAATAACTTTATTAGATTCTCACTTGGAAAGCAGAATGAGTTGCTGTTCTGTCTCTATCACTAGTTCTATCTTAGGTTACTTCTAATACATTTGCACTGCTAGGAATGATATGGCTCAGAAAGCACAAGAGGAGAGAGATGGTTCAATGTGCTGGATACTATTTGGTGAGGACAAAGTCACTCAAGGTGAATCAAGATGTAATATGTTGGAGGCACATTGCAAGAGATGAAAATAGAAACCTGAAAAATATTTGTTACACTAAGGACCCTGATGCAACTGTACTATTGGACCTTATATTGAAATGTTTAAAAATACAAATGTAGGAGAAGAGCAGGCTGAGCTGGAAGGTGGAGTTAAATATGCCATCACTTTGGAATCATTGCATTGCCACAAGAGGCCCAAGGCCAGCCCCACATAAATTCCATTGACCCTTACAGTAACTAGCACCAATTTAGTTTTGACCATTAGTTGACTAGATTCTTGTGTATATGTAGGAATGATGTCTATGGAGATTCTCATTCCTCCAGGTCATGGTTGTCCCAAAGGTGCTTTTTCAAGAGGCAACTGGACTTTCTGGGTTTTTCTTTGAAGTCATTTCACTTCTCATCCAAAAAGCAGAAGAAGCTTCTTGGATGAGAAGCAAAACATCTTTAAAGAAAAACCAGAAAGTCCAGTTGCCTCTTGAAAAAGCACCTTTGAGACATGTAGCAATGATAAACTCCTCTGTTCTTTGAACTCAATGAATATTCCTGGTGATTTGTGCCTAACAATAACCTCAGGAGTTAACCCCTTCCACCCTAACACAAACAAAGCCTCCCTTTGTCTGTTAGCTCTAGGGGAGGGATACATCAGAAATGGCAGATTCCCTTTCTACACTTAGAACAAGTGAGGGAAAATGCCGGTCTTTTAACATAGATTAGACCAGGAGGCCAACATTATGAATGCCAATACTACTTGTATTATCTAGCTACATTAATAGAAACCTATCCAGTTACATTAACAGAAACTCTGAATGTATTTCTCCACTTCCTCCCTCCCTTTATCTTCAAGAGAATTAGAGAGAATAAATTCTGTGATGTTTTCTCAAATTACATATCTGCCCTGGACTCAAATTTCTTATATCTATCATTGTCTTGGTTGCAGCTTTTCCTCCTGTTCCTCATGGTTACTCTAACCAACCAACCATTATAAAATTATGTCACAGTTCTGACCTTACTTAAGTCCTCCTTCATCAGCTCTTCACACTTTATAAATAAGTGTGTATCTGTACATTAAATATAATACACTTTTATTTGACTTGCTCGATCTCCTGAAAGGTGACCCTTAGGAAGTACATATCATGAGGCCACACTGTTGAATATTGTAGGAATGCAACATTCCTTTTCAATAGATTCCAGAAGTCTTGATCATTGTATCCTTGTATTTGAAACCAGTGATTCAAATCTCCTGCTCAGTATAGAAATTAAAAAAATAAAAACATTTTTGGCAGGAATGTATTGGTTTGGTAATGAGGTTTAGATTCAGGGAGGAACCTGGTGGTGCCCTTGGCTAAATTTGCTTGCTTTTTCCCCATTCTAACCATCTGTGGTATTTTCTTTCTCATCCCCTTCCTGTCTCCATTTTAGAGAGATTTTATTTCCCATCATTAGGAAATGAAATCAGAAAAGAACGCCTCATAAAAAGAAAACACCATGGCCCATTAAAACACTTCATTAAGACTGATAAATGCTTGGCAGAGAAAACACAGTAGTAAGAGCCTGAGCAAAGTCAGCATACACCTGCCACTTTCAGGCAATGTAAAACATGAGTATAGCAAGATGATCGGACACAGGAGGGATCTCTACAGAAGCAAAAATCAAACAAGCAAAACCTAGTGATGCCAAAGAGAATATTACCTCAGAAGCAAAGGTTCATTTCCTACGTTCAAGGCTGCTTATCAGTTTCTCCTGGACACCTTGCCTCCTTGCATAGGTTTGCATACAATTTGAGGAGCATCCTATTCAAATGCTTAGCCCCGTGCTAATCATGGCTTTTTTGGAAAGGTACTGCAAGGCTAACTCTGAATTGGCACATGCCCAAATCATTGATGCACTGACCTCAATAAAAAACAAACAGACAAACGAACAAAAGAAGCCGCTTATTTTTAATGCCTCTCTTAGTGCCATAAAGATAGGAGATTCAAAAAACTCACCTGCTGCTCTTGAATGCAAATTTTAGACAGTTAAAAAAAGGAAAATATAAATAATGTGCTGGAATGATTGCTGCCTGGTTTTTGTTTTTGTTTTTTGAAAAAAAAAACATGTTTCAGGAGAGGTTTACAGGTTTATTACTGCTTAAAACATATATATTTACTTCTGATTTTTAATTATTTTATTCTTGTTTGAAATGTTTCTATTATAACATGTATATATATATACCTTTTATGTTTTATGTCTATATGTATGGCTTTCAGAGTTGCTTTATAAGAGAGCTGGGCAGTCTCTAACTATGATAGCCAGTTGTAAATACCAAACCTAGATTAATTCAGTGGTTATAGCTAGTGTGTTGTGGAAACTCGGTTTAGTTCATAACTTGCCTTCCTGCACCCTTCCTTAGTGAATCTTAATCAATTTTGGTCAATTAAAGTGCCAGCTTATGGGGGTATGCTACTTTGGCAGAAGAGCACATGTATGTGCTTGTGGATGATTTGATGATGTGGGACCCAGCAGAAGATCCTCTCCCCATCCAGTTTCTTTCCAAATGTGACCACAATTCCCAGGAAGGCTAGAGGGATGAAGGGACATGTAGGGATGCTCTATCTACCTAGATGATAACTAGATGAGATCTATCTATCTATCATCATCTATTTATCTATTTATCTATCTCTCATCTATCTGTGCATGATCTACCCAACATCCCAAGGTAAAGGATTTCTGTTAAGTTCTCTGAAAGAACCAGGCAGGAGGCGTCTGAGGTAAAGGTAAGACAACCAACTTTATTTACAGGCAACAGCAAAACAAGAACAGTAGACCGGCACCCCTCCCTGTCTGACAGCTATTTATATGGAGCTGTCAGACAGGGAAACCAATAGCCGTGTGCATGACAGCCCGGCAACTACAGGTCGCGCCTGATTGGCTCCGGTGCGCCTGGCTGTTGCTGAGCTGTCATTCGTAAGTCCGAGGACTTAACACCTCTTCCCCCCCAGCGAGGGCGCATGCGTCAAGAGTGGTGCATGCGTACTCTTGCAGGTAGGCGGGCAGATGGCGGACACGCCCAGAGCACCTCAGTTGAAGAGGCGGCGCCGGAGAATGAAGACGCCCCTGTGAGAGCTCCTCCCTGGAGGGAGTGGAGCTCCGGGTGACGTCATTGCGGCCTAGACCAGGAGGCAGAACCCTAGAAGAAGGTAGGCCGGGCGGAGGGGGCGCGGCTGGAAGAGGCGGTTGATTTTGAACAGGCCGGTAGGCAGCCAGGGGGTGGGAAGGGCCTGACAATGGAAGGCCTAACTGGGCGGAAGAAGGGAATGCGAAGGCGGATTGAGCAGTTGCTGGGGGCTGTGCTGGGGGTTGCGGTGACCCGGCGGCTGGGCAGGGGTAGCCCTGACTCGGGGAAGGCCAGCGATGGAACGGTGCACTGGAACTGCGGCAGATCCGGGGCAGGCTGCAAGACGTCGGCGGCGGGCCTCTGTGTGTCGGTTTGACTGGAGGCCTCCGGAGGGTGGTGGCACCTCAGTTGATCAAGGTGGCACCGCCACTCGCTGCCATCGGGTAGGTGGACCCTGTAGGAAATGGGGACGGTTACATCGGTGATGGTGGCAGGCACCCACCGAGGGTCCCCCGGGTAGTTACGGGCCCAAACTAGATCCCCAATAGCAAAAGAACAGGAAGGTTGCCCCAGGTTGCCAGGCTGAAGTCCTGAATAGAGGGGTTGTAGTCTATCCAGGGTGGTCCGCAGGCGTCGACCCATCAACAGCTCCGCGGTGCTTTGCCGCATGAGGGGGAAAGGAGTGGAGTGCTGGGCCATAAGGTAAGCATCCACCCTTGCCTGCCAGTCGCCACGGTCCATGCGGCCCAAAGCCTCCTTGGCCGATCGGACCGTCCTCTCCGTCCAGCCATTTCTGGCTGGATGGTAAGGGACGACTGGACCATGGCAGATCCCTTGGGTGGCCAGGAACGCCTGGAAGACTGCGGAGGAAAATTGCGGGCCGTTGTCAGACACCACCATGTCTGGCAACCCGTGGGTAGCGAACAAGCGTCGCAGAGCCCCCACCGTACTCTCTGCTGTGGTGGCGTGCATGAACACTAGCTCCACCCAGCGCGAGTAGGCATCCATAGCGACCAGGAAAACCTGGCCATGGAAGGGACCCGTGAAGTTGAGGTGAAGGCGGGACCAGGGCCCGCGTGGCATCTCCCACTCCCGAGAGGGGGAGGAGGGGGGAGCGGGGCGGGACACCTGGCAGGGGTCGCACCTGCCAACCCAGGCCTCTATGTCACTGTCAAGGCAGGGCCACCACACGTAGCTCCGGGCCAGCGCCTTCATGCGCACGACCCCAGGGTGGTTGGCATGGAGCCGCTGGAGGACCTGGCGGCGGAGGGCGGAAGGGATGACCACCCAGTTGCCCCAGGGAAGGCAACCACAATGGAGTGACAGCTCCAACTGACAGAGTTTAAACGGGCGGCACTCGGGAGGGACGCCCCCTGTAGGCCAGCACCTCAGGACCCATGCCATGATCTGAGAGAGGACAGGGTTAGCTTGAGAGTGGGCGGCCACGTCAGTGACGGTGAAGGGAAGGTCCAGCTCAGCAATGGAGAGGACGGAGAGGCAAGGGACCATCTGGGGGTCAGAGCAGGGAAGGGGGCAGTGACTGAGGGCATCAGCATGCCCTAGTTGCTTGCCTGGACGGTAGCACAGCACGTAGGAATACGCAGTTAGGAACTCTGTCCAACGGGTCATCCTGGGAGACAGGATGGGGGGGGTCGGCCTATCACCGGCCAAAAGCCCAAGGAGAGGCTTATGGTCAGTGTAGAGGGTAAAGTGCCAACTGTAGAGGCAATCGTGGAACTTTTTAACCCTGGACACCACAGCTAGAGCCTCCTTGTCGATCTGGCTGTAGTTCCTCTCGGCCGAGGAAAGTGTCCGAGAGTAAAAAGCGATGGGGGCCTCCGAGCCATTGGGCAGGACATGGCTCAGGACCACCCCCAAGCCCACTGGAGAGGCGTCACAAGCTAAAGTCAGGGGCATCTTGTTGCTATACTGGACTAAGACTGCCTCTGACGTCAGCAAGGATTTGACAGCCGCGAATACATGCACTTCACGGCTGCCCCATTGTCAGGCTGTGATCGGTCGAGCAACCAATGCAGTGGCTCGGCAATGGGGCAGCCGCGAAGCGCATGCGTTTGCGGCTGTCAAATCCTTGCTGACATCAGAGGCAGTCTTAGTCCAGTATAGCGACAAGATGCCCCTGAGCTTGTGATGCCTCTCCAGTGGGCTTGGGGGCGGTCCTGAGCCATGTCCTGCCCAATGGCTCACCACAATTCCCAGGAAGGCTAGAGGGATGAAGCGACATGTAGGGATGCTCTATCTACCTAGATGATAACTAGATGAGATCTATCTATCTATCATCTATCTATCTATCATCTATCTGTGCATAACTTACCCAACATCCCAAGGTAAAGGATTTCATCTATTTCAAAAAAGAAAAAAAGTCACTAGGCATTGTAATTATCCTTGGTAGAAAGATCTTTGGATCATCAGTGGATACCATGTATTTATAGTAGGTTACCTTTGGGAAGAGCCCAATAGTTCAATTCTTCAAATTAAAGACATTTCAGAATCCTTTAGTCTCTTGCAAGTGTTTTTATACTGCTTTTTAAGAGTATAATCATATGCATATTTACCTTTAAGGTAGCCTTTATAATTCAATTAGTAACATTTATCAATAAGAGCTTTTAACTGCTTTTTCATTAAAATATTTTCCTAGTGGTACAATAATATTATACCAATAAAATCACATCACATTACAAAGATCAAAATGTTTTCCCAGGGTACAGTACAATTCTAAGTATTTTCCCCCAAATATTTACAATGCCATTTATATTTTCCTTTCATCTGCACAATTTGTACATGGTTTTGTTATTGCAAACTGCAGAAAACTGCAAATATTGGTCTTTCCTACAAATGTAGGAAATTAGAGAATTGGTTTATTGGTATATTAAGGACAGCTGTATCTTAATTATTGATATATTGTTAAAACAATAACCCACAAATCTAGTGCATTATCAACATTCATGGAGGCTGCCAATGATTGAAACCAGTATAAAATTAGAATTATTGAAAAGGAAAACAGCATGTGTGTAGTTTTTACTGATATAGCTCAATTACTGAATGATGCTAAAGTTGTTCTTATAATCTAAACATTAAATGTGCTCATAGGTACATAAATATTTATAATTTATGAGAAGCTATCATATTTTTTCCACCCAGTACAAGCATGGAAAGCAAACCATGCCACATTTGAAATACTATTGTGCCATTTTATTTTAGAATAAGCCCACACTAGTGCCCTGATCTGGATTGAGCTCATTGTTTTAGATTAAGTGTTCAGGATAGTTGCTTATCTTTCTGTGCCATTGCTTAGAAACTTCCCCTCTCCCTCTACCCTCAAAACACCACATCTCTATGGTGTTCTGGAGTTTTTAGTAAGCACATCTCTGTGTCTGTAGGAAGGCAAGTAAATATTGATAATCATTTGGGGGAAAAAAAGAAGTTAATTCCTCACTGTGAGTGGGAATCTCAGTCCATATTGAGCAGCTGTGAAGGAAAGAAAGGAAAGGGAAGGGGAAGGGGAAGGGGAAGGGGAAGGGGAAGGGGAAGGGGAAGGGGAAGGGGAAGGGGAAGGGGAAAGGAAAGGAAAGGAAAGGAAAGGAACGGAGCTTCATGCTGCTTATTTAATGCATGAGGCAGTTTATTCCTTATGGTAATTTTTGCTAGATTGGGTAAATGAATTGTACTTTTATTAGTGCTGCTATTACAGTGTTGTTGGTTGTTCTGCTGTAATGAATACTGAATATAGCAGTGATTATACAATTTTAATGACTTATTTTTATAATGAACTTAATTGTTATGATGGTGCATCTGTTGTGAAGCTATATGAATGTGGCAAATGAGAAAAGTGCATACAAATTAGTTGACCAGATTTATACATAAAATGCAAAAGACATGGACCAGGACAGCAAAAAGAAGTAAGTAACATGGCACACAGCTTACTTCAGAGCAGAGTTCGCTTAGCCAAACTTGGCCATGCTAGTTGGAGCTGTGGAAAGTTGCTATCCAGTATATCAATTGCTACTAGGTCATCTATCTACAATATATTATAATTCTGTCTGGTAACATTTTGCGTACAGATGTCATAATTCAGGACATCTGAACTATGAACCTGATAAAACATAGCATATGTAGGCTATTCAGTGACAAATGCACCAATAAACATACTTTTAGATTTATAAGTTTTTGTAATTCAACTACAGAGACTTGATTTTTTAATGATAAAGATGCAATGATGACAACATAATATATTTCTTAATATCCAGCCAGTTCTAAATTTCAGAGTCACCAGTACTGTACACAGCTAGTGAATAAATGATTTGATGGAAAGGGTAAATTGACAGATTTGATAGGAAAAAAGAAAGACAGAAATATCAAAGACAACAAAAATGTTTTTTATTACTATTTTGTTTCTAGCATAGCTAGAATGATGACAACATAATATATTTCTCAATATCCAGCCAGTTCTAAATCTCAGAGTCACCAGTACTGTACATAGCTAGTGAATAAATGATTTGATGGGCTATAGAAATGACATAGCTGTTATAATTTAACATATATGCCACCTACCTCGCCTTTGTTTGTGTGTAAATACATGTAAACACTATTTATATAAACATATAAACACTTCCTGCCTTTTCCAGCACCTTAAAGACTTCTTCCCTTTTCCAGCACCTTAAAGCTACAGGACATGACATTAATTTTGAAGGAACCAGGTTAATCTCTGTTGCATATTCAATATGCAAATACCAGCTGCGACCTGATTGGTTGGTCATTTTGACAGTTGGTCTGAGTGCTAGTATAAATACCCTGACAGTTGCAGGGAACGTTTGAGTCGCTTGTCACCTGTGTAAAAATAAAGATCTGTCTTGCATATGGCTCCTGCGTGTCAATTCCCTCACAACAACAACCCACACGTTACAATACTGGCGACGAGGATGGGATTGATATGCGATTCCCGCAGAGCCTAACAACATCAGCCAACGTGAACGCAGTGAACGCAGGAAAAAAATGTTCTTTCCTACATTGAGGGCCTGTCAGGGCCGCCGCTATGGCCAGCAAGCGACATCAACAGCAGTACCCACCGCCGTGGGCCTCCGGTTGTAGCCAACCTCAGTAAGCTCCCAGGCGCGGCCTCCATCCGTCCGAGGGACGGGCTTCCTACACTTAACCTCGACTGGAGCCGCCGCCGCTACTCAGGGACGAGCTATGGACCGTGATGGCTAAACGGCGCCAGCTGTGCCTGCCTGCCTGCCTGCCACCAGCTGTCCTACGGCATGCCTGCCACCAGCTGTTCCTACGGCACTCCAACCGCCTCGTTCCAACCGCTGCGTTCAACAACAGCCTCGTTCTCCAAGATGCGACCTAGCACCACCGGCTACGTTCTCTCAGCCTGTCTAAAGTCTCTCCAACACTAGCACACTCACAACATACACCAGACTGTCCTCTACACCATGAGCACGTCCGCTCCTGTGCAATCCACTTGCCTCCGCTGTGCCTCCATCTACAGCTCTGCTGCTAGCATATTCAAAAGCCTCCTTCCGCTGCAAAGGCCACCGCTTGCTTCTCGAACCAACGAGAGCCTTTCTAAAACCAACGAGAGCCTTCCTACAACACAACGAGAGCCTCCCTGCTGCAAAGATTCCAAAGGACCTGGTTTTTTTTCCTGGTTCTAAAATTTAGCTACGAAGGACTCACCACCATCTTGAAACAGCGAGGCTGGGCATGCGTAGAACTGGGGGGAAGGAGAGAGATTGAATATGCAAATACAGCTGCGACGTGATTGGCTGGTCATTTGGTCTTTAGAACTGGGGGGAAGGAGTGTTGCATATTCAATATGCAAATACCAGCTGCGACCTGATTGGTTGGTCGTTTTGACAGTTGGTCTGAGTGCTAGTATAAATGCCCTGACAGTTGCAGGGAACGTTTGAGTCACTTGTCACCTGTGTTAAAATAAAGATCTGTCTTGCATATGGCTCCTGCGTGTCAATTCCCTCACAACAACAACCCACACGTTACAATAATCTCCAAAACTGAACACTTCAACAAGAGAATAATTATGGAAACTATTGAAATAGAGAAGCACCCCCACAACATGAATAAATGGGACAATACCTCCTGCCTACCAGACATCTGGAAACCAGCCCTAGTCAACAAACAAGCCCCACCCACCACCCAGCATGAAACAACAACAGACGCACAGCCTGCACCAATCAGCATCAATCTACCAATCATGATACAACCACATGACCAATCATTCCACTTACTGAAACAAAGTCAGCACTCCACACATACACACCAAGATTTGTAGAAAGATGGTAGCTCCGACCATGCTTTAAGGCCAAAACCCAGGCTAAAGATGGCGAGTGAGACCTCGCCGAAATGTTGCCAAGACAATCTCAATCTTACATGGGAAAAGACCCGAACACAACAAGACCAGCATACCCATGAAAATCTATGAAAACAAATATAAACACTTTATGTATATATTTACAAATAAATAAAATTTGGTCAATAACCAGCATTTTTTTAAAAAAATATATATATATAACACCAAATTAAAACCAAATAGATAGGATAAAATACTAGCATGAAAAATATAAAATAACCCATAGAAATGTGACATACACTTCTATAATTGTTATTAGTTATCTGAGCAAGTATAAATCTAAAATATTATAAACTATGAAGTGAATATATATTCTATCACTTCATAGATTAGATAGATAGATAGATAGATAGATAGATAGATAGATAGATAGATAGATAGATAATAGATAGATAGATAGATAGATAGATAGATAGATAGATAGATAGATAGATAGATAGATAGATAGATAGATGATAGATAGATAGATAGTACATATTATACCTAAAGTGATAAATAAAACAAAAGTGATTATTTCTATAATCAATTATGCCTTATTTTTACTGTGGCAGCACAGAATTTGACTATTGCATAGCTGATAAACATTTTCAAATCTTTTTATTTTTATTTTATTTATTTCGTCAAGTATGTATAAGATAACAGATATAAGTATAAACATGATTATGAATACAGGAAAAGGATATGAATAAGTGAATGGAGTTTTGGCATATCTATCTTGCTGCAGTGTGAATGGTGAGATATTATACATGGCTTTGAAAAATTCTATTCTCAGTTTGGGAAAAGTTAGATTTTGAAGATATCTTGCTAGCTCCCAGGTGCTCTTTTTTCCCCAAGTTATGCCATATTGGGACAGCCTATTAACTTTAGTCTAAAACTCCATATCCTTATTCTTTGATGAATTGTTTGACCTGGTTCCATCCTAAAGAAATTAGGAGCAACAACAGAAGATCCTTATAATGCCAACTTCTACTCTACTACCTATTTCCACAGAAAAGGATAACAGTTTATTAAAACTAAAGGGGTCAATTTGACTGGGAAGAATTGGATTTTTAGCCAGAAATTTATCCTCCTCCTCCAAGCCCCTTAACTGGATTACCTTAATTGAGCATTTGCTGTTCCATTGGGTGCAGCAAAGATTTATTTCAAAATGTTTGTTTACACTGTTTCCAGTTCATCCTTCTTTGCATAATTTTCTACTTGTGTCTCATAAAGATTTGGGCCAATGGTTTGGCCTCAAAACGTTTTAATGCTACAGGGAAAAATTGTCCTCCAGTTGCATAAAAGAAGCACTTAATAGCATTTATAGACCTACAGTAAGTGCTACTTGATTCTGAAGTGTGCTGAAGTGAAACCACCCTACAATGTTTACATGCAGTAACTTGCTTTAATTTGTGTCCTTATGCTCTCCAGGATTATTGTGTGGTAGCAAAGACCAGAATTTCAGATTTATAAGAATCAAGAAGCAGGTGATTTTGCCTTCAGTGCAGAAATATTGTTGCTATTGTTCTTTTCAGTCCTATAGGGGTATGTGAAATTATGGCATAGTCATTAACATAGAGAAATATAGGGATGTCCTACTCGTTCAAGTGCCTGGAAATCCAGATTCTGAAGAGGGCCTACCACTGAATTGATGTACAAGTTGAAAAAAGAAATGAGAATGATTTGGCTACAACATCCATCATCCAACTGATGATCGGGGTTTATTCTGCTGATTTGGTGGCCAGGTAGTGTCTCCTTTCTCCTGCATTGATCCATGTGAATTCCTTCCCAAGCTACAATATGTGTTCAGTAGAAAAAGAAAACCATCTCAGAGAGAAGGAGTGTATCAATTTTTGATTCCAGGGTACTTGATCAGCTGCGTTCCCTGGCTGGATCACCCAAACAAACTCACAGTATATAATCATTACTTTTCCATGCTGTTTTCAATTCAAGGACAAGCAAATTAAGCAATTGAAATTAGACTGTTTTTTTTTCTAGATTTGAGCTACCGATGACTTCATTTTTGCCCCTAGGTGTAAAAGGAAGAGATGAAGTAAGTTTGTTTTGAAATGCTTTTTGAGAATGAGGGTTTACCATTATCAGTGACTACTTTTGAACCATGAATATCTTTCTCCAGCAGGGGTGTCAAGCTCAAGGCCCGTGCGCTGGATCCGGCCCATGGGGTGCTTACATCTGGCCCATGGGGCCAACCTGGAAACAGTGAAGGATCAGGCCACGGTGGCTCTTCCAGTGAAAACAGAGTTAGAGGAGACCTCCCAGGCTTTGTTTTCATCTGTAATGGCCTCCTTCAGCCCTGTGCTAGTGAAAACAGAGCCTGGGGAGCTGCATGCTGCTTCATTTTCACTGGCAGAGGGCTGAGGTCATGGAAAAAAATGGAGCTTGGGAGCCCGTTTTCTCTTGCACAGCACTCAGGCCATCACAGGTGCACCCAACACGAATGACATCAAGCTGGTCATGCTTTTTACCACCTTCATACCCTTTATTCAAGGTTTGAAATTAGGGCTGATCCTCAGCATGATAACCAAACATTAACCTTCCCTTCCGATGACTTCTCAATATTTGCTGCTCCCCTCTGTCATCTGGGGATAAGAAAAAATTTCCTTTAATGCCAATTAAATTTTGTGCTTTTTAGTTTTTAATCTGGACATTGGGATACATTGGGAAGGAGACAGAATTTGTTAAAGATTGAGCTTCTGCTTATTCAGTTGTGAGACTTGTAAAATTACTTGTGGATGATTAAAAAATAGAAGGCAGCCAACTTTACTCTGCAATGTAGTTCAGCTTTCATCCCAGATATCTGGCAAACGTATGAGAAGCCTGAAGTCCATCTTGATTGTCTTGAAGACCAAAGGATAAGGCTTGCATGTTAATTGGTGCTGTTAGAGTGGGTTCAAAATTGGAAAAGACAAGTGTCCTTATTCCTAATAACAATGGCAACTAAGAACTCCATTAGGTGATAGCTGAGGAAAATTTAAGTGGAGAATCTGTTGGTCACATCTGAAGGGCTGCTGACATAGATATTTAAGAGGCTTTGATTTGTGGGCTTTTCCAGATACTTATTATACAGTTTAATGTTGTTAAGCTGATGTATACGGTTAGAGATGAGTGCTTAATGAGCTGTATATAGAGCTGATTTGCCCTTGCTCAGCTGCCTTCTTTGCATGTAACTAGGCAGCAGAGGTATGACTAGAGAACACCTATTTTAAACTGAAATTGTTTTGCATTCTAAATAACTTTTATTTAAAAGTTCTTTTATTTCAACAAACAATCATAGGGTTGGGTTTTTTTTTCACTAAAGGAGAATATTTGTAGCTCAGGGAAGGGTACACCAAATTCAGAGAGTATCAAGGATCTCGGTTGATTTTTATATCTGTCCCTTTAAGTGTGTATGTGTGTCTGTTTGTATGTGTATACATCTTATAAATACAAGGAGCAGGGCACAATTTAGCTGTAAAGCCTCTTTCCAGCTTCTGGGACTGTCAAATAAGACACTGGGTGATGTGAAATGACAGACTTTTCCCCTTCACATTCAATAGTATCTTTGGAAGGATGTTCTGGACAAATCTTCATGGAAGTAAAGTATCCTTACACACAACCATATTGTGTATTTCATTATAGGTACCAATGTCTAAGGATTACAGCTTTTTTAAAAAATAAAATCTTTAATCAGTGAAATGTTAGTATTTCTTGGGAAACTTTAAACGGCTGAAAACAAGGGAAGCAAGAAACTTTCCTATCCTTTAACCTCATTGCTCCCTTCCCCTAAAATATTCTGCCTGATGCTTCCTAAGAGTCAAGGAGAAAATCACAGCCACCCAGCCTCTGAATTTAAGCATTTCTCAATTTCTATCCCTAAAGTTATATAACCGTGGTTAAAATCTAATTGTGATTTTTTTACTGTCTCTTTTTCTGAATTGATGCATAATTGGTTGCTGCTGAGATATTACTCAATTGCATCCTTAAAAAAGGATACTGAAACGCATTTGAACAAATTTATATTTTACACACTCATCTTGACAGAGGAATAAGATATTACAGAATAGAATATATAATCTTCATCAGTAAGTTACTAAGAATGTTCTTACTTTGTATATACTGGTATGTGCATCTCCCATTCACTTCTTCCTGCTTCATGTCCTTATTTTCAGTGATAGAAGTTTTCAGTGTTAGAAAATAGAAACATCTTATTTATAGCCAATTTACACTATGGTCATACAAGATTTATTAAATCAATACTACACACACACACACACACACACACACACACACACACAAACACTCATGTGCAGGATTTTATTTATTTAATTGATTTATTTCCTTCTGTACTTTTTAAAAAAGCCAAGGTGGCGCAGTGGTTAAATGAGCCAAGTTTAGAGCCAAGTGGTTAAATGAGCCAAGTTTAGAGCCAAGGTGGCGCAGTGGTTAAATGCAGCACTGCAAGCTACTGCTAGATCAGCAGTTCAGCGGTTCAAATCCCACCGGCTCAGGGTTGACTCAGCCTTCCATCCTTCCGAGGTGGGTAAAATGAGGACCCAGATTGTTGGGGGCAATATGCTGACTCTCTGTAAACCGCTTAGAGAGGGCTGAAAGCCCTATGAAGCGGTATATAAGTCTAAGTCTACTGCTATTTAAAAGACTAAAACTCAGAAATTATTATTTGTTTGTATATAGGAAAGTATGTTTATACTACATGTTGCTTCTTTTTTATAAATGAGTTTGCTTTGTTGGCAGAATGAAGCTTGTTTCAAAAGATGCTGAATATATTTCAATATTGGTTCATCAGATGAGCAACCTTAAAAAAGACAATTCATCTGACTTTTAAAAGGACAGTTTTAATAATAGCAAGTCTTGATTCAATTTCAGCAATGTAAAACCAGAAGATAAATTATGTGGTCTGTCAAATATCTTATACAAGAAATTGATATATGGCTTTAGATTACAGATCTGATTGATGGGTGTAGATCTCTGTCCAAAGGATGGAATTGTAAAGGTCCAAGAAAGACAAAATAGATCCCGTGATTATTTTCTGAATTATACTTCTTTACTAATTTGACAGTGAAGACTCTCCTCTTGCTACTTAAAGATGAAACATCCCTATGTCCCTCTGATATTAACAGGAGTCAAATATCAGAAAAGATTTTGAACTATGTAGACAAAGTTCTTGAGAGCACTTCTGTTTATAATATAATGTTCTCTCCCCATTTTGCTTGCTATTTTGGATGCTATGATTATCAGTGTTGAAGTTCTGTGTATCTTTCAGTGCTGTTCAATGTGTTTCTATTTTTATTTCTCAATTAATTTGACAAAATAAAAATTAATATATAATTCATACAGGATGATTTCTGGCACACTATAGTGCATTGGATCCATATCCATGGATCGCTGGAATTTGAGACTGAAATTCCACCTAATTTCTGCCCAGCCTGAGCCAGCCAATAGTATACTGCATAGATTGCAAGTCAACCATTGTTTTCTCCCTCTATTATCAATCACAGTTTTTACTGTATTTGTTGCCTTCCCAGACAGCTGTGAGTGAACCCCAAATAACAGAACAGTCCCTCTCCCCCCCCACCCTTCCCAGCAAGAAAAGCAAATACTTTCTGTCACCACCAATGCTTATCCAGTGCTCATCCAGCACAATTCCCCCTCACCCCATTTTTTTAAAAAATGCATTTGCCATCTTCCCCATGGAGGAAGTTTGATCGTTGCAACAATTAGCAAAGCCACAGAGACACCTGAAATGCTTTCTTTTCGCCTTTGCAACAGATCAGCTTTGCTGATGGGTGGGTTATTGAACTCTAGAGAGTAGTTACAAGTCAGAGAAAAGCCAGAAAGGCTCTTTCTTCCCTGCATGCAACTGGATCAGCTTCCCAGAGGGGGGGGAAGAGAGAGAGGGGGGGAGGGAGGGAGGGAGGGGGGGAGGGAGGGAGAGAGAGAGAGAGAGAGAGAGAGAGAGAGAGAGAGAGAGAGAGAGAGAGAGAGAGAGAGAGAGAGAGAGAATGAGAACATTTCATGCTAGCAAAGCAGCATTTATGGGCTTCTCGTTGATGGTCCAAAACATGGCAGTGGGGACAGTCACCAGAGCATACCAGCCCACAGACATCAGAGAGAGTCTTTCATTCTGTGGTGCCTGCTCAGTTGCTACGGAAAGGACAAAAGATGTAAAATGACTCCTTTGGGAACAATTTACATATATTCCACAAGACATACATTTTCTTTTTTAAAAAAGTGATTCTTAAAAGACAATAACTGTATGCACTTGCACACGTGGCAATTTGGTGTTTTGTGTGCTCATCTGCTTTCTTTTTCTACATATACCTGCTCCACGGTGATCCCTTGACATTGAGTAGCTGTGAACGGAGTACATTCATCAACTTGAAGTTTTTGTCATTAGTGTCATTGTCCCTGGGTGACTCTGTAATTAGTAAGAGATATGCTAATTGATCAGTTTATAGTGTCCTCTGTAATACAACTTAATGGATGAACAGTTGGAGATGGGAACTTGAATCCCTGCTGAGAAGTTTGGCATTACTGTGTATGTCAGCACAAATTACTAGACAGTAGGTCTAAGACTTAAAATTACAGTTTCAATTAATTTTTTCCAGTGTCTTACAGTCACCTATCATTTAGCTTTACACTTCTATTCCCCTCTGCTTTACTTATAATTTATTAATTAAATTTGAATCCTGTCATTCCTCCAGGGGTACAAGGTGGGATTCGTAATATAATATTCCTTGCCTAATTCTTCTCACTGCATGTAGCACTTGATTTACAACAGTTCATTTAGCGACCATTCAAAGTTACAATTGTATGGCACTGAAAAATGTGATTTATGACTATTTTTCAGACCTACAACCATTGCAGCATCCCCATGGTCACACGCTTGGAAACTGACCTGCATTTAGGTTGGTTGCAGTATCCTGGGGTCATGCTGGATCCCCTTTTATGACCTTCTAACAAGCAGAGCAGGGGTTAAATGCTACCAGTTTGGACTGGTTCGCCTGAATCAGTAGTAAAAAATCCTACTGGTTTGATTGAACCGGTATTTCCGACGATCAGCTGGGAGATGATCAGCTGTGACACGCTATTTAGATTAGCTACAATCGCCGCATTTCCTGCTTTCTAGCTAATCTAAATCACGTGGCACCCCCTTGCTATTCTACTTACCTTTGCAGACTTGGAAGGCTTCAAAATGTTCTTTTTTAAGCTCTTTAACTACTGGTTCGGTGAGCAGACTCACCGAACCAGTAGCAGACTTCAGAGGATTACACTGCTGAAGCAAAGTCTATGGGGAAGCCAAATTCACTTAACAGCCATGTGACTAATTTAATAACTGCAGTGATGCACTTAATAACTGTGGTAAGAAAGGTTGTAAAATGGATCAAAACTCACTTAACAACACTTATCTCATTTAGTAACAGGAATTTGGGACACAATTGTGGTTGTAAGTCAAGGACTATCTGCATTACAGTCCTGGGGTGGGCTGAGAGAGGATTGTGTTTCATAATCATCCACTGAATTTGGATGGCTGAAAGTAGACTTGAATGTGCATTTCTCAGATTCTAATACTATACTGTATCCTAACCTGTAATGTTATATGTATCATTTGAAGTTCTATTTAAAAATTCTGGGATCCAATTTTAAAATAGCCACCAGTTTTACAGTATAACTTCAAATGATACATATAATACCAAGGCCAATTTTATGTAACTTCAAAATTTATACATCATTTGCTTGAATGCAATGTCCAATTTAGAAATAAGGTAGATTCACATACTCTTGAGTGGCACATCCCATGTTAAATTTATACATAATTGAAGTGCAGTGACTTCCTGGTTGAAGAAAAGCTATTTTATCAGACCTGGCAGGTACAACATATTTTATTGCCTGAGGCAAAGATGGTGTTCTTCCTCCATTCCTTATACAAAAGCTTTTGAATTTTATTTCTACTTGGCATGAAGACTGAGTTTTCCACCATTTCTGAAGGTAGCTGACTTTCTTAAACACACGGAACCCTGGCATTTGACTGAAGATATTCATGCATCTATAGCTAGTATGTAATGCACTAATGCTAAAGTTTTACAGGATATTTTGGGGGTGGTAGTGCCATAGGCAGAACAAGGTAACATCACCAATATGTCATTACAATATATTCTAATATAAAAGACGAAGTCTGCAAAAGGAAAGAAATTAAAGCTAATAACTTCAGCCTGCATGTTCATAGCTGAGAATATTTGAGCAAACCATTTCTGTATCTACAGAAAAATATATGCAGTTGTAATCAGATCTTGTGAGATTTGTTGGGACTAATTAGAAGTTAGACTAGAATGAGCAATATTCTGAAAGATCATCCCCAAAGGATTATCCTTGATGTGTCCAGGTTGTCTACAGAAGTATTACTTTGCACACTGCATCAGTGTATAAGAGATACTTCTGAAGTGGATTACTCATGTGTGAGAGAATTATGGATGAGATATGGCCACTGTTGTATATTTTAGAAACTAACCCGGAATCAAGGAGAAGACAGTCATCTTTGCTAGAAATGTCAAAAATGCACTTGGGAAATATGGTGATCAAGTGGATTCTGGGCAGGGAAGGAGAACTTGATGCTGCATTCCCCAAATACCTGTTTTTATATGCTACTGGATTATAGGATAATTGAACCTTATGCACTACCTGACTGTGGTTTCTTCCCAAACCTGTACAACTTTAACCTTAGACTGTCTATTGTTGACCTCACCCCATTCCTAAGAGGTCTGTAAGGGGTGTGCATAAGTGCACCAGAGTGCCTACTGTCCCTGTCCTACTATCCCCACTTATTTATATCCATTTCCTGTATTCATAATAATGTTTATACTTATATTTGTTATCTTATACATGATTGACAAATAATAAATAAAAAATAAAGAAACACACAGACTTGCTTCCTAATGACACATTTCACACAACCACATCACTACAGGTTTTTTCTTTGTTTTGCTCTTAATAGTTTCAGGCTTTCATGTTCAATAAATCTGTGTTTTTATAGTTCTAAAATAGAATTATTAGTGACTATATAACACTTGTTTGATATAAGTACCTGATACTCCCATAAGCCTGGTATAACTAGAACAGGCTAATTTTATCTTATGAATAAAATTAATTTAAATAATAAAATAGGTAAGCCTTACCTATTTTAAATGGTAAGGCTTTTATTTCAAATAGTGAAAAGTAAAAATGTGATCAGAAAGAAACTGGTATTCATGTTATCCTGCTGTGAAAATGACAATTCCAGCAAGCTACATGTAGCATACAACAACTAAAATCTAATGCATGGGTTCTTAAATGATTTCTGAGGAATGATACATTATCCTTTTAAAAGGTTATATTCTAAACCATAATATACTGTTTGGTGGATTAAAACAGCAAGCATTCCATTTTTAATATCTTTTCAAATAGCTGGAAATGACTTTTGAAGAATGCTTAATATTCACTTCTGACATGAGTGAAAGATACTCTTCACAGTAGTATTATAGTTTGACAGAAGTATAGTAAAAAGCAAAAATTGGAACAACACAAAGCACAAGTAACTACGTCCTTTGTTAAAGTGCTTCTTTTCAGCCATTTAGAGAAAGCTCTTCACAAGCACAAATCATTGTGTCAGGTTGATGATCAGAATTAACAGTATCATTGTTTTTATTTGGCACAGAGTTGACTTTAATCATTGCAAATATGATGAATGATAATAAAAATAAAGCCAGTTTTCAAAATTTCAACATCCTTCTAAGATCTTTTTCTGTTCAAAAGAAAGCAGTAGGCAAATTATTATTTGGCATTCAAAAAGTTGGATGACTTTTGAAGCAAAGTCACCTAACAAAGAAAGACTGTGTACCTCTTATCCATTGGTTTTATATAATCAGAGCAGAAAGGTCTGCAATATTAAAGAATTGCTTTGATCTATATTTGCATATTAAAATGACTACATGTTAACTGAGTACCACAATTCTTGTTGAAGGAGAAGTCTGACAGATTCTGTACCCAATGACAGCTAAGGATGAAAGAATATTCTCAGGCTGTAGACCCATTTTTAAAGACATGGCAACTTCACCCAAAACAGACTTCCCCTCAGTCCCAAGTTAGTTTTCTCCTTGTCAAAAACTCTTTTGTCAGGTTTGGATTTATTTTTAGCTTCTTCTCCCTCATCTAACCCATTATTAATATTAGATAGTTGAAGGGCACAGATTGCTTTTTTGGAGCTGGAGGGCAAGGAGCAATAGCAATGAATAATTAATATATTTATTTTTCTGGGAGTTGGATGCAGCTACTAAATTTCCGAAGCTTTCCTTCATCAAATTCTCTGATGCTCACATTTTTTCAAGTTAACCTTCTTAAACAAGTTAAACAAGAGATCAAGTTCTTCTCAGACTTGTAGAATTCATTTGGTTAATGGTTTATCACTCCATTCACAGAAATAGTTGAGGCATATGGATTCTGTACGTGAGTGATCCAAATAGATACATAACAGTCCTAATGGATAGCAAGAAAAGAAATTGGAAATATTTGGAAATCACTTTCAGCGAAACGATGAAGCTCTCAAAGTTCTAATACAATATATGGAGACACTCCAAATGTAAAGCCATAGCAAGGTTGTACTGAATTTAAGTATGTTTTTTCAGCCCTACCCAAATTGTATTCAACTAGACTGGCCAAACACCAGTGGTGGGATTGAAATAATTTAATATCCAGTTCTCTGCCCTAATGATTTAATCCAGCAACTAGCTCACCAAACTGCTCAGAGAGTTAACAACCGGTTCTCCCAAAGTGATGCAAACTGGCTGAATCCCACCAATGCCAAGCACTAGTTAGAACAATTGAAGCCACCAGGTCAGGACCCAGAATGATTCAATATGTTGGCACACTTCAAAGATCCCTTTTTATTTCCCAAAGCCCTTGCTTTATTGATCTGTAAATTTGGCAGCTGCTGATGGGATTAAAGTCTTCCCCTTGCCCAATTTCTCTTCTTCATCTTCTGCTGAAGGTTCTTTTACATTTGCTCTGTCTCTTTTTGGTACCTTATTATCAATTTTCTGAAGGCATGTATTTGATTCCTAGTTTTATCCTCTCTGCTTCTATGTCTATTGCATTTTTAGGTTATGGCTGCAATTTGTCAATTTCAACCTAGGCTTACATTCACACAAAGGCTCCTACACTCATTTGGCAATTTTCTCCATCACTGTTTTTCTTCATTGCAGTTATTTACTAGGATAGTCACTTAGTATCAGAATAAGGGCTGAAAATTGTTGACTTACTGGCTTCCTTGGTATTGTAGCAGTTTGCACCTGTCAAGGAGAAAAAGTCCATCTAAATAGAACAAAGAGCATCTAGGAAGTTGAAGTAAGAAGTTAAAGGAAGTCATTTTGCAAAGAAAAACATCATGCAGTTACAAGGAAAATAAAGGGGAAGAGGAAGGAATGAAGGAAATCTCACAAATTGACCTGTCTTGACTTTACATTATAAAGATTCAGTCTGCTCTGCAGAAATGTCTGTTCATAAGATTCAGCAATAGTAAATTTTGAGCTTCCCTTTGCACTGAATATGAGAACTACCAGAGATAGGCTGCAAAAATCAATCAGACTTCTACGTTTATTTTTGATTTTGATGGATGCCCACCACAATCAAAGAAATCGATCCTTTTACAGCACAACACAATACAATATTCACAATATAGTAAATAAAAATGACAACTCAAGTAGCATAATATAAGAGTCATAATACACAGATAAAACAAAATGAAGCTAAGGAGTCACCTTTAAAGAGTATGTTAGAATATAAAAAAATTGCAGAACCAATAGAATCAATGATGATACTCTGTGGAATTTTTATGTTTTTAGGGGTCAGCCAGAGTGGGTATTTGCCTGTTCTCCAAACTACTCAAAATTTCTGCTACCGATTCTCCAGAACCTGCTGAATTTCAACCTATTGTCATGGTGCTGAGGCAAGCAGAGCACATTACAGGGAGGCTGGCTGAAAGATGGAGTGTAAAGCAGGAAGATCTGCAGGACAACAGAGTTGCAGGCAGATGGAATGCAGGCTGGCAGGCTGGCAGGTTGCTAGAACAAACAGACCACAGACAGTCAGAGTAACTGGGACATTGTTCTATATCGTAGAGGTGGGTAGCCATAGTCTGGGACTCAAGATGGCACTCCTTGGTGGCAATCATGGCAGTGTCAGAGCTGAGGTATTACTTCAGTGATATAGATGCCCAGCATCAGTGGTGGCTGGCTTCAGGCATCCATTTCAGCTCTATTGTCTTTGTGATTTCAATTTTGACTTTATGGAAACCTGTGCCTGTTGATATCCTGTTCTTGAAGTTCAGATTGAAGTACAGTCTATTATTTTAGCCTGTACTTTTGAAATGTCTCCAGACTATGACTCTTTCTACTGCTCTGGACTTGTGCGCTAGTATCTCCCTTCAGATAAGCTGCTCAAGGCAGCTGGCAGTTGTGATTCACTTGGGATGTGCAAGTGACTGATTTGGACAGCCCACCTTTCCCATATCAATAAAACAATTACATCTTATTTTGTGCATCTAGGTGGGTGTGGGTGTTGGCTGGAATCAAGTTAGGTAGGGGAACAAATTTGGGAAAGCGATGATGTTACTGAAACAAATGTACCAAAAAGTTACAAGGTTAATTCAAAGCAAGGTTGTCATAATGAAATTAATAGTCTCAGTGGTTTCTGTTTGACAATGAAATAATGACACAAGGCTATGGTATCATCTTTCAAATCTCAAACTTAGGTGTTTATGTCACAACATTTGAAACAATTAGGTCAGGCATTTGTGTCATAACATTACCAAACATCTATCATAATTCACACACACCCTGTGAGTTCATGCAGAGTCTTAAGAATCATGTCTAGATCTACATATTTCATCATTATTTTAAAGGAACTTTTCCCCAAAACCTACAGCAAGTACAATTAGAAATGTTTAGAGGGAGGAATTAGTAGATTAGTAGATTAGTAGTAGACCCCCCCCTTTTGAACTGTGAGCCGCCCTGAGTCCCCCCAGGGAAAAGGGCGGCATACAAATAAAGTGAAAATGAAAAAATGAAAATGAAGATTTCAGACTTTCAGGTTCTGTGCATTTTGTACTGGAATCTGAAGATCCATCATGTAATGCCCAAGGCAGAAAACCTCTAATATTTCCACACAAAAACTAGATTAATCCAACATTTCTTCATTTCAGCAGTATCATGAAGTAGCAAGGTGCAGAAATAATTTTTTTCTGCTATTTTAAACCCCGGGCAGTCAAAACTGTTCAGATTTACTGAAATCCTTTAAAATTCTATAATAAATCTAAATATATCTACTGGCCGATCTGTTTTAAGGACGCTTAGAATGGGATGAACTGATCTGAGCATCACATATATGGAAGAAGACTAATGGACAAAAGTTGATTGATTTAGTGTTCCATTTCCTAAAGCTATTGGCAAAAAGTAAAATGAAGAATGGAGAAATGTCTACAGAAAAGGACAACATAATTGAATATAGACTAAAATGTACTAAGACATATGCAGGAAAGATTGATGATTAGAGTAAATAAAGGAGGAAGGAAGCAATGGAGCCTGGTGAGCATGATCAAGGTGAATCACATCCAAAACAGGCCAGTGAATCAAACCTCATTAAAAAAAACACTCATTTTGGGCTTCCTCAGCTAGACATGATGAGTAAGTGGGAAAGCCCAAGAAAGAATTAGAAACAGCTCTTTCATATCAGAAATGAAAGTCAAAAGATCATGACAACCATGGAATTATTTATCTAGATAGTTAGAACAGTGTTGAATTAAAATATGGCATATATTTGCATGGAAAAAGAAAAACAGAAAAGAAAAAAAAGAAGAAAATAGTATAGCCTGACCTCTAAAGTTTATTCTAGAACAGGAGTGGGCAGCTATGCTCCCTTTACAATCTGTACACCACAGGTGTCAAACTCGCCACATCACGTTGCCATCATGTGATGTATTGTGATGTTTATTCCCTTCGCAGAGCTGGGGTGGATATGGCCTGCATGTGACACATCCTGCCTGTGGGCCACCAGTTTGACACCCGTGTTGTAGACTGTCAGAATGGCTGGTTCAGAAATTCTGGGAATTGAACTCTACAGTCATAAAGGGGCCATAGTTTCCCACCCATTCTAGAAGCTCACCAACATTGTGAAAGTTGTTATGGCTTATGAGGCACTGAAAACCTATCTTCAAAATGATTATTCATCTCAGGAGTAGTCACGGCATGCCAGGTTTGATGGAAGTCTGGGCATGGTGTTGATACACTAATTTCCTCATTGCTTTATACAAAGTAAGTAAATGTAGAACAGGAATACAAAATTGCATATTCTTCTGTGAATATGCCTCTGATTATTGCATTAACCTTATTTTTAACTTTTGTGTTAACACTTATGCTCTACCTTAAATTTAGGAGTTCTATGTGGCTTACAAAAAGCAATAATTTAGTCCTTAAATATAACTTTTCAATTGAAAATGTAGCATGAAAGGAAAATGCATATTATCTTGCTGAAGATTCAAAGATGAAATGACGTTTGCTTTTCAGTAGATTAAACTTTATCCTTCCATATAATAATAGTAATATAATGAACATGGTTTTTGGTTAAAACTTCTGACACTACTCATTGCCAAGCAGTTTACTGCTGCATATTGCAAAGAGGTGAAATTGAAGATTGGTCAACATCTGTCAAAACCTACCTGATAAGGAAGGATCCAACAAAAAGGGCAGCTCTAGATAACTACATCCTGCTTACCAACTACTTTCAAATTGCTAATTGGTGCAGTGATACAGTCCAACAGCATCTATTTGCAAACCAAGTTCTTTCCACCTGAGCAGAAAAGAAACTGCCCAAACAGCAGACAACCAAAAAATTACCTCCTAACTGACAACTAACTAGCTGCTGGGGCTTCACATGGATTTAGTTGATCCTCTAGTGAAGATTCTGCATGGTTCGGCAAACCCCCCAAATCCTACTCCTGGCTGCGCCCCACTCTGCCCCTCCCCTCCAAGGAGTCTACACGTGGCCAATTCATCATGCCAGGTAAGTGCAGGGCTCAGGAAGGGGAGAAATGGACCTACCAGAGGTTCCAGAAGTCTGGAAACAGGCCTGTTTCCGTCCTCCGGAGGGCCTTCGTAGCCTGGGTGAAGCAGTTTGTGCCCTCCCAGAGGTTCTAGGAAAGCCTCTGGAGCCTGGGGAGGGTGACAAACATACACACACCCATGGTGCAGGAGGCCGACTAGGCAATGGCCACCATGACCATGCCCACCCAGCAAAAGGGCAGCAAACCCATTGCTGCAGTTTTTGAAGCTCAACCCTGAGTAGAAGACACAGTTGCTGTTCAGTGGTGATAGTCTGGGAGAAGTTAATATGAAGAGAGGAATGTTTCAAGAGAACTCACTATCACCCCTATTTTTTGTCATTGCATTCCTCTGTTAGCAAGACTGAACAAGTCACGCATACATATTTTCAAGAAATAGCATTTTTCTGTAAGCAATAACTGGAAGGATCACAAAAGTGATAAAGTAAGAGAAAGGGCTCTGGGACTTTACTATTGAAACAGACTAGCACCTGTCACATCACATCCCAGACTGAACAATTGTAGACAAGAAAGACAACAATAAAGACCAAAATGTCTGGTTACTAGTTGTAGCAGTATATAGACGCAGCAGAATAAACAGGAAAGAATGGAAAAAAGTTTTTTACAAAATACAAAGATGTGCAAATAGAAGTAGAATAACTGTGGCAAGAGAAAGCAATGGGAGTACCAATAGTGATGGGTGCCTTGGATGCAATTCCAAAACCAAAATATCTGGAGCACCAGTTAAGCTACATTACCATCAGTCAATTAAAGACACTCTACTTGGAATACCTCACATCCAATGACAATACTTTTAACACTATCAAACAACATCTGCATATCCCAGGTCTTTGGAAAGAACTCAATAGGTGGATAAAAATGGCAAATCTACTAAACATCTGACTAACTCGGTGACCCACCATAATAATATTTCCTTTACTGAATGATTTGAGGAATCTAAAGGTATTTTAGATAATATTCCTTTCATTAAAGTTTAATGGAAAATTATGCATGTGTGGGTTTGTCTATATGTTGTTTTATATGCTTTCTCAGTTCAGTCTTGTTTTCATTTTGCCTACAAGATTTGTTCATTTCTTGCTTAATCCAACTTAACTATAAAACCCTGAGAACTATTATGCACTTATAATTTACCACAGATGAAGGCTCTTGAGGAATATTTCCTCTTGTAATTACAAACTGTTTAGTTCAGCATTTTCTAATTCAATGGTAAGAAAAGACAACTATAATAAATTCTGAAGCTATTGGCTTTGAATATTTTCTCTCCCCCTTGTAACAGCTGTGCTGAGGCACTGAAATATTTTGTCAAAAGATCATAAATTGCTGGCAGATATTTATGGATTATTTTTCTATTGCACAGGTCAAATGAAATTCCTGCCCCTGTGTGCTTTGCATAGTTTCACTAGATGTGGTGCATGGCAATCAATTTAATTCTAATGTCCAGTAATATTATTTCCCTGTTTTATTGGGAAAAACTATCCATTCATTAATATACCTTTCTGGATTGACTCTGTTGAAAGCTTGAACATATACATCTTTGGTAATAGTGTTCCGTACGCCTTTGGCATTTAGTCAGTATTTAGTCATGCCGGCCACATGACACGGAGACATCTTCGGACAGCGCTTGCTCTTCAGCTTTGAAATGGAGATGAGCACTGCCCCCTAGAGTCGGGAACGAACTCTAACGAACTCTGTGAAGGGAGCCTTTATCTTTACTTATCTTAACCACAGTCATATTTACTCTCATAAAATGAAAGATTCTGATATTATGGCCTCAGCTTAATAGGACTCAGACATTAAAGAAAGGGACTTTCTTGTATAGTTATATCACTGGGAGTGTTGCTTTTTATAAATCGCTTTGTGTTTGTGGGAACTTTAGACCTATAAAAACATATCAGCAAGGTTTAAATTGCAAGTAAAAGTTCATGGTTTGAGATTAATAGATTTCCACAGTGCCTTCAGCAGGTACAAACTATCCTATTCCTCCATAATTTGAAGATTATTTGGCCACTATGCAAGAGGTCACAATATTTTTATGGAAAGGTTCCTACGGTCATCTTATTCTCATTACCTGTAGCAAAGTAAAAACAAGGTAATAATTTGTATAACATCATCAAACATTCCAATATTACATTGTATTAAGAAGCTGGACATTCTTCTAACCACTCATGATATTTTTAGGCATGTTTCATAAGTAGATGTTTAGGTCCTTTATGGCTGCACGATGCTTGCACACATCAAAATACAATACCATGCAGGGATTTATTACAGACATCTTGTTCATAAACAGTGATAAGTCGTAAAACATGATTTTAAAATCACATTGGCTATGTTTACATTAAGCATATCACATTAAGCAAAGTTTTTTTTCTTTACCCCTTTTCTTTTATGCTATAGTTTGACATGGCCTTTAACTTCACCATGGAACAACCCATGGGAAACCAGAAGATTGAATTAGATGAAATAGGAGAAACATAGTTTAGGAGTGATTGATTAGCAGCTGACACATCTGGTAATAACAGTCTAGAAATGAAAACTGGCTAGGTGACTTTGGGACAATCACACTCAACCCAACACACCTTACAGATGTTGTTGTGCAAAAATAGAAGGCAGGTATATTAAATATGTTTGCCACCTTGACAGAGGTAGATCGATAGATCGATAGATCAATATAGATAGATGATAGATAGATAGATAGATATCGAGAGATCAATATCTATCTATCTATCTATCTATCTATCTATCTATCTATCTATCTATCTATCTATCTATCTATCTATCTATGATAGCGATGATAGATTAGATCAATCAATCAATATATAGATATTATATATAGAAATATAAAGGCAATAATAAGTAAAAACAACAAAAACAACAACAGATCTTGAGCCTGAAAGGGGCAGTTTTGTTCTTCCACATGCACTTCAGGACAAGGCTAAGAGTGGAGTGTTTCTCCTTCTGTTTTATTTTTCTATTCTTTTTTAAAAATATATATTTTTATTGTTTACATATAAATATATTGAGTGCAGTGTAATTGTCATGGCGTTCCACTTGCCATAAAACAAAAGTAAAAAGACAATAACATATATACTATTTTAAAACATACTTAGTATCTTTTCCCATGTCCACCTAACCTGATTCTTTCGCATTCCAACTTCTACCTTGTGTTTCTAACCATTGGTAGAATCTATCACATGTAGCATAGTATTCCGTATCTCCTTTATTTTTTATTTTTAGCATTAATCTATCCATTTCCATACATGGTCAAGAGGTGTAATATTAGGTATATTGTCCCTTTATCATAACCATCTGATATAATGCTTAATAAAAATAATTATGGCATAAACTCTATATGTTGTCTGGTCATTTTTTCTAACCACATATGAATTTGTATCCAAAATTTCCTTGTCTTTATACAGGTCCATGGTCCACTACATGTGGTAATATGTGCAAGGTATTTGTTTAAATTTCCAACAGTTTGGGGACATATTGCTAAACATTTTGGCCAATCATGCTGGGGCAGACGCCACCTGTAGAACATTTTATAGAGATTTTCTTCATATGATGTGGCCTTTGTCAATTCCCGATTTTTCTCACAAAGCTTTTGCCATTTATCCAAATCTATATTATATCCATTTTTTTTAGCCCATACTATCATTGTCTCTTTAACTTGTTCTTCCATTTTGTAATTTAATAAATAATTGTATAGTATCCTTATCAGTTTGCCATAAGTCCCCAATAATATTTTGGCCAATGTCATTAGTTCTCTATAAAAACTTCACATTCTCACATCTTTCACATAACACAATTGGATCTGCAGGTATGACCACCCCTTGGTCTTCTATTTCTAATCTGGTTTTCAGTTCACCCCTCTCATTTAATATGTCCTTATAAGAAATATTTTTTTCTTTTAAAACATTTTTCCCCCCTGAAGATAGGACTCTGAGGGCAGAGAAATATCAGGAAGGGATTTAAACTCTCAAGTCATCACAACAATTAGTTGTTGTTAGAGCTTCATGGGTGTGATGGGAATAGACGATAATTTATACCACTTCCTATGACAACATACTGCTGATGGTACTCCATCCTAAATTCTCTCCTCACTGCTTATTACTCAAGGTGCACTGTGCAGTTTCTAGGATATTTCAGCACCTTCATTTGGTCCAAAGGGTTCAGGTAGCTGAACTTAATCCATCCTGTTGGTTTACTGGCTAACACTGCAAAACTTATGGTTCAATTGTAAACCACTCTTGGGAGAGGTTATTTTAGGTTATAAGCCATCATTCATGCTGTATAAGGCAATTTCATAATGAATTGGGTTATATTGATTTTAATATTCTAAGTCAGACTTTCTCTGACTTTCTTCTGGGAGTTAAAGTCCATACATTTTAAAGTTGCTGAGGTTCAGAAACACTGTTCTAAGTGAAACAATTTTATTAAACTTACCATCTTATTACTATTAATTTTACAAATTCATTTCATATTATTCTTATTGTTTTATGTCTTTTAATATTACTGATCTTCAAGTGTAACAATAAATTTGATTTGATATTCTAAGCAAGTATGTTATGCATGCTGTTATTTTCTTCTTTTTGGTTGCTAATATCTAAATTCTTGGAAATGTACAGTATTTTTTGGAGTGTAAGATGCACCTTTTTTCCTCAAAAAAGAGGCTGAAAATATGGGTGCGTCTTATACACCGAATACAGCATTTTTGCCTCCCGAAGCCATACCCCTTCACCAAAACGGCTGTGCATACCCTTATGGAGGCTTTCAGAGAGCTCCTGGGGCTGGGGAGGGCAGAAATGAGCAAACCATGGGCCGTTTTTTGCGCCCCCAGCCCCCAGCAGCACTCTATAAGTCTCCATAAGGCTCTCTCTTTCTCTCCCTGTCTATCTCTCTATCTACCTACCTACTTTCTTTAAAAATTTGCCTCTTCAAAACCTTGGGGAGTCTTATACTGCAGTGTGTCTTAAACTCCAAAAAATACGGGTATCTTTTTCATAGCCTTATGGAGACTTATAGAGTGCTGCTGGGGGCGCAACTTTTTTGACAAAAAATGGGCCGTTTTTGGGACGCTTGCAGAGTGCAAAAACTTTTTTTTCCCGTTTTGGAAAGCTCTTTAATTGATTGATGAGAATTACATTGATCAAATGCTGTGCCAGCAGAAACACCTACCTATCTACTGTATTTCTCTCTCTCTATCCCTCTACCTACCTACCTACACACACAAACTCTCTCTCCCTCCCTCCCTACTATATTTCTCTCTTTCTATTTCTCTCTCTCTCTCTTTATCTACCTATCTAACTACTCTCTCTCTCCCTACCTATCTACTGTATTTCTCTCTCTCTTTCTCTCTCTCTCCCCCACCTACCTACTGTATTTCTCTCTCTCTCTTTACCTACCTACCTACCTACCTATCTACCTACTACCTTCTCTCTCTCTCTCCCTACCTATCTACTGTATTACTCTCTCTATTTCTCTCTCTCTATCCCTCTACCTACCAGCCTACCTACTCTCTCTCTCCCCCTACCTATCTACTGTATTTTTCTCTCTATCTCTTTCTATTTTTCTCTCTCTCTATCCCTCTTACCTACCTACCTACCTACTCTCTCTCTCTCTCTCTCTCTCTCTCTTTCTCTCTCTCTCCCTCCCTACTGAATTTCTCTCTCTTTCTCTCCCTGTCTATCTCTCTATCTACCTACCTACTTTCTTTAAAAATTTGCCTCTTCAAAACCTTGGGGAGTCTTATACTGCAGTGTGTCTTAAACTCCAAAAAATACGGGTATCTTTTTTTTTGTTGCTAAGATGATTACAAATATTAAACAGAAATCCCAAATATTATTGTGTTTTCTATGTTGTTCTGTTTAGCATTTTTATTGAGTTATAAGATAAAATAAGATACAATATGCAAAAGTAAATAGGAGAATGGTGGGGAAGAAGAGGAAGAAGAGAAGTAAGGAAGGGTAGGAAAAAGAAACATTGACTTCCGCCTCTCTGTTGAAGTAAAATAAGACATTAACATCAAATCACAACTTTTTGTTTTTTTCATAATAATATAAACAAGCCATTTCTATAAAAATCTATCAATTTAATCGGTAAAATCCAAAATCAAAGTTTCATTATTTTCCACTTCAAGCACAAAGTTCAGAAGCGGTCTCCATGTGGATACAAAGGTATTAATTTTACAAAATTATTTCATTTTATTCTTATTATGTAACATTTTTAATATTACTGATCTTCCAGTGTAACAATAAATGTGATTTGATATTCTAAGCAAGTATGTTATGCATGCTAATATTTTCTTCTTGATTGCTGATACCTACATTCTTGGAAATGTATCTTTTTTCTGTTGCTAAGATGACTAAAAATACTAAATGGAAATCTCAGATATTTCTGTATTTCTGTGTTGTGAGGTATCATCCTGACATTTATTCTATTTTTTAAAAAAGTAATGTTTACGATATTTGTGTTCCTAAACAAACATTTTAAAAGTTTGCTGTATAACTTTGGTTTCCTCTGATACAAGTTGACTGAAAATATATCAGAAATGAATTGAAGGCTTTTGCTGACAATAAAGTTCAGGTTGGCATAAAATAAAATTTGACACTACTTTTCTTACTATCTTTATGGCCTCTGCAAGTAGCAGAACACCAATTCAAACTTCATTTCTCAGTTTACTACTTGGTGAATTATATTGATCACCTTTCTAAACTATCTAACAGGGGAGAAGTTCCAGAATGATATTATACAGTTTAATTTCTTTTAAATGAGAGCGCATGGGGCATGAGAGATATCTCATCTGTAAAATCTTATTTGCTCATACAAACAGAGGTCAAATGCATAAGCCAACTCTTAAATATATGGAGGCAGATAGGTGGAAAAATCTAAAACTTTCTTGATTGGAAGTTATTGCAACGGTAAAAATATACAACCCAAGATTAATTTCTTATTCCAAATGGTACCAATTCCAATTCACTAGAAAAGTTTGCAGGATTGGCAGACAAAAAAACAACAACAGATGTATGTGGAGAGTGGAAAAGAAACAAGTGTAAGATTTCAAAATTTTGCAAGACTCAAAAGAAATAGGCTTGTATTAAATGACTTTAAATTATATTAATGTATAGGTAGTTATATAAACTGTCTGTCATTGGTAATAACATGGATAAAATATCCAAACAGCAGAATGTCAATAATAGAAAGAACTGGTGTGTGTGTGTGTGTGTGTGTGTGTGTGTGTGTCTGTATGTGTATGTGTATGTGTATGTGTATATGTATATGTATATGTATATGTATATGTATATGTATATGTATATGTATATGTATATGTACTGTACACTATATTGCCAAAAGTGTTCGCTCACACATCCAAATAATTAGAATCAGGTGTTCCAATCACTTCCATGGCCACAGGTATATAAAATCAAGTACCTAGGCATGCAGACTGTTTTTTAAAAAATTGGTGAAAGAATGGGTCACTCTCAGGAGCTCAGTGAATTCCAGCGTGGAACTATGATAGGATGCCACCTGTGCAACAAATCCAGTCGTGAAATTTCCTCGCTCCTAAATATTCCCCAGTCAACTGTCAGCTGTATTATAAGAACATGGAAGTGTTTGGGAACAATAGCAACTCAGCCACAAAGTGGTAGGCCACATAAACGTGGCCAACATCAGTGTGTGACCTCACAAATGCGCTTCTGGAAAAATGGTCAAAAATTACCATAAACACACTCCTGAACCTTGTAGACAGCTTTCCCAGAAGAGTTGAAGCTGTTATACCTGCAAAGGGTGGACCAACGTCATATTGAATCCTACGGATTAGGAATGGGATGTCACTTACAGTAAGTTTATATGCGAGTAAAGGCAGGCAAGCGAATACTTTTGGCAATATAGTGTATATGTATATGTATATGTATATGTATATGTATATGTAGATGTAGATGTAGATGTAGATGTAGATGTAGATGTAGATGTAGATGTAGATGTAGATGTAGATGTAGATGTAGATGTATATAATGATTGGTTGCATAGTCAGTCAAATCTGCAAACTGGATTTGGGACTTCCCAAGGACTTGGGATAAGCAGATGAACAGTATTATTAAGGGACATGCTGACAGCTGCAATATACAATACATATTTAGCACATCCTTGGAAGACCAAAATTGGAGAGTATTCAATAATGGCAAAACTAAGTGAATACATTTCTTTGGCTGTAGACTTTAATTTAAGATTTAGGTTAATTTAATTCAACTAAATTTAATTTAATTTGGACCAAATTTAATTTCTTATATACTTCATGGCACACAGCAATGTGAATGTAGACATTTGGAATATAGTTTCTTGAAAAAATGTTTATGAGATCAAAATAATAGATGAAATTACTTAAACAGGTGTTAGTTAGTTCCTAGCATTTCCATTTTTCCACCCAAGCATACAAATGTGGTTAAACGGAAAAGAGGCACACAGACTGTAATTCTTTCCATTATTTTTTTTTTAAATGGAAGTGTGAAGAGTATATGTAGGAAATACTTGATCTGATCACCTATGTTTAAAATCTTTCCTTGTTGATGGAGGAGGTCTGCAGTGAGTTTTGTTACAAGATAGGAAATATAAAAAAGATAAATTAAAGCAGTTCTTCTGTTAGTATTCCAACCTTCAGAAGTTAGCATGTAATATACGTCTGACTTGTTCACTGAAATGTTTCAGACAGAACAACAGAATTCGCAGCAAACCATGATGATCTAAAAAGCATAGACATGCTCATTAACATCATGTAAATGCCATTCCTGTAACACAGCATCCCAACATCTAACACAAGTAAGTAATTTATGGCAGTTTCTTGATGATAAAATCACACAAGTGTAATCATTTTTCCCATTTGTTGCCCCCATTTCTGCACAGATGCTGCTGATCCCTAACGTATTGATGATTTACTCTTTCACAACAGAATGTAAGAAGCTTTGGTTATGAAAGCTAAGTGCACACACGCAGAGAGACATAGATCATCATTCTCTCATACCAGGTGTGGGTTCTTGCCATTCTAACCTCTTCTATAGAAGAGGTTCCACAAATCTACAGTGCTATTTAGAACTGGTTCCAGCTCCCTACCCCGCCCATTTGCATATCATCAAGATGAAGAGCGAGAGGAGGAATTCTGTGAGTTGAAGCCCACAAGTCTTAAAGCTGTCAAGTTTGAACACCCCTGGGGTGTTTTTTCTAAAGGGTTAGGGGTGCAAGGATCTTGTAACTTGACAGCTTTAAGACTTGCACACTTCAGTGCCAAAGTTCCTGACCGACATGACTGGAGGAGGAATTCTGGGAGTTGAAGTCCACAAGTCTTAAAGCTGTCAAGTTTCAACACCCCTGGGGTTTTTTTTCTAAAGAGTTAAGGATACAAGGGTCTTGTAACTTGATAGCTTTAAGACTTGCGTGCTTCAAATGCCAATGTTTCTGAATCAACATTTTGGTTGCTAAGCAAGAGCGTTGTTAAGTGAGTTTCACCACATTTTACAAGTTGGCCAGCCCACCCAATCACATGGCCATCAAGCCATTCCTACAGTCACATGGCCAGCAAGCCACTCCCACAAAGCAGGCCACACCTATAGAAGAGATTCTAAAAAATTTGAAACCCACCACTGACACATACACACATATAAAGACACTAAATGCAACTGCCAGGTATAAAAAGGAGTTCAGGTAAATGTTTGCTCATTTTCCACTAAGTTAGAAATTAATATAAAAATGAATAAGTGATAGAAGTTATGAAAAGTGATATTATTTTGTAATAAGAAAAATGCTTATGGATCATCTTCCTTTAACCCACTCTCAAAAGCAGGAAAAAATTATTTCCCGATTTTTCCCATGAGTTCATTTTAAACTAGAGACCTACATTCAAGTCTATAATTGGAGAGAGTGATATTTTGTTTTGTTTTACTTTCCCAAATTGGTGCCATATTTTCCTCCTATGACTGCCTAGAATATGTAATATACCTTTTACCAATTCAATTCGTCTAATGCACCCCATCTTATGGAGTCTAACTATCCTTATAATTCATCTTGAAGAAGATAAAAAGAATTTGGACTCTCTTGTGCTTTCCTTTAATTACTGAACCTTCTAAACTCAGGGTAAGACATTACTCCAAGGGGATGTCTCTTAAGATAACAACCTCAAACACATTTGTGTGAGATACAGATACCTGGAAGAGCACGATTCAAATTAAGTTGCAACCCCATCGGGCTGTATACAGTTTTAATTCTCCAGAGTCAGGAACTGTTTCCATTCCATGCTTCCCTTTTTATATCCCTGAAAACAATTATAACAAAATTCAGTGAATTTTAACCAACAGGCACCTTTAGGACAACTTCTGTTCTGCATGTTATCCCTGAGGAGAACTGTTAGGGCATTTATCTTGTGCAAATGACAGGAGATGCCTGTACACATAGGCAGCAAGAGCCATATTGGTCTTGTAAAAGTTGTGTCTTCTATAATGTTTGAAAAGAGGTTATTCAGAGTGTTTCTATGTACCTTTTTAAAGTGCTTTCCATAACTCTGCTCCCCATTTAGATGGGATGGGCTTCCATTGAAAATCAAAACCTTATTTCTTTCCTAGGAGATTTTCTGAAATAATGTACCTTATTGTTAGCTGCCATTAAGAGCAGTTGGCTTTTAATTTATGGCTTCTGTTGCATTGTATTTATTATTATGTTCTATTTTTGACTGTGCTGTTAAAAAAACCCTTCGGGTTTTAAATGAAATGAAACATCAGATGTAGCTGCTTAAATAACAAATGATGGGGAACATAATTTCCATAAAGAATCCCACAGCTAATAGCAATAGCAATAGCACTTCGATTTATATATCACTTCACAGTGCTTTACAGCACCGTCTAAGTAGTTTACTGAATCAGCATATTGCCCCCTTTGAGTCCTCATTTTACCGAGATTGAGTCAACCTTGAGTCATTCAGAATCAAACTCCTGCTGTTAGCCCACAGTACTGCATTCTAACCACTGCACCATCACAGGAGTATTTAATGTAATAAACCAACCGCACTCAACATGTAGTCCTCAATGGAACTGCATCTACATGGAGGGAAATATGCAATGGAGTACCCCAAGGCTCTGTTTTAGGCCCAGTACTCTTCAACATCTTCATCATTGATTTGGATGATGGGATAAATGGGGAACTCATCAAATTTGCAGATGACACCAAGTTGGCAGGAATAGCCAACACTCCAGAAGATAGGCTTAAGATACAGAAGGTGGTACCTTGCTCAATAGTAGTAACTGTGACAGGGATATTGGAGTCCTAGTGGACAACCATTTAAATATGAGCCAACAGTGTGCAGCAGCTGCCAAAAAAGCCAACACAGTTCTAGGCCACATAAACAGAGGGATAGAATCAAGATCATGTGAAGTGTTAATACCACTTTAAAATGCCTTAGCATGGCCATACTTGGAATACTGCATTCAGTTTTGGTCACCACAATGTAGAAAAGATGTGGACACACTAGAAAGAGTTCAGAGAAGAGCAACAAAGATGATTAGGGGACTGGAGACTAAAACATATGAAGAACGGTTGCAGGAACTGGGTATGTATAGTTTAATGAAAAGAAGGACTAGGGGAGACATGATAGCAGTGTTACAATATCTCAGGGGTTGCCACAAAGAAACTATTCTCCAAGCCACCTGAGGGTAGAACAGGAAGCAAATGGGTGGAAACTAATCCAGGAGAGAAGCAACTTAGAACTGAGGAGAAATTTCGTGACAGAACAATTAATCAGTGGAACAGCTTGCCTCCAGAAGTTGTGAATTCCCCAACACTGGAAGTCTTTAAGAAGATGTTGGATAGCCATTTGTTTGAAATGGTATAAGGTTTCCTGCCTAGCCAGGGGGTTGGACTAGAAGACCTCCAAGATCTCTCTAACTCTGCTATTGTATTGTAAACATGCCACTATGACATATGACTGATGACTGATGCTTCAAGGGATTCTGTAGCCAACCCATCTTCTTTCATCCCAAACTGCTGAATCCCTTGGATCTATTTTCCACTTGGCTGGATCCCCATGGGCCTTGGGCCTGTTCTCTTTGTTTCCTGTTGGGTCCCAGATTCTTGGGTCTCCTCACCACCCAATCATGCCTTGCTCCACTTATCTTTTCCGAAGTTCACCTTTCAAAAGAAAATCAGCCAATGCACTATGTGGCCTTCTTATATGGAAGTCATCTCATGCTCCATTACAGAACCAGACATCATTTTGGAAGCAGCCACAATTGTAGCAACCTGAGAGCTGTGCAAGGAATGCCTTGGGAGATGGGAGAACCCTGGGAGGCCCAGTGCAGGCCATTCATGGATAGCAATAGCAATAGCAGTTAGACTTATATACCGCTTCATAGGGCTTTCAGCCCTCTCTAAGCGGTTTACAGAGTCAGCATATTGCCCCCAACAACAATCCGGGTCCTCATTTTACCCACCTCAGAAGGATGGAAAGCTGAGTCAACCCTGAGCTGGTGAGATTTGAACAGCCGAACTGCAGAACTGCAGTCAGCTGAAGTAGCCTACAGTGCTGCATTTAACCACTGCACCACCTCAGCTCTGAAGAGGTGCTACATGAGCCTGGCCTGGGCCTGAGGCTCCCAGGGCCTGCCTGCCTGTCTCCCTCCCTCAGGTAGCCCATGCTCTGCTTAACAACTTATACAGTCATCTAATGGCTGCAATGGAAAGAGCCAGGGTTGTGCTTGTTAAGTGATCACATGAGCATATCACTTAATAACTGCCATAACCTATAACCATAATTGCAGACTCAATTGTGGCCATAGGTCAAGGACAATATTATGTCTTGCTAAGACTGTGACGGTGATCAATAATAATTTTAAATGCTTAGACTTACAGACTGGTTTAAAAAGTTTTCATTTTATTAAGGTAACATTATCTTTAAATTCCTACATTTTTTTAAAAAATGATTGCAACCTGTTGAATAGGGTCTTATGATGCAATATATGTTAAATTATGTTTTGCTTCATGCTCTACCATGTGATATACATTTTAATATGTAGTAGTACTAAAATAAAACATAGAGATATATCAAAGCAAAAGAGAAACACTGAAAGACTTCCACAAAAGATTTACAATAATCTTATAATAACTATTGATAGAGATTGACAGACAGAAATATGTTAGATATTTGGTCTTCATAGGATGTAGAATAACATGGTCTTAGAAAAACATATGATCAATTTGTTAGCAATTTTATTAGGTAAACTGAGAAGGTTCCCATGGAAAAGTAATACAGTATTTTACACAAGAGTACCATTATGTGAGAATTGTAAAAATTCCTATTCAGAAGATGAAATCTTTAGATATGACTTTTTTTATATACATTATTGGCAGATGCCTCCATAATATCCTTTGGTTTGTTAAGGACATTGTAACATCTATTTTCAAAGATCATTCATTAGCTGTTCAACTTGCCTTGACATTAATGGCATCATGACATGTCATGTTCTTCATCACTTCATATTCTTGGTGAAAGTCATATAGTATAAAAGTATTCACTGAGATGCCATTGTCTTAAAAGTTCTCTCAAGTTTTAAAGGATAAAGAACTCAGATTTGTACAAAGTAGGAAAAAAACCCGCACTAGTTATCCCAACCAAACACCATTCCAAATCTTCTTTCCTCGATTTGAGACATAGCAAACTTCAGTAATGAATTTTTCAAAAGCTTCTTTTCTTAGGATTTGGCAACAGTAGCTTCCTTCATTCTCTAAGGCTTGGAAAGCTGAAAAGAGTATTTTTCTGCCAGTTTCATGAAATGGGAGAAACTGCTCTATGCGAGGGTATTACACTATACATCTGCTCAAATCTGGCATAATAGAAATAGTAACACTCCTCAGGATGTAATGTGCAGGACCTATCCCTTTAAAGCCGTGCCAAATATTGGAATGGCCGTTCAGGAGCAGAAAGCAGAATATCCAAAGGGAAGCATGTATGCTTTCTGTTTATTTATAAAGTCCAAAAGATTTTGCTGTTGTCTTATCCAGCTTTAAAATACAGATTTCACTCTTGGCAGCAGCTTCATTGTAACACAGTTTAGTAGGAGCCCAGCAATAATGGAGAACGGATACTATCTGATGTTAGCACCATTGTCAAAAATACTGTACCAAAATATCAAAAGACACAAAACTCAGACTGCTGCAAAGTGAACGCTCTGGCTCCTTAAAGCTGAAGGGGGAAACTCATGGAGCAGCATATTAGTTATTGCAGCACTCCCAAAATAAAGACTCATCCTTCCCCAGAATGTCACTAACATTTGATAGTTTGATCGAAGACGAAGGGGTAACCTACATTCCCAGCTCTACATCCTATTTATACATATTCTCATTCAGTAGTGGGATTTATTTATTTTTACTACTGATTCTGTGGCTGTGGCTTGGTGGGCATGCCATGGCTTGGAGAAGGATACTGGCGGGGCCAGTCAGAGGTGATATTTACCAATTCCCCAAACTACTCAAAATTTCTGCTACCGGTTCTCCAGAACTAGTCAGAACCCGCTGAATACCACCTCTGTTCTCATTCCTCTCACCAGAACACTAATTCAAAATATTATAGAATGGGAAGAAAATCTTAGTTAATTAGGTTTTCACAGATACAGTGTAACTCCCTAATTAATTTAGGTAGGTCAATCAATATAGCAGGTGAGTTTACTAAAATATAGTTTATTATATTTTATATTATATATTTTATTGAGTAATATATTACTCAAGTCTATCAATAATGCACAGGATGACCTTATTTAGACAAAATACAAAAACTCCACACTGAGAAAATACTCTACTCAAACTTGTTCCCTTTCTACAAAAATTCAAAGATGGTCTGTAAATATTGGCATTTGGAAAACACCTTGTTCCTAGTAGAAATCAACACTCATGAAAAATAATAATAGAGATTTTATTAAAGAAATGCTACTAGGCATTGGCAGGGCCTGGGTGACCTTATATGGGCATGGGAACTAACTTGAATCAGCCTAGATGCTATTTGGATTAAATTCTAGGGAGTATAAAAACTGCAAATTATACTGAAATGTAATATACATATACATATACATATACATATACATATACATATACATATACATATACATATACATATACATATACATATACATATACATATACATATACATATACATATACATATACATATACATATACATATACATATACATATACATATACATATACATATACATATACATATACATATACATATACATATACATATACATATACATATACATATACATATACATATACATATACATATACATATACATATACATATATATATATATATATATATATATATATATATATATATATATATATTTATTCCTGGAAGTAAAGAAATGGGAAATTTCTTTCATATAGTTGCTAAAAAAAATATCAGGGACATTACCTGTGAAGTTACAGCAATCAAGCCAGGTTAGAAGAGGTTACATATTCATTTTCTGCTAAGGAAGTTATTGTAAATGTAGCCATTCAGATGAAGAATGACTTGGAATGTCTGACCAAATTGGATCAAGAGCCCTTTGCAAGCGAAGAAGAGGAGTAGCTGTTGCAGCAAATGATTTAGTTTGAGCTAACTGGAGCTTGTACTCTCATAGATGATATAATTCCACAAAGAAAGGTCATACTGAGAAGAACAAACCATGGGTTATTTATTTCTGAGGAAGATTCAAGGAAGTAATTGAAGAAACAGAGAGGGCATCACTGTGATAGGGAAGAACTTCCCAGTTTTAGTAGACTGGGATAAGATTGTCCACAGCTCACTTTAGATTGTAAAATCTTTTAATGAGAGTGATGGAGAGATGAATCTCAAGCAGTTCAGCATGAGTTGTACGGCTCCATTTAAAAGCCTTCATTCTGGAGAGACATTGCAAAAAATTCTGCTACTCGTGTTGGCTTCTATAAATATTGATGATGTTTATGAATATTTTATACTACCAAGACTTAATGGGAGAACAGAGGATGCCATAAAATATAACCACTGGGGAAATAAGTCTAGTAGTATACTTACAGCCAGTTATGGGTTTATGAAATTGTGGCAGGGTACATATAGCATTTTCTTTTTTTTTATTATGAATCCTGAACTACAAATCTGAAACAATTGACCTTCAGACAGTTTGTTCACAATACAAAAGCTTGTTTATTTAGATTATTCTCACACTTGGGTTGAGGTTGTAAAGCATTCTAATTAACCATGTCTTTCTTAGACCTTGGGTACTTAAATTAGAACAGATGGATTCACTTCTCTGAATCTTTCATTTCAGGTTTTTATTGAACCATCTGAGGAAATTCTCAGGATGTTGGGACAGTACAGTAATACTTGTGATGCAGGGCACATGAGTTGAATTTTCCATTACATTGTAAAGCCATTAACATTTATAGGCTGGTTTGGATAATCCTGAATTCTTTGGCAACCCTATATTTGATCTATAAATTGATAAAGTGCATAGTTATGAAGCAGGAGCTCTTAGTAGAAAAAAGATTGAAAATGGTATATGTTGCTACAAGGAGATAGGCAATCTGACATCTTTCAGGTAGCTTGAATTTCAAAATTTTAATAATATAGGTCAGCTTGGCCAACTACAAAATCTCTCTCTCTCTCTCCTTCCTTCCTTCCTTCCTTCCTTCCTTCCTTCCTTCCTTCCTTCCTTCTTCCTTTCTTTCTCCCCCCCTTCCTTTTTTTCCTTTCCTTCTCTGAGATGTGGCCAGCCATAATCAACTGAGCAGCTCTCTCTGTCTCTGTCTCTGTCTCTGTCTCTATCTCTGTCTCTGTCTCTCTCTCTCTCACACACACACACACACACACAACACACACACACACACACACACACACACACACACACACACACACACACACACAGGGAAATCCAATCGGCAACAGTCAGATCATACACCCAACCCGTCTAGCCTCAAAGCCTGGAAGAAGAGCCATGTGTTTAATACCATCAGGGTGTTGGCTACCCCATTCTCTGGGGAATTTCATTCCAGAAGGCAAGCATCATGAGAGAGAGACAGCATGCTATCTGGGCTCCAACATATGACACTGCACAAAGGAACTAAGAGCATGCTAAACCTGGATCAAACCGGCAGGGTGGACAACTACGGGAATAGATAGTCCTTCAAATAACCAGGTCCTATGCCAGGTATGGCTTTATAAGTCATAATTAGCACCTTGAATCCCACCTGGTAGCAAAACTTGTGCAGTTCACAAAGCAGAGCTGTAATATGGGCATATCTAGCAGGCTACAGTTTATTCCACATGTCCTCCTGCTGTCCTTTTATTTAATTTTATCTGTGCAATTTGACACGTGTTTCATAAAGATGTGATGTATATGAATTTTCTTCCAAATTTGTGCCTCCAGCTTCTTTTTGATTTCCTGTTAGTCATGATGACTGAGGAGCCTGATAAAAGCCCATAAAGAAAACAGAAATGTATTGGAACATACCCAATCCCAAAGTAAAAAAAAATGTAATTTTCTTTTATTTTTAAATGCTAAGGATAGTCCAGTGAAGGAAATATTATCTTATAGGTGATTTGTGCTGCAGTTTTCAGAGTAGTGGAAGAGACTAATTTTGATCAAAGGTCTTTTCAGTAAAAACTATGCTAAATTACAATTCCTATCATTTCTAGCTCAGAATGACTGTGCTGGGTGGGGATGATATGAATTTTACTCCAGTATAATTAGAATGCAGCAGGTTGGGGAAGACATAGGCAGTGGATCAGAGCAAAAGGATTAGTGGATAGACCAGGGGTGAAATCCATCCAGTTCAGCCCACTTTGGCCAAACTGATAGTGATGATTGTCCTTGGTTCTGTGTATTGGTAGTAAAAAAAAAACTTCTAAGGATTGCACAGCTCAACTGTGAGCCCTCAGCCTTAAAAGCATTTTCTCCCTGCTGGTTTGGGTGAACTGTCAGGGAAAATATGCTTTAAAAAGCTTTAAAAAAGCTTCTGATGATTGTGCGGCTCGTCAGAAGCTACTTTTAAAAGCTTTTTAAAGCATTTTTGCTTTAAATGCTTTAAAAATGCTTTAAAAAGCTAAAAAAATAGCTGAAAGTGAAAAAAAATTGGCCACACCCACCCAGTCACATGACATGCACCCCAAGCCATGCCCACAGAACCAGGGGGGGAGAGAGAATTAGATTTCACCATTGGGTTAGACCATTTGGAATTACTGAGAATATGTTGAGATATGAGAGTATTGTTGACACTGAAAGAGTTTGGGAAGAAAAGCTGTAGAACAGTGAGAAGATTAGGAATTCTCCACTCATTTTATTGATCACCTTCACTGATTTTACTGTTCTCCTTATCAAAACAATCAACTTAATAATCTTCTGTGGGAAGCTTCTGGATAACTGAGACACCAATTTAATTGAGTTGACCTGGCCTCAAGAACAGCAGTTCATATGCTATAATAAATCCATCAAGTTAATCTTGTCATCGTACATTCAGTCCAGGTTCAGAATGTACTGTATAAGCAGATTCGTTGAGAGAATAACATCAGAAGGAGTAGACAAAGTAGAAAGTCAAAAGTTGAGCCATGTCAAAAGACATTTAGAAATTATTATTGCTAGGAATATGATAAGTGGACTGTCGTGGAGGCCTTCACAGATAAGTATAGTTATTCTCAATTTAGGACAACAATTCAGCCCAAAATTTATGTTGCTATGTGAAACAGTTGTTAAGTGAATTTTGCCTCATTTTATGACCTTTTTTGTCAGATGTTAAATGAATAGATGCAGCTATTAATAGCTATAGCGATAGCAGGCTTATATATATATTTACAGTGCATTACAGCCCTCTCTAAGCAGTTTACAGAGTCAGCCTACTGTCCCCAACAATTTGGGCCCTCATTTTACCCACCTCGGAAGGATGGAAGGCTGAGTCAAACTTGAGCCTGGTGAGATTTGAATTGCCAAATTGCAGGCAGCCGGAAGTCAACAGAAGTAGCCTGCAGTACTATACTCTAACCACTGCACTACTACAGCTCTTCTAAAGTTAGCATCACAAATTAAGTTCCCATTAACTTTGCTTGCCAGAAGGTTGCAAAAGGTGATCAAATGACCCAGGGACACTGCAACTGTAATAAATACTAGCCAGCTCCCAAGCATCTAAATTTTGACCGCGTGATCATGTTGTAACAGACATACGTGTGTCATACTGTCATAAGTAATTTTTTTCCACTGCTGTTCTAACTTTGAATAGTCACTAAATGAACTGTTGTAAGTCGAAGACTACCTGAACTGTTCCAGTGAATACAATTGGTCTAGTTCATCTTAGGTTATTGCTCAGGTTATGATAATCTAAACAACCATTCATCCTATTACAGTGACTAATTGAACCCCAGTTGTTTCTTAAATACTACTAACTGTTCTCCCCTACAGAAATCCTTTGAAACAGATGGTCCATGAACCTAGGGCATAACTCCATAATTGCAATCTTCTTCGAGGAATAGCATTGAACTAATTAAACAACCAGTTTGTTCTCTTAGTTAATCCTGCATAATCAAAACTAGTACATTTTCTTTTATTACTATTTTAATGATATCACCAGAAAATACCACAGGAGAATGAGGGTGATCTGAAAGGACAGTGTCAGCATTCCAAGTAATGCATCCACTAAAATCAGAACTCTAAGGCAGGTAGATTCCTCAAATAACATGTTTATTGGATATATTATATTGGCACAGCTAGTGAAAACCAACTCTAAAAGTTCCTGCAGTTTTTCACTAGTTAAAAGAGCAAATAATTCCCTCCCCAGATGTCACCTGTCACACTGCCCAATGTGAATAGCTGGCAGGGTGCTTGATCACTCCTCTCCTCCCTCAACTGCCACCTGTTGGGATGACCTTGGCTTCCACAAGAAAACATTTTGTTTTGACTACTAGCAAGCATATCTATTTCCCCTTCTCCCTTCCCCCTCTCAGAGTTTGTGGCAACTTGTGAAGCAGCCCAAGATAGCTTCAGTCAGATTTGCTTCAGAGTTCACAGATAGTCATAAAAAGAACATTTTAATGAGAAATTGGGATCTAGCAAAAGATTCATTTTTTTTAGACAAATTCTGTGGGAACTGTCAAAAATGGTACAGTGTTTTTCAGATTCTGCTTTGTTGAACGTTGATGAGTTTTGGGACTGCATGGACATAGTCTAATTGTCTTTTGTTCTGGTGTTTTGCCAGCCGCTGTGGTTTTTTGTGCTGTATTTGTAGGCAGTTCAAAGGTAACTGAACTGAGCCGACTGGTCTTGTATTTAAACCTGGAAAGCTGAACTCTGATTGATCCATGTCAAAGGAATCCAAGAGCTTGAATTTGCTCTAGTGTTTAAGGTAGCAGACAAGAAAACAGAAAACCATGAGTTCAAGTCCTGCCTTATTCATGAAAGCCAGTTAGGTGACTTTGGACCAGTCATTTTCTTTCATGCCAACTCACCTCACAGGGCTGTTGTTGTGGAGAAATAGAATGAGGAAGGTATATTGGATAGGTTCACTACCTTGGATTATAAAAATAATGAAGACGGGATACAAATACATTTTAAAAAAAACTGGTTTGCAATGTGCCAATTGACTGAGGAATTAAGATAGGCAGCTTATAAATGTTTTAAATGAAATAAAGGAATGCTCATTATATCCATTCCACATTCACTGCCAGACATCAAATCCACTGACTTTATCACCCCCTCCTGCACAATGATGGGTGTACCTATCTGAGGGTTAATTAATGGCTGTTTTGCAAGCCATGACATGGAATGGAGAAATATTGATGGAGCACCATCAATGTGCTCAGCAAGGAAGTGCACTGCTATATGCACAGCAGTACATGGACCTCAAAACCAGGCACATATTGCTGTGTTCACAGAAAGAAGAGGTATAGGTCAAATAGTTACCTCTTCCTCTTGATTCATCCCTTAAGCAAGTGGTGCAAACTGTAGATGCAATTAAATTTCAGCCTTTAAGCCCTCACTCTTTCAGTATACTATGTAAAGAAGTGGGAAGTGGTTTTCAAATGGTAATCATATAACTAATTTTGAATTTACCTGAGGGTACAAATTTTAAGTCTTGGAAAACATGAATCTCCTACTTTTTAAGACAGAAATGCAGACAGGGTATTCATTTAATAGGGTCTCCACATTTTCCAAAATATGTATTTAAATGTCAGTAACAGCAGCAGATTGGAGGAATGCTGACCTGAACAATATTTTGGGGGGGAAAGTGTGTGTGCCACAGATTATCTTTGCTTATCTACTTTCTGCAGAGCTTCTAAACATGCCTCTTTGAGATTTCTTTCTTAGTTCCTTGTAAGCTCTGTTTAGCTGTTTTGTTTAAATCTAGGGCTCACTGAAAGTCTATTGTCCTTTTTGTGTCAACTGAATGTCATTTTGTTTTTGTTCTAATCTGAGAAAAACAATGTGAAAAAGAAGAAAATTTAAATTAGGACAACTGGGTTTTATTTAATAGAAGTTAAAACTATATTTCCCTGTAAAATCTGAGGTGTTACTAATAAAGATAGTGCTGTTCAGTTACACATGCCCATAAACTCAAATAGAGAAGGATAACTAGAATATTACAGTAATTTGTTTAAAATGCCTTCGAATGTCATCAAGTAAACAACAGAAATATGAGCTTTGTTCATAAAGTCTTTGTCACAGTAACTGGATGTTTTCACCTTTGAACACATGGCAAGAAATTTATGCTGAGAATGATTGAAGTTTGACTATCCCTCCAATGGGGAAAAAAACATTTGTGGAACAGGGTGTTTGAACTTGAACTTTAAGCTACTGAGTTGAGAGATTATTTTATAATTCACAGCATTCATATGCTATAATGCTAAATCTGAATGTATTTGTCTAAATCTATCATTTCAACCAGGTCCTATAGCTCCGTGATGGCAAACCTATGGCACGCATGCCTGAAGGGGCACATAGAGCCCTGTCACCTGGCATGCGCAGTGTCACCTGTTCCTCTTCTGGGTTTCTGGTGTGCACATGTATGTGATGATCAGCTAGCCTTTACGCATGCAGCACTGCTGTAAACCAGAAGAGCTGTACTTCTAGTTTCTGGCATGCTCATGTGCACTGGCCAGCTGATCAAAGTGTGCACATGCATGCCAGAAACCAGAAGACCAGCTGTCCAGTGTGCATGCACAAGCTGGAAATCAGAAATTCATTTCTCGGTGTGTGCAGGTGGTGCAGTGATTAGGGTGCAGTACTGCAGGCCACTTCAGCTGACTGTTATCTGCAGTTCAGCAGTTCTAATCTCACCGGCTCAAGGTTGACTCAGCCTTCCATCCTTCCGAGGTGGGTGAAATGAGGACCCAGACTGTGGGGGCGATATGCTGACTCTGTAAACCGCTTAGAGAGGGCTGAAAGCCCTATGAAGCGGTATATAAGTCTAACTGCTATTGCTATTGCTATTGCATGCCTCCTGGACCAATCCTCTTCTGGGTCACAGGTCTGACAAGCGTGTGCAAGCGCACACTCCCTTTTTAGCACTCAGTGCTGAAAAACCTCACCATCACTGCTATAGCTATTTAAGTGTGATTGTCTGCTGAGGGAATGAAAAAGCCCCCTCAACAGCTGTATCAGATAGCAAATATTTAAGCCAGTGTAATTTGCATATTGCAGATAGTCCTCACTTAAGGTAAACTTTTTCAATAACTGTTCTAAGTCACAACAGCATTGAATGAGTGGGATTTACAACAGGTCCTTGTAGTTGTGGCTGTCCCAGCATCCCCTTAATGTGTGATGGCAAATTGGGTTCTCAGTGATTGGCTTCATATTATGATGCTGCAATGCCCCCTGGTCCCTGATTGCCATTTGTAACCTTCGCTGCCAGCTTCCGACAAGCAGAGTCAATGGGGAAGCTGACAGGAGGTTGCAAATAGTGATCATGTGATTGTAAATGCTGTGGACCCCAGAATATATTTTTAGTGATAGCAACTGGGACTGTTGCAATCATTCCTGTACATCAGCACAGCCATTGCACTTTATGGCTTTGTCACTTAGTGATGGAGTTTTCTGTCTCAAATACATTCAGTAGTTGAGGACTATCTGTCCCTGGGAATTGTTCACAGTGTGAAATATTTAAATTAAGTTTTTTTCTTTTTTAAAAAAATGTGAATTTAGCAACTGATCAACTGCCTTGAGACAAAAGCTTTTTTAAGAAAAAAATAATTTAAAATGCCCAGGTCTACCGATTAATATTGTTTCTCTGTTCTTCTTCTCATTCTTTTCTGTGCCAAAATGGAACACCAGTGCTTGAATCTGGAAAAAAAATGACAACCCAAAAAGACCAATCATCATCATCATCATCATCATCATCATCATCATCATCATCATCATCATCTTCCTCTTCTTCTTCTTCTTCTTCCTCTTCCTCCTCCTCCTCCTCCTCCTCCTCCTCCTCCTCTTCCTCCTCCTCCTCCTTCTTCTTAACTGTTCATTAGAATCTTGCCTGGAGATTGGAACCAATTTGCTCTAGTGCTGTCTGATGTATCCACTGATTCTTTTGAAACATTTTTTTTAGCAGTCAGCTGTGGAAGTTGCTAAGCTGCTCTTGGGAAGTTGTCTCCTTTTAAATGAATGTAATAATTCATGATCCACAGTTCCTTAAAAATAAAATGCTGCACTGCATATAGGATACTAAATACTGAACTAAATAGTAAGTAATATATCCTCTTTGATCAATACTTCTCTGTACTACAAGAGGCTAATTCAATCTTAAATTGAATATGTAGATCTGTTTCTGAGAGCCTACAAGCACATAACACAAATGTGTTCCTCACTGGGTGCACATGAAGATTTATTGCAGTGTCCCTCCAGGAAGGCATTCAACCCTTGTGAATATTTTAGTGTTGGGAGTGGGTGATTACATTGGAGATAGTTGTACTTTTTTCTTTTAAATAAGATTTGATCACTGAAGATGGAGAAAATTTGACAGACCAGAAAACAAGGGCTAGGCGATTTATGAAGCTAAGCAGGATTGGTTCAAATTAGTCTTTAGAGGGGAGCCAGTCAGCCATATCCATGAAAACTGATGCTTTCATCAGTCTAGTGAACATGATATCCCAATGTCATGCCAGATACTTTCCACCTTTTTGTGCTATGTCATATAGATAGATAGATAGATAGATAGATAGATAGATAGATAGATAGATAGATAGATAGACAGACAGACAGACAGACAGACAGACAGACAGACAGACAGACAGACAGACAGACAGACAGACAATTAGATTCATAGTTTATGATAGTTGGAAACTTAACAATTCAAACCCTAATCACAGACTTAAGAATTATTAAGTGGCATCTAAGAAGATAGGCAGTTCCAAAAGCTTGGATGAGAAGCAAAACATCTTCAAAGAAAAACCAGAAACTTCAGTTGCATCTTGAAAAAAATACCTTTGGGGCATGTAGCAATGATAAACTCCTCTGTGCTTTGAACTCAATGAATGTTCCTGGTGATTTGTGCCTGTCAACAACCACAGGGGTTAATCCCTTCTCACTCTAACACAGACAAAGCCTCCCTTGGATGGGAAGCTAAACATTTTCAAAGAAAACCAGAAAGTACAGTTGCCTCTTGAACAAAAGCACCTTTGGGGCAATCATGACCTGGATGACTGAGAATCTCCATAGATTTTCTGATTAATAATTCTGAAAATTTAGCTATGACACTGTTTCTAATCAATTTGTGAAATTTTGCAGCAACCACTGATCATATTGATAAAAACTGATCAATTGTTTCATCCATTTCACTACAAAAGTGACATTTGCTGTTGTCTGTTACATGTTGAATTAGTTCCCCAAAGCTTGTACTTGAGTCACTAAAATAAAGTCTTCAATTATGTCTTAAAAATACTCTTGATCTTAACCAACTCCATGCAGTTTTTTAAAATCAGCTTTTTCTTCAATATCTTTCAAGTATTGACCATGCATTGGCTTGGTCTTCCAATTAACAAATCAGTTCTCAATTGTTTTTTCTTTATATTCAGCCTTCACCTTTCCTTTTTCTTTATATTCAGCCTTCACCTTTCTTGTTTTCAAGAGCTTTCTTCGACTGATTTCCTTTAGCAAGATTCTTGGCTTTTCTTAAGGTAGTTTTGACTGCATACTTTTCTTCCTCCACAATTTGTTTCATCTGTGGGACTCCTTTATTATTATTATTATCTGTTCACAACAATGTGACTTCACAGCTGCCTCATACTCATTGAATTCTTCCCAACAACCTAGGATGTCATAATGTAGATCCAAGCGGTTTCTTCTTTTGGAATCGACAGATGGAAATATTGCCAATGTACAAATTTTCTAATTAATTTTTTGATGTGGTATCCAGCCAATAACCACTGGAACTGCCATGGGCAGTTTGCCATAGTTTTTCAGTTTTGATTTTCAAATCTTGATATTTTGTAATGTCCAATTCTTTGTCTTCTATTCTACTATGTCTTGCTGTTGATGGCTTTGATTGTGTTCTCACTATTCAGTTTAGTCTTAAGCAATTTTTGAACCCTTTTGAATACATTCTTTACTAAGCACATTTTTAACTTGTCCATGAAATGAGAGAGAATGTTCCTGACACAGGCAGTCTCTTAACATTTTAAAGCTTTTAAGGTTAAAATCAGAAGAAAGTAGTATTTTCTCACACTTTGGAGGCATACTCTGACCTATATCTTACTTAAAAGGTGTAATAGTTACAAGGTGAAGTTGTTATTTAACATTTATGGAAAATTAAGACATTTGATTTTGTCCCTTATAGCCTCTCTACGTGGCTTGTGTGTGGAAAGGTTCAAAGAGCAGACTTTGCAAAATTTGAGGGATCCTTTTTGCCCTTTGTCTTCCCCACAAACAGGGCCCTGTTCACTTACACTTTTGAAGGCTGCAAAAGGTTCTCATGCTGAAGGCAGACAATTTCTTTTTAAAACCATCCCCAGGAACATAACGATCAAACAATAGAGGTAATTGAACATTACATGGTGAAAACCAGTTTTGGGCACTAGCTATGATTCAAGCTGTAAGAATTCAGTGGGTTATTTTGGCCATTCACCCTCTGTCAGTTCAGCCTAAGCCACATGAGATGAAATTAGATTTTTGTTGCAAGCTATATAGTAAAAAAAAGTCATGGATGGGGAATTGTTTAGTTTTCTGGCCATCCTCCCATGATAATTCCATACAGACTATGCTGGAATAGCCTGAAGTTAATCAAGACATGTCTATGGAGATTCTCAGTCATGCAGATCATGGTTGTCCCAAAGGTGTTTTTTTCAAGATGCACGGGGACTTGTTTTTCCTTGAAGATGTTTTGCTTCTTTAAAGAAAAAAAACAAGGAAGTCCAGTTGCCGCTTGAAAAAAGCAACTTTGGGTTAATCAAGACATATACAGATGTTGGCCATATCAGGAAAAACCTAGCAAAATAAGTTGGTTTTAAATTTTCAGTATAGTACCTGGCTATGTAAGATCCTTTCAAAAATCCATTAAATTTTCATTAAAATTCATTAATTTTTTTATTTAATGAATTTTAATGAAATAAATTGTATTTCAATCCTTCCATTAAAACAATCTGATGAACAACATGAAATAAAGGAGAGTTGGCCTTATTTGGCACTTTTTTCCTAGAAACAAGGTGTTATGATGCTTTCTCTTTGAATGTAAGTTTCTAAAGCGCAATTTCATAGAGATTTCAAGAGATATAGAGAGATTTATAGAAAAAGGTAGCCTCAGGTAGTTTTAAGTGAAAGGCAATTATAAATATTAAAAGCAATAAATAAAATAAATAGCCATTCAGGCAACTTTAATATTTATTTAGGAGCACAATAAAATAGATAGCAAAAGAAAGACTATCCTTTAATAAATAAAACAATGCACCAGGGCTATAAAAATTACCATTTTAATAACAAGGAATTTTGCCTAGTATAAAAACATGAGTGTATTCTTTGTTTCAGTTTCCATCTGAAGAGACCCCACTAGGAATTTGGAGTTAGAAATAAAAGAAAATGCTAAAATACCAAGGGAATAGTAAATAACAAATATTTCTGTGCATTTAATGTCTCCTTACAATTAGATATGAAATAAACATCCTATAACTGCATTTGTTTCAAGATAATATTTGGGAATGATATCAAAATTTTCTTGTGGTCCCAAGTTTATTGCTTACGTGTTTCCCTTCTGCCCAAGCAGCAATGGATGGAAACTAATCAAGGAGAGGAGAAATTTCCTAACAAGGAGTACAAATAACTAGTGGAACAGCTTGCTGTCGGACATTGTGGGTGCTCCAACATTGGAAGCTTTTAAAAAGAAACTAGACAGCCACTTATCTGAAATGAGATAGGGTTTCCTGCCTGAGCAGGGGTTGGACTAGAAGACCTTCAAGATCCCTTCCAACTCTGTTATTCTGAGTTACGTTTGGTTCCATTTTTCAACAATTAGAAAAACTGTAAAGATGCATCACTTCCATCAAGATTAGCCTTGTTCACTGTTTTTGAATTAATTCTTTTAAAACCCATTTAGCTTCTGCTTTCCTTTTGAATATCCATAAAAATCAAGAGGCAGATATGTACGTCAGATAAATGAAATAAATGATAAGCATCTTATTGCATTATTAGTCTATCATGATCATAGCATGTTTTGCCTATTGTGATTAGAGTATAATAGCTATAGTTTTAAATTTGATCACATTGTGAGCAGATGGGTCAAATAGTCTTTGAATTCATACACAAACCTGTAATATAAGCTTCGGGAACAAAGTATACTGTAACACTGTAACATTACAAATATACAAATTGCCTTGCCCTTTTCCACATGCGACTGCCTTGTACATCATGGACTTCTGGCCTTCCAGCTGTGGACTTTCCTCTGGGACATAGAAGAGGGAGAAGAGCGGAGCAGCTCCCTCCTCATTTCTCACATCACTGTCTGATAGCGCACTGTTGCAGTGCTCCGTAATTTTTAATTTTTAATTTTAATTTTTAATATTTCACTGGTATGGTGAGTGCATGGATTGCTAGTGATTGAATGAATGATCCCACTTTTATTATAACCATTTTGCTGTATTTTATGTGTTTTAACTACCATGTGGGGACTGTTTGAGTGAGTAAATGAGTGTGACTGATTCGGAGGGCCTGCCGGGGAATGCGGGAGCCATAGGGGTGGTTGAGGGAACTACGGCCACGGGAGTGGGTTGGAGCATTACGGTCGTAACAGGGAGGGGCAGATATGGCGGGGACTTTAGGGCTGGCCATTACCGGGGAAGGAGGGTTCGCTACGTTACAGAGATCCCTCCTTCCGGCCCTATGAGTCCCACTCCGAGGCCAGATGGCACGGCCGCCCTGTTTAGGATAACCCGTTCCCTCCTAAACAGGAGGGATACAGGGGACCCCTTGCAGGGTAGGGCTGAGGATTATGTCCAATTCTTAGCGGACAAAGTTGCTCGGTTTCGGTCGGATTTGGACTCCACCTTTGCAGATCCAGCCGAGGCACAAGAGGATGTATTGGTAGACCACCCCTGGGTTGAGTTTCAGGATGTTGCCCCCGGGGACGTGGACAAGGCCATGAGGGCTGTGAGTGCCTCCACCTGTGTACTGGACCCATGTCCCTCCTGGCTGGTTACTAACAGCAGTGAGGTGACACGAGGCTGGATCCAGGCGGTTGTTGCCGCCTCCCTTCGGGAGGGGCACTTCCCCGCCGCACTTAAAGCGGCGGTGGTGAGACCCCTCCTAAAGAAACCATCATTGGATCCAGCTGTACTCAACAACTATTGTCCAGTCTCCAACCTCCCCTTCGTAGGGAAGGTTGTTGAGAAGGTGGTGGCCTTCCAGCTTCAACGGTCCTTGGAGGAAGCCATGCCTCCATCCTGGTTCTCCTTGATCTCTCGGCGGCTTTCGATACCATCGACCATGGTATCCTTCTGCGACGACTGCGGGAGGTGGGGGTGGGAGGCACTGTCTTACAGTGGTTCTCCTCCTACCTCTCGGACAGGTCGCAGTCGGTGTTAGTTGGGGGGCAGAGATCGACCCCTAGGCCCCTAACATATGGGGTGCCGCAGGGTTCGGTCTTATCCCCCCTACTATTCAACATCTACATGAAACCACAGGGCGAGATCATTCAGAGGCACGGGATAAGATACCACCAATACGCGGACGATACGCAGCTGTATCTGTCCGCCCCGTGCCAACTCAATGAAGCGGTGGACGTGATGAACCGGGGTCTTGAAGCCATTAGGGACTGGATGAGGGCTAACAAGCTTGTACTCAACCCGGAGAAGACCGAGTGGTTGTTGTGTTTCCCTCCCAATAATTTGGTTAGTGTTCCATCACTCAGGCTGGGGGATCAAATTTTACACCCCTCAGACAGGGTTCGCAACTTGGGAGTCCTCCTGGACCCACAGCTGACCTTCGACCACCATCTGTCGGCTGTGACCAGGGGGGCATTTGCCCAGGTTCGCCTGGTGCGCCAGTTGCGACCCTACCTGAATCGGGAGGCTCTCACAACAGTCACTCGGGCCCTTGTGACCTCTAGGCTGGAATACTGCAACGTGCTCTACATGGGGCTGCCCTTGAAGAGCATCCGGCGACTTCAGCTAGTCCAGAATGCGGCCGCGCGAGTGATTGTGGGTGCACCTCGGTTCGCCCACATAACACCTATCCTCCGCGAGCTGCGCTGGCTACCTGTTGATCTCCGGGTGCGCTTCAAGGTCCTACTTACCACCCATAAAGCCCTTCATGGCAGTGTATCTGCGTACTTGAGAGACCGCCTCCTGCCAATTACCTCCTTGCAACCTATTAGATCGCACAGATTAGGCCTCCTCCGAGTTCCATCTGCCAGTCAGTGTCGACTGGCAACTACGCGAAGGAGAGCCTTTTCAGTAGTAGCTCCAACCCTTTGGAACGATCTCCCCGTGGAGATTCGTACCCTCACCACCCTCCAGACCTTCCGCACAGCCCTCAAGACCTGGCTATCCCGTCAGGCCTGGGGATAAAGATCGTAATCTGTCCCCACCCGAATGATGAATGTTGTGTTTTATTTTTACTTGCACTGTTTTCATGTCTATTGTTTTATTGTCTTGTATCCCCCTCCCTATAAATTGTAAGCCGCCCTGAGTCCCCTCAGGGAAAAGGGCGGCCTATAAATAATAAACTAAACTAAACTAAACTATAATATTTACCTTTTATAATGAGAGACAAAGAAGAGATTGAGGTAACAGATTATTGTATTTTTCAGAGTATAAGATGCACTGGAGTATAAGACGCACTTAGTTTTTGGGGAGGAAAATAGGGGGGGGTGAATTCTGTCTACCTGGTATTCATTTTATTCCCATAGCACCAGAAAAACAAGCAAATATAGTATAATAAAATAACACTTTTTGCCACTTTTTTTCTTTCCCCAAGCGCCAGTCTGGGCATTCAGCCAAAAACAGTTAATACCTCATAAAATGTAACAAAGCTGAATCAACAAACCAACCTAGCATTTGCCTGGAGGAAACCATTGAGAAAACTCAGATAGCTGATAGGAAAAACCCCTACCTTGTCCTTAAAGGGATTATCCCAAAAGAATAGAAATCACATAGTCTCTCTGCCTTGCCCTTGAGATGATTATTTCCCAAAAATAGAAACTGGACAAAAGAAGTACCTCTTAAGGAGTCTTCAAATCTTTCTCATAGGCTTCTCCCAGCTGGAATGAACTGGGAAATTTTTCCAACAGTATGCTGCACTAACAATATTTAAAGCTTTTTTTCAGCTCTAATGAGGTGCTGACGAGTGAGCAGTCCTTCCAATCTTCCATGCTTTGCCTGGAACTGAAGATCATTAGTGCCTCATTAGGGCTAAAAAAAAGCTTCCCAAAAAGCTTCATTAGGACTATAAGATGCACCCAAATTTCCACCCTCTTTTATGGGTGGAAAAGATGTGTCTTATACTTCCCAAAATACAGTATATTTTCTAGGTATTGAGAATGCATGTTCAAAAGTATTGAAAAAACACATTTTGAGTATTTTTTTCTACAACAGTTCAGCAACTCCAATACTAATATTGATAATTGCAATATAATACACTTGAATATAAACTTGTATTGCTACATATATTTCCCTACATACACTATTGTATTTTTTTTGTAGCGGATTACCTTTTAAAATATATTATTCTCATTTAATTCAGAATCATGAAAATACATTTTATCAAGAGCTGTTGTGAAGTGACAATATCCTTCATCTTTTCTTTTTCTACTCCTCCTCCTCCTCCTCCATTTTATTTCTGTCCTCTTGCACATTTCATCCTTATCTAAAATTCTAGTCTTGGGACAAATTTCCAATTCTAAACAGAAAAAAATCCTCAAAGTACAATACTGACTAATAGTATTCACCCTGTCAAAAGAGACAAGATATGCCATTAAAAATTGTGCTTATAGTTGCACCAGAGAGAAAGCAATTATTGTGTTACTAATGTATAGATTTGAATCCCACATGATTACTATCTATATGTCTGTCTGTCTGTCTGTCTGTCTCATCTATCTTTGTGTGTGTGTGTGTGTGTGTCTGTCTGTCTGTCTGTCTGTCTGTCTGTGTATTGAAAGATCTAGCAATATATTAGAGAATATAGTGGGGTCTTGGGGAATTTTTTTTAAAGACAAAACAGATGCATTACTTAGTAGGTTAATTGGCTAAATTGGCTTTAGAAAAGATGTGAACTATTTTGGAATGCAGAACTGGTGATTGGGTGCCAGTAATCAATTCACATTATTGTATTTGGATTGTTTGAGGCCAATGTCCCCAATTTTTTTTGCTCAAAGATAAGGAGATAACTAGATAGTAGACAGTTAAACCATAGTGGTGGGAATGTGATTACTGTCAAACAAGAAATGTGGAGAAGCGATGTTAGGAAGTATGGCAGCTAGAACTGAGGTCCTGAAAATTAAAATGTTTGAGTTCACTTTCCTCTCTTGCCATATGTTGTAGAGAGGCAAACACATATTTGAAACTTTGGTAGGGAAAGGAGAGCAGATCTACCTGAAACAAAGAGGCAGTAACAGAATAAATGAACAGCTGTTTTCCTGAGGGTGACATTCAGGCAATTCTTCCATATTTAACTTGAGCTGTTTCATTAACAACTTAATCCAAATTATGCCTCCAGAAGTTATGTTACTCTCAAGTCATGTTTGAGTAGATTGTGGCCTGCACTGGTAATATAATATATAATACTTTGCCTTGGTAGCAGTTCTTCCTCCTTCCCTTCAAGGCCATTCCCTACATCAGTGATAGTCAAGCTGGTCCCTACCGCCCACTAGTGGGCGTTCCAGCTTTCATAGTGGGCGGTAGAGGTTTGCTGTAACTCGGCTTTATAAATGTTATAAAGTTACTTCCCTGCTTTATAAATCACCATTACTGTTGAACCGGTGGGCGGTTAGAAAATTTTACTACTAACAGGGATAAAAAAGTGGGCGGTAGGTATAAAAAGGTTGACTACCCCTGCCCTACATCCTCCATTTGTCCCATTTCTATCCTTTCTTAAAAACCTTGCTCTCCATCCCTGCCCAGTTCTACTGATATTTATATTCTTGCAGAAAACAAAAAAACAAGCTATTGCTTTCATATTAGCTATCTTTTCAAAGCTTTTGCATAATAGAAAATGTCCAGAGAAACCAAAGCACCCAACAATTCCAACAAAGATGTAAAGTAGTTCTTAAGTTTCCATTGTAAGGCTATGTCAGAGACACGGGGAGGGGGATCAATCGTGAATCCAACAGGTTCATACATTGATCCAAATTGCTTTGGGGAAATCCTCAAGTAAAACTGATAAAAAATAAACATTAATTACAATAGAGATGATGGATGGAGAGACAGGAAGAAGAGAACATTAAACACAACTTCTTGGATATGTGCAAACTCTAAACAGGCAGCCAACAGTGAAGGCAGAGCAGCATGTTGCCAATGAAGAATGAGTTCCACCATCTTTATTCTCTACATGACTGCATATGCTGTGAATAATGAAGGGTAGCAATACAATAAAAAGTCTCTCTGTGTGAAAACATGCCAGTGGGAAATGCCTGCAGAGTCACTGAAGAAATCTGCACATTAAAGTTAGTTAGTCTTTGACTTAGATCAAGCACCCAGCTGGTCAAATGGCAGACAAGTGGGAAGCATTTCTACTGCTGACTGATAAAGAAGTTTGCTAGCAGACGGTAAACTACAGAGAATGCTCACCTTTTAAAACATCTGTCCATTCGTGTTTTTCAATTTCCTGCTAGATTTTGGAGAGCAAAACCCAAGTGGAATTAATTCAGTTTTTAGCACAATGGTTTACAGCAGTTCTTAATGCACTGAAAACAAAAACAACACAGTTATATGATGTTACTGACAGATCTAAGATAAAATGTGCCCTGGAAATGTTCCAGTATTTTAAGAGATTGATCACAACAAGTAATAATTTTCTTTGCAATCTTTTATCTCGGTAAGGACAGAACATGCTGCAAACAAAACAAATCCATCTTTCTAAATCATATTACTGGAAAATGCACCAGTGAAAAACAGAAGACAAATGGACGTACAGCTAGAGAGCACAATAAAACCCATCTGTGGTAGTTAAATGGAGAAGACTAACCAACTTCGCCTGGTCAAATGGAATTGGTGCAAAATTGAACACCAGGTGTTGCAATTAACTTTTGTCCTTTTAAGATGCAGTTTGAAATATTTCATGTCCTGACAACATTTTGCCACACAGCCCTGTCTCTGAATTCAACTGCTTGCATGAGGTGGTAACAGGGAAGATAAAATGTTCAGCAAGGCTGAAAACATTAAAAGAGTATGGGGTGTTTCCTGACTCTGCATCTAATGATGTGCTTGTAATTTCTACTCTTCTATCATCTGTGCCTCCAACATTCACTTCCTGGATGATTGGCAAAAGGAAGGAACTGAAGAATCCATTTGGCCAATGATACCCATTCCTCTGTGAATAATGTGCATGGCAAGGTGGCTAGCACACTAACACTAAGGGAGGAACCCATTTTATACAAGAATACAAGATAAGACAATACAGCAGCGGTAGGATTCACTTACCTTCCTGTTGTGGCCCAGCAGGATCCGGTAGAGATGCTGATGGACTCGGCTAGCAAGTCTGCCATGGAAGATGTGGAGGATCCTGTGCAGGATTCAGACTCAGAGCAGGGACCAGGAGGCGCCTGAGGCATGGAGCAGTGGGGAGGATCAAAGGCAGTTTGTCCCTGATGCTAGATTACGAAGGGCTGAGAAACGGAAGCAGCAACTCCGTAGGCAGTCTCATAGATGATAATTACGCACAGGTGGTTGTGCCTGGGCCCCTCATAAGAGGGTTTATAAGTGAGGCGTTGGGAGGGAACATTTGCAGGAAACAATCATTCGAACTAGTATTGAAGAAATCTGTATTCTAGCCATGTCATGTGGAATTATCTGCGTTGCTTTCTTGGAGCTTTCGGGGTTGCTGCCAACCTATTACGGTACCTTGAACATGCATTTGCCTAGGCCTTCAGCCAAAGGATTTGTTATCGCATTCATTAAATAGTGACAAACAGCCAAGATTGCGTTCTGGTTTATTCGCAGGCCAGGGGGGTGGGGGTCAGAACACCTTCCCTACCGGTTTGCAAATGTGAGTGCATGTGCATGTGCCACATTTGCGCATGCACACCACCTTCTGTGCATATGCAGAAGGTTGCACATTACATCAGGGTGGGTGGGTGGAGCGTCCTGCAGCTTCTACTACCGGTTCACCCAATCTGGAGAGAACTGACTGAATACCACCTCTGCAGTACAGGAGTCCTCGACTTACAACAGTTCATTTAGTGACTGCACTGAAAAAATGGTTTATGACCATTTTCACACTTATGACTGTCACAGTATCCCCATGGTCACATGATTTACATTGGGATGCTTGACAAGTAACTGACATTTATGGTGTGATTCGATCCCCTTTTGTGACATTCTGACAAGCAAAGTCAACGGGGAATCCAGATTCACTTAACAACCGGGTTACTAATTTTAAAACTGCAGGGATTCACTTAACAAGAGTGGTGAGAAAAGCCGTGAAATGGGACAAAACTCACTTAACAAATTTCTCGCTGAACAACATAAATTTTGGACTCGATTGTGGTTCAGGACTAAATGTATCAGGAACTCCTCCTTCTAAAGCACTGCATATGCAGAAAGGCCTAGATTGTCTTTTGCAGACATGGTTTCTAATTTTTAATTTCAACTTGTTTCTAAAATTTTAGCCTTATACGTGCTTTTGCAAACTGTTAGAAGTATCATAGATAATTATTGTTGTTTCCTAGAAGGCAGCACAACCTGAGCCCTACAGATTAATATTGAGCAGTGTTTTGGATTCAAAGGAAAAAGGAGTTTCAGAGTAGAAGGAGCACTCACAAACAGCTGCCTGCAATTCCTCCTTTTCTGTGATCATATAACTGCCTTCTGCTGCTGCAGTGTAGCCAGCAGATGTGTTTGCTTTAGAGACTTTCAGGCAGGTGCTGTATATATGCTGAGTTTGGACCAAGCTTTTGATTTGAAAGCAAATCAAGATTCTCCCTCACACTTTCCTTGACTTTTGGCTTTGCTTTTGATTCAATATCCAGAGTTTTAATTGTGGGATAATCTCGTTAACTCTGCAGTAGGCGGGTGTTTACTACAAGCCTCCAGAAGTTGTGAATGCCCCAACACTGGAAGTCTTTAAGAAGATGTTGGATAGCCATTTGTCTGAAATGGTATAAGGTTTCCTGCCTAGGCAGGGTGTTGAACTAGAAGACCTCCAAGGTCCCTTCCAACTCCGCTATTGTATTGCATTGTATTACTATTGTTGCTTATATAAGCTACATGAAATTTGCCTAAAATTAAGATTTATCCTAAAAAATACTATCTTAGTAAAAGCACTTCCTTCTGTGAGGGGGATATAGTCTGGGCCTAACTCCATCATTGTTTCACTTCTATAAAACTCTTTGGTTGTCCCTCAAGAACACTCTCAATGTCTTTCCTCTGAAATTAGCTTAGAGGCCATCCTTAATGCTCTTGTATGCTGATGATGCACTTTTCCTATCCCAGGCACCAATTGGCTTTAAGATCTCTCGCTGTCTCCTGAAAGGATTCAGATATAATGCTAAACTACAAAAGGTCACTAATAATGGTCTTTGCTAAGCACCAAAGAATCCGTACATGGCAATTAAATGACCACAAAATTGAGTAACTCAAGATGTTTAAACACCTTGAAATTATTTTTCAGACTTCAAGAGAATCACACATTCAAATTCTAGACTTAGAATGCCCGATTTTGGCTTTGACATTGGCATCTTTTACCAATCCAGAGGTGATTTATTTATTCCTGCAGCTTTAAAGCTATTTACCATTTAAGCATGTTCTGAACTTTGATATGGTGCCTATCTCAGCAACTATTCCAAGATAGAAACTGTGTGAGTTAAACCTTTGAGAAGTATGTATCAAGTACAAACAGTGTCTTCAATGTTGTCCTCTATGGTGGGATGACATAGTAAAATTAGGACTAAAATCTAGTTACTTTTCTTTGAATATTGGCTGCTAACGTTGAATTTCCTGCCCACAGGATTGAACCCTCTGAGAGTAATAGCAATAGCACATAGACTTATATAGTCTTTACAGCACTCTGTGGTTTACAGAGTCAGCACATTGCCCCCAACAATCTGGGTTCTCATTTAACAGCCAATGGAAGGATGAGTTAACCTTGAACCCATCAAGATTGAACTCCAGACTGTGGGCAGATTTTGCCTGCAATATTGTTAAACATTGTTCCTCCTGGGCTTTTTAATAGATATAATAGAGGATCAGAATACTCGGTAGAAGATATGCCTTTGAGAAAAATTGGTTTGTTACGGTTTCTCTTGGGGGACACTTCTGTTTCTAAAGTATGAAGAAGCCAAGAGAATACTGATGCAAAGTGTATGGACAGGGACAGTCGACTTTCTCAGTCCTGCCTACCCATCAACATTTTCCTAAGCAGACATTCTCCTCTGATCAGACCTACAAGACACTTAAAACTTCATCACAATTTCCAAACTGTTGAGAACCTTTATCTTGATTTAATATTTTACCCTCAGCTTCGATTATATTCATTTGATACAACTGATATAAAATCTACTGTCCATATTGTATAGGGACACTAGAGTCTGTTTTATTTTCCCTTATTTGATAAAATATTCAAGCTGTATCAATGTAATTTACAGACAACTCCCAACAGTGAAATCAGACAAGTGGTGATTGCTCCTCTTGCTTAATAAATATGGAAATTTTAGATTACAGTCTTCCTTCTCATCTTACATACTTTAGATCTAATCATTACTTTATAGCCAAGAATATAGATTTAATATGAATTTCAAAGTTATAGTATCAGTATTAACAACAATGGTTATTTTAGTGTTAAGAATGATCACTTTAGGGGAATAAATTTTGTCTTATTTTGTTATTAGGTTGAACTCATATTCAACCCCATGCTTCTAATTGTAACTATTTTGTTCTAATAAAATTGTTGGGTTCTTGTCCTACCATGAAGCAGCTCTTCTGCTGTCAAGGATGCTAGCTGAAAAAGTCTGTGCCAAAAGCCAGGTGGGATTTTGACATGGAACACTTACAGGATGGGGCATTTGGAGCCAGCCTGGATATAAACACCCCCATGTTAAACTTTTCCTTGAGTTTTGACATGGACTTTTGTCTGCCAAAAGGACTACCTGCCATATTGATTTTGTCCTGTGCAAAATGACTGCAACAACTTATGATCCATATTCCAGGCTAAATATTGGTCATAAGTCAAGGACCAAAGTATTAAACCAAGGTACTGTAAAGGTCTTCCACAGTTTGGAAACTAGGATGAAGTTTTGAGTACCTTGCAGGTCTGATCAAGGGACATTGGCTGCTTAGGAAAATGTTGATGGGGAAGTGTGACTGAGATTGTTGTCTGTCCATGTGTAGAATAATTTCCATATCAGTATTCTCTTGGCTTTAGAAGCAGAAAACTGTCTGTGAAAGTACTGCACCCTAAAATCTATGTTGTTTTAGGACGAATCCTCTGATATTTTTAAGATTTGAAACTCCACACTAAATCTTTTTTAAGTAGGGAAGGCTACTTGCTACAATGATTTGCATCTGGCTTTTAAAAGATGATGTGGATGTTGCTATGAAAACTCTGAAAATGCTGATGAGTTTATCCTTGCTGTCTCTCATGGCATGAGTAAATGCTTCAGTTAGGTCAATCTGTAGCAGTCTGGTTTGATTGCATGATGGAAAACATCTGCCAACAAGCTGGATTTTATCTGTTTAATTCTTCTAGGGAGAGAGTAACTGTTTCTCCAAAATTATTACATCTGCGTAGAAAAACTTTTCTGTTGAGTAACTTTTGATGTTGTGTTTTATGGCTTTTTAATCAGCTTTTACTTTCCTAAAAGAACTGCCAAGGTGGCTTATGGCACTTGGGTGAGCTAAAATAAACAGACAAATTCTGATTTCTGTATTAGCTGTATCTGATTCCTATTTTCTTGGTTGATCTCAGGAGAGAGAAAAAGCATAAACATTGTGATACTGAAATTTCTCATTATTCACCATTGTCTTCTGGGGGAAAAAACCCTTTTCATTTTATAGATTCCTAAAGAAAAATGTCTGAAAATTGTTTTGGTATTTTTTTAAAAAAATTACATAGTTTTGTGGAATTCTGCTGTGTCTAATTCAGTGGATGCTTGAAAAGTCAATTTATATGGATGTTACAGCCTATGTGTATCATTATATTTCATACACATCCTACTTGGTGAGATCAGTTAACAGCATGTTGACTTGCCAGATAGTGTCTAGATTAGATATTCTAGCTTTTGTAGAATAATGAGGGCATGCTTGATGAAACTGAGCTTTGTTTGCACTTGGGACATATTTGGTCAAAAGGTACCCATATTGAATAGGGAACGCTGCTGGAAGTACAAATATAATTAAGTTGGAATTCTAGTCTATATCTTTCTCTCTCTTATTAAAAAGTGTCATGGACCAGAAACTAGTATCTATGGGCCCATCTGGTGATTGTGGCATATGGAAAACTGTAACTTGTATTGTAAATGAAATAAATAGTAGAGCATGAGTTAATAAATGAAATGAATGAATGAAAGTTCTGTGCCTGGGAAACCCATAAGGGAGGTTGTTGGTGTCATGAATATTCATGTTCTTTTGTATGCAGGTAATACCATGTTGTTGTCTGAGAATTCAAATGATTTTCAGTGACTGATATATGATGCAAGGCAAAGTATGAAAGACCAGGGTATTGTGAATGGTGTAAGATAGGATTGACAACCGTACACAAATGGTGAAAACCAAAACAATTAGATGAATCTTGTTAAAAGGTTTATTAAAGGCAGATGGAAAATTCTGAGATTTGTAAATATTGTAAGAAAACTTACTGTTTTAGCTGATCCCAATTTGGGAACCTTTAGATGTAATTTATCAATTCTATACTCAATCATCCCCTTGAAAATAAATGATATTCTCAAATAATCTAGAGGAGATAGCTAAATTTGCATTCATTTTGTCTTAAATTTAAAATGTCTCTAGAAATATTCCATAATGATAGGATAACATAAGTAACAGCTTCCTTAGTAAGATGTTTCCATATTAATCAGGCATTCTACCATAACGAGTACTCACTGTCCCCAAAAATCCATTAAAATGAGGTTTTATTGTTGGTGGACACTGTGTGTTTTGTTACAAGGAATGAATTTTGAAAGAAGAAAAATATGCTTTTTTGTTGAATAGAAGTAAAGTAAATCAAGGAAAATATAACTGCAAACTGAATGGCTATTTAAGAAGTATATATATATATATATATATATATCTCACAAATCAAGAAGGTACAGGTTTGGAATTAATAGACAGACACTGAATGATTGTGGGATGTGTACAAAAGTGAACAACCACAACAAAGTAATTATATTGAAGAGCTTTAATCATGTACAATGAATGAGAATGAATACGAAAGAAAGGAAAGAGAGTTTGTGAGGTGAGATGTTCAGAGGATAAATAATAGTATATAAATATAAATATAGTATATAAATTAAAATAGCATGAAAAGACAGAATGGTGAAATATGGTGAATGTTGCCATAAATTTATCTTTCTTTTTCCTGTTTCATGCCTTTAATTATCTTTGCTTACTGTTACTTGCTCCTATTCTTTGCTCTTAATATTTCTTATCTGAAAATGGAATAGCTCGATAAGTATCTCTATATGTATGTTTTTGTGTATAATTTAATATGTGAAAAAGATTTTTTGGAGAAAGGGATGGTTGAGTATTTTACATGGAGCATATGTTCTTTTATAAAATGGATCCTCTACAAATATTTTTATAGATTTAGCTGTGAAGTACAACAACTGTATTTGCTGGATTAGAAAACTAGGATATACTTTGAATAAGCAAAATGAAAGAGTGAGACCTACAACAAAATATCTGCAGAATTCAAGGCATCCTCTTTAGTGTTCTTATTATTCAATATTGGCCTTTTTTCAGGATATTCCAATCCAACATTTCATTCTATCCATTTCTAATGGATATATTTATTCACAATCTACAGGCATTGAATAAACAAACTTCACTGTGTTGCATCTGATGCATTTTTAGATATTTTCTAATAAACATTATTATTTTTTCCCAAAATATGGGTTATTTCAACCAAGTTGCTACACTTTATTCTTTGTTTATTCCAAGCAACTACATTCTCTTTTGAACTTCAGCAAAGCAGACAATTCTATAGAGAGTAGAAGCCTTTGTCACTTCACAATAGCTTTATAAATTATGCACATGGATATTCTTAAAATCTTCTGCAATGAGTCTGTTCCAGAATATATTTTTTATTGTTTTCACCCCAATGGAATGTTGGAAAGGAATTATGTAAAAGAGCTCAGGAGTCTATCTGCCCAAGAGCATGATAACTTTCCAAAAACAGAATAGGAGCAAATTTGGTGTCAGGGAAGAAGCTGGTTTGGAAAATGAACTGGATCAGGTTGGGAGGGGGCTTCAGAAAATAAAAGAACCCAGCCAATTTGCCCAAATGTATCCTTATGGATGAAGCATCTGGGCAGTGGCTTCAGAAGTTGTTGACTGCACCAGTTTTAAACTAGCATCCCTCCTGGTAACTTGACTCAAGGCAGAGCTGCTATTAATGGATTGGTTGGCATTTCTCTGCTTACTTTCTCCACCTTGTTGAATCATGTTATTAAGTGGTAGAGAGGATGTACATTTACAATGAGGGGGAGCTGCATTGTATGTTAGACTGGTACCTCTAATGGCCAATATACGTGGATGATCCTTTGCCACTCACCAAAGTGCCCTATTCTTATAAAGCATGGGCGTCAAACTCGATTGCATCATGTGACGTATCATGGCATATTGTGACTTTTTTTGCCTTTGCAGAGCTGGTGTGGGCTGGCCTGTGCATGATTCATCTGGCCCACAGGCCACCAGTTTGACAGCCCTGTTATAAACCAAGGTTTATAACATTCCCTCAATTTTATACATGAGCCATCTAGCGTTAAAAAATTGAGGATGTCTAAGCAAAATTATGGATTCTCAGAGAGTTTTGATTTTATAAATAAACTAGATCCCAGGATGAGAAATGCTCCAGATAATTTCTGCAGAACTTTTTATTTTTAATTTATTTAGCTGTTTTAAAAGTTTCCTTTAGAAAAAAAATAGAAATGTACTAATTAATGTAAGTCTATATTTGAAAAAAAGTGGAGTGATAAAGCAGCAGGCAGTATGGATTGATCTTTCTGGTTAGCTATGGATTAACTGTTAAATATAAAAATCTGGTTGAAATAATTTAGAACTATTCCTGCCTTGTGGCTATAATGAGGAACCCATTCTTTCGTTCTTTTTTTTTAATATAGTAAAGTCTCCTGCTATTGAACAATCTTTAATTATTTCAAGTCCTATTCTGGAATGTGCAATTCAGGTTCAAAAAATGCATTTATCCTTATGCAACTGTTGTGAACATGGAGTTTGACTGTTCAAGAACAGCAGCGCAATGAGACTTCTAACAAGAAATTGTTACCTTAATTATGAAAGGGGGAGATACAGATAGGCAGGTTTTTGCCTTGTTTCGTCCCCCCAAAAAATATCTGACAGTTCTAGGCACATTTCCATTATCTTATATGTCTATATGCTGCCTTGATTTCTGTGCTCTTCATCCAAAGAGTGCTTATAATGTGCCAATATTATGGAGAGATCTGCTTCATCAGATTTCCTGAGCAGTAGACGTTGAAATAGTCCCTGATTCATGTACAAAACAACTTCCTAAAGCAGGGATTTCCAGCCTTGTCAACCAGCTGGCTGAGGAATTCTAGGAACTGGTCCACAAATCTTAAAGTTGCCAAGGTTGGAGACCCCTGCTCTAAAGGCTCTACACCCTGCATGTATGTCAAAGGGGAAGGAAGACAATTTGATCCAAAGGTGAGTTCTAGAAATCTGGGTTTCACTTTTGAATTTTAAAGTTGACTGCCTGAGGTATGGAGCCAGTGGCATATTAAGACATTCACTTGTCCGCCATTTGAGAAAAAGTAGGAATGATGAAAGAAATAGCTAAGTTTTGTCCTGACAGACAGTATCGACTTTATCTTCAATCTTTAATAAGGCACATGTTTGGTCTTGTGAAACAGATTTGCAATGCTTTTTAATTTTTTTTGGAGTATAAAGTATTCATTCTATTCAGTTTGATATTCTCATGTCTTCAAAAACATAGAATAACAGAGTTGGAAGGGACCTTGAAGGTCATTTAGTCCATCCCCTGCTGGAGCAGGAAACACTATTCTATTTCAGACTCTTCTCAAAAAGTCTCCACTTTTGAAGACAAGCCATTCCACTAGTTGATTTTTCTCACCACTGAGAAATTTCTCTTTAGTTCTAAGTTGCTTCTCTCCTTGATTAGTTTCCATCCATTGGTTCTTATCTTTCTTTCTGATGCTTTGGAAAATAGGTTGACCCTCCACTTTTTTCTAGCAGCTCCCCAGGTATTGGAACACTGCTGTCATGGTATAACATTTTGGGCATAGTAATATAATTTCTACTTATATCTGCTAGAAATATTGGGATATTCAGTCTTGTCCAAATGATTGATATCCTTTGAAAGGTCAAACCTGGCAAATTAAGCTAGTTTATATAAGAAGAATTTTGTAAAATCATTTTTGCTTAGGAGGTTATTCTTAAATATACTTTTTTTCTATTTTTCATCTTCCAAATCAATTTACATTTTGGATAAGTGGGATTTAGGAAAGATTTTTTAAATAACAATACTGAATTATCCTGTCTTGAGAAGAGTGAATCTTTACTGTGGGAAAGTTTAAAATTATGCATAATCTTTGGGACTAAACCCTGAGAACTACATTCCAAGAAAGAGAAATTCATCAAAAGAAAAACAAATAATTGTGCTGTAATTAGGAAGGGAAGAAGTGAGTATTTTATTTTTCCCCAAACAAATCAATTTTAGTATTTAATTTTTTTTTCACCAAACGATGGGTTTAATTTTCGATTCCTTAATGAAATATTTGATAGCCATGTACCCTTTTCTAAAAGCCACTCACTGTTCAGTATGATTTTCTTCTTGTTTCTTATTTATTTGGCATAATACTGAAATATTTAGTAAAGCCTTGGACATGTAATTTGATTCAGAGAAATTTGATATTGTCATGATGTTAGATCAGAACTACAAACCAATAATAATTTCCAGTAGCCGCAGAGAAAGCTCATTGGTTCAACACTTTGCCTCAGCCTAGCATTTATCTGAGGCAAAACTCACAAAACTGAGGAGACACCAATTAATATGATGAGTTCCTTATTTTGTATTATGAAATTTATTTACTGTCATTGTCGTGTCAAATGACTCTAATATTGCCATAAGTGCAAGCAATGTGTTGTGCATCTTGTGTATTGTGAACAATTGTGTATTGCTCTGCTGTTTAAGTTTTTTAACATACAATAGAAAGATTCAAAGAAGGAAGGAAGGAAGGAAGGAAGGAAGGAAGGAAGGAAGGAAGGAAGGAAGGAAGGAAAGAAAGCTCAAACATATTCATTCTATGAGAGATTATTTCCTAAATACAAACTATTTGAATTATAGTATATTATATACTTGGTAATCCACTGGTCTCAGAATATTTAGAACCGTTTTACAAGCAACAGTGTACACACACACACACACACACACAGAGCTTGTATAACATATTATTTGAATGTGTGTATGTGTGTGCATACATACATATACATATACATATACATATACATATACATATACATATACATATACATATACATATACATATACATATACATATACATATACATATACATATACATATACATATACATATACATATACATATACATATACATATACATATACATATACATATACATATACATATACATATACATATACATATACATATACATATACATATACATATACATATACATATACATATACATATACATATACACATACATACGTACATACACACACACAACACACACACACACACACAAAACACACACACACACACACACACACACACACACACACACACATATATATATTAGATTTTTACAACCCCTGGTAAGCCCTAATCATGGGAGGAAGCTAACTGCTTCCATCATCTGTCAATCGGCTCGTCACAAGAGTCCATCACGACAGAAACCCAATATTTTTACTGTTGCCTTTGTTATGTTTGTGTTTTTTTATTTGTGCTGATAAATAAATAAAGGGAGACTAGTATAGATCTATTTCAAGCTATTTAGCTTGAATATGGCTAGCTGATGAGAGCTAAATAGCTTGAAATAGATCTATACTAGTCTCCCTTTATTTATTTATCAGCACAAATAAATATATATATATGTGTGTGTGTGTGTGTGTGTGTGTGTTTGTGTGTGTGTGTGCATATGTGTATATATGTCTGTCTGTCTGTCTGTCTGTCTGTCTGTCTATCTATCTATCTATCTATCTATCTATCTATCTATCTATCTATCTATCTATCTATCTATCTATACTTTATACACTCTGACAATGTTAGCAGATGCTAACGAAAGCTAAGTAGATAATATATTTTAAGTTCTGGATACACACACACACACACACACACACACACACACACACACACACACACACACTTTGAAGAGACTGGCCTTGCAAATGAGTTAAAGCAGCAAACCTGTAAGTCCAAGAAAGCAAATCAGATATCAGAACTCAAACTTTTTGTAAAAACAGGACATTTTTTTTAAAAAAAATATTTTTGAATTGGAGTAATCCACTTATTGCATTGATTTAGTTCAACTTCTATATAAGTTATTTGCTGCACAATTTGTAGTCTGCAGTGCTGTACTCTGCTTAAAGTAGTACAGGGGAAATATTTCAAAAATATATCTCAGTGAAACTTTTGTGTCTTGACCCCTTCAGGCTGGAATCAATTACTTAAGAATTTTAAGGTTATAAATCCACCGTGCAAAGACATAGTCATAAATACAGTCCAAGTTCAATAGTGTTCCTACCAATAACCAAAGTTCATGGAGCAAGGCAGCATCCATCATATGAAACAAGCAAAGGTTGAAGTTTCAAAGCTTTATGTCAAGGACTTGATATTGCAAGAACATGTTTCACAATAAAATACATGGCATAAAAGTTTGGGGTACCTAGGACAATTGTTCTAGTGCTAACCTGCACTTACTGCAGGTGGGATTTTAAATAAAACGAGCTCTCTTTAGATATTGGCATTTCATTAACTTTATTAAAACTTTATTAAAATCCAAGGAGACCCCAAGAGCCAATTTTAATTGAAGACAAAGAGCAAGGATGTCCTAGGATCTTCAGACATGTCACTGTTACTTTAGCAGAGTGATTCAATAAGTGTCACATTAAATCTCTATTTTACTTTATAACTTAGAAATATCTGCATCCAAGAGGAAACTAAAAAAAAAAGATTCAGTCTGTGAGCCACATTTCCATAATTTTTAATTCAAAGCCTCAATTCAGAAAATATCATAAATTCATGCAAGGTAGGAATTATATATGATTTATATTCAAGTATGTGTCAGTATAATGATAGTGAAAGAGGCAGTCAGTTAGGTAGGCATTCAGTATAACTGGTTCATGGAGGAATTTAAATAAACAAATCTGTCAGAGTTCCAAATAGCATCCTCAATCAAATAAGAATCCGAGGCTAGAGGTTCCTCAAGGTTCCAATTTATTAGATAAGCCATGTTGGCCCATCTGGGAAAACACGAATTTGAAAGCTTCCAGGTTTTCTCCACCCAGTTGAAAGTTCAATACCCTGACCAGCACCCACATGTCCATCACATGGTCCAATCAGTCATTGTCCAGAGGAAGATTCCTCTCAGTCATGCCATTCCAGATGCAGGGGCAAGTTGACCTTAACTCATTTAGAAAAAATGTTATTTTGACTACACACCTCCCATGCTCCATACAATCCCCCCTCCCAGTTTCCCACAGTAGAATATGTGCTTGAGGCCCACTGTAAAATATGGCTTCCAAGCATGACAACATCTTTCTATTAAATCCAGATTGGATATCCACTGAGCACAGAGACATACTATTTTAGGCAAATTTTTCAGCCCTCCTGAAGGAAGAAAACCACAGTTCTTTTCCATCTAATTTCAGAGCTGGTATAAGTTTTGTCTTTTCCAATTAGGAAGTTCTCACAGCCATGGCATTGAGAACTTTAAAACAATTACTATTATTTCTGCTTTGTAAACTTGATTTACTGACATTGAAAGAAGAAACCTTCAAAGACATTAAGATATAAAATAAGGATATTCCTCTACAGTAAATAAGTACTTAGATCACTGCATGCATTTCTATAAAGCTTGTTGGCCGAACATCTTTTAAAAATGGATTTGCAATAGGTGAGTGTGATGGTATCCAAAGGCAATAAAGAAGCTTTTGAAAGACTTTCCACAATCCCACAATCAATGCCCAGGTAATATAATGATAATATAATCTTGCCATGGTTCAGATGCAGTAAGAGCTTTAATATCTACATGAGCATTGACAAGCAAAAAGATCTCCTGCCTAATGCACAAGGTTTTGTGAAGCTTCAAATGGGTGGTTTAATTAGTAGGACAAGTCAATTAAATCTCCTCTTCATATCCAATCGGGTGCCTTTGAAGTACTTTGAAGAGATTTGAAGGCAATTCAGAGATTCAATAGATTTTTCAATGCTTCTGGCTTTGCAGCGCTTCAGGTGCTACACTTACAAAGCTGAGAGGCAGTTGTGACTGATAGGGTCTTTGATAGCAATGTGAATAGGCAATTAATGGATTTTATCACCTCTGATTATCAGCTTTGGTAGGATGGCTGCCCTTCTTTTGGTGCCTCTCCTTTCTACAATCTGTACCGACAGATTCATTTGGAGACACAGAGAGGAAGAGAAATGGAAGGGGGTTTTTATTCTGGCATTCTTTTTTATCTCTATTTGGGCTGCAAAGCATTTCAGATTTGATGTCCAAAAGGAGTGTTTGAGCAAAAGAACATGGGCCTGATAACTGTTTGTAACAAAGCAATGTCTTTTCCTGAGATTGTATGTTTATGCCATTTTAGAGCCATGGTGGCGCAGTGGTTAGAATGGAGTACTGCAGGCTACTTCTGTTGACTGCCAGCTGCCTGCAATTTAACAGTTCAAATCTCACTAGGCTTAAGATTGACCCAGCCATCCAAGGTTGGTAAAATGAGGACCCAGATTGTGGGAGGCAATATGCTGACTCCATAAACCACTTAGGGAGAGCTGTGAAGCACTGTGAAGCGGTACATAAGTCTAGATTCTATTGCTATTGCTATGCTGTGCAATTCTAGAAAACACTGAGCTATTTTAGATAGGTATCATATTTGTCTTCACACAAACCCCAAAGAGCATGTGGCGACTGACTCTAAAGTACAGAACACCCCTAAAGTTGACTCGGCAGCCTTATGTAACTTAGGGCCCAGATATCCATGGAACCATCTATTCACAAAGATTAAGTAGGTGGGGGTTGCTCTGGGTCTTTGATTATTATTTGCAGGGCCCCAAAAGGAATCAAATAATTAACCTCCTAAAATCAGATTTACATTTTTTGCTAATCTTTTGTGATATTGTTCTATTATTTCAATATTTTGCTGTTAGAAGAAAATCTAAATCCTGCTAGATTGGAGTAGCATATGAGCTTCTGTAAATAAATGACTAAATGAAGAAATATTTTTTTCTTGCTTGGACAAACTTTTCTCAGACAATACTCTTAATTTTGACTTTTCTGATCTTACAGTGTGTTTATCTGATTTGCAGTAAAGTCATTTTTAGTTTAAGTGTCTAACTTGCCTGCAGTTATTCAGCTCTTTTAAGTATACTCTTAAGTCTGATTCATTCAACACACACTCTCTCTGTGTGCATGTATTCATGTTGTTTTCTTTCTTTCTCTTCTATCTCTGTCTTGTCTTCTATTGGTTTCTTTGTTATAAATACATATTATTGCATGAAAATGGAATATGAATTGCATTAGAAACAGGAAGGCCAGTGGTGGGTTGCAGGCGGTATGCCCCAGTACGGGCGTACTGGAACCTGCCTGGAGCAGTGGATACCATTCCGGTACGGTACTCCAGAGGGTATACCCACCCGCCTGAGCTCCTTACTGGTCGATTAAATCTTTGGTGCTTCCACGCATGTGCACGACACGTACAATGCCTGCGCAATGCTCGGCTGAGCAGCTGGATCGTCGTAGAGGCTCATGGAGGCAGTAAGACACAAGTGCGTACTGTGCACTTGTGTGCCCATCCATGTGGATGACAACGTACCAGTTGGAACAGGATCCAGAACCCATCACTGAGGAAGGCCCAAGTTCTACAAAGCCAGAGAGGCTCACTTACGATTTGAAGCCAGAGGCTTTCTCTCAGTTCAATATTTCACACATTTATTGTAGTGAAAAACTTGAAGCTATCTTGATGAAGCAGTGTAGAGTTAATGTTCTGTATTTGATTTGCCATTGCTATTTTTCTCATTCCATTCTGCCAGAAAACAAGACAAAGTCTGGATACTTCCCTTTAGAACCTATAGCTGGATGTTTTATCAAACTGAACGGTTGAATCTGTTCAAATGGAATCTTGCATTTCCCAATATTGAATTCAAATTCAGATCACTGGATTTGGTCTGATTTTCATGCACCTCTTAATTCATATCATTCACATATCAGCAAATGTGCTCCTTTATCCCCAAGGTTTATTTTATTCATTTATTTGTGGGATCTTTGTTCTGCCTTTATTACTTTAGAACAGGAGTGTCAAACTCAATTTCATTGAGGGCCGCATCAGGATTGTGTTTGGCCTACAGGGACTGGGAAGAGAGGGCATGGCCAGGGGGGGGGCATGACCAGTTCGACATCATACATGTCAGGGGAGCCTATGGTGGCCTGAGCTCTCTGAACGAAAATAGGCTTCTGAGCTCCATTTTCTGCTGTGATGGCCTCCTGCAACCATCTCTCAGCGAAAACAGAGCTTAGGAGGGATGCATGGAGAGGCACTGCGGGCTGGTCCTTCACTGTTTCCAGGGCGGCCCTGCAGGCCAAATCTAAGCACCTCACGGACCGCATCCGGTCCATGGGCCTTGAGTTTGACATCCCTGCTTCAGAAGTAACTCAAGGCAATGAACATACATAATACTCTTTCCTCCTCCTATTTTCTCTGCAACCATAAGATTAAAGAATAAGTCTTTTCCTAATCAAGCTGAGTTGGTTCACAGAAGGTGTGCCAATGTACTGCACAAGGTATTGGATTGACTATGCTAATATGCCATTAAAAAACCTCTAGAGGAGGTTCTTTTCTATACTAAACTGGCCTTTGTTGTCCCTATTGCTTTCATTTTATAATTAAGAAATAATCAAACATAAATTATAAGTCATCTTTTTTCTCAGAGAATATATATATATATATATAGTTGTTCGGTTTTTTCCCCGCGTAGAATTGGAGATGTCTTGGCGACGTTTTGACAAAGTCTCATTTGTCATCTTCAGGCTGCTTCAGGCTACTTCAGGCTTGGTGTTTCCAGGAGTAAATTACACACACACACATACATAGATACATAGGTAGATAGATAGGTAGATAGATAGATAGATAGATAGATAGATAGATAGATAGATAGATAGATAGATAGATAGATAGACAGACACATAGACACATAGACACATAGACACACACACACACACACACACACACACACACACACACACACACACACACACACACACACACACACACACATATATATATATATATATATATATATATATATATATATATATATATATATATATATATTACAACCTTTGATTGATCTTTTGTTTCATTGAATATTCCTCGGATATGAGGAAAAACTCTTGAGGTCTTTTAATTAAAGGCACTATAAATAATAATCTTTTAGTTGAAAAGTATATTTCTTAGAAATACAAAATGGCTCTGAGGTTTAGATGACTTCATGGTTACCTGCATCACACTGCATTATTTGAGTCTCCAAACAATGCATCAGACTGCATTGTTTCAGTTTGCATGAAAAATTATTATTATCTAGGTTACAGAATATATTTTATTTTCATTGTGAAACTGCATTAGAACCAAATATTGTAATATGTTCTGCCTCAGAGTATTTACAAGGTAGCAAATTGTCTATGTGTAATTGGTACAAGAAAACTGGGATAATGAAAGTTTTGTGATTTTGAGTTGATTTGATACTGAAATCAATTTAGAATAGAACTTATGATGCCAAAATAAACTGAATGTAAGTCTTTGGTTCATTTGACAAATATAGGTATAAATCAAATCCAAATGTCTAGAATAGAATAGAATAGAATAGAATAGAATAGAATAGAATAGAATAGAATAGAATAACAGAGTTGTAAGGGACCTTGAGGTCCTCAACACCTGCCTAGGCAGGAAACCCTATACTATTTCAGACAAATGGTTATCCAACATCTCCTTAAAAACTTCCAGTGTTGGAGCATTCACAACTTCTGGAGGCAAACTGTTCCACTGATTAATTGTTCTAACTGTCAGGAAATTTCTCCTCAATTCTAAGTTGCTTCTCACCTTGATTAGTTTCCACCCACTGCTTCTTGTCCAATCCTCAGGTATAGGGGATTCCCAACTTGAATATTGAAAATACTTGTTTTGGATTACGTGGAGTTTTACTTGAAATAAATTTGTAATCTACCAACTGTAGATCAATGTGTACAACATGCAGAATAAGAACAAATTTCTAAAGATAGACATACATTTTCACTGTTCATTTATAATCAAAATTCCAACATTAATTGAATAATTAATCCAATGGACAGCATCAAAATCAGAACTAAATATGAATATTGTAAGATAAAAACACAGCCTCAAATCCTCCCTTAGTGTTGGAAAAAGTTGCAGATGACTTTTGAATAATCAGTCACATTTCCCCTCTCAACTCACTTTCCTTCATAAAGTGACTCTTCAGGGAAAAATTGAAGGAATATGCTTATTTACACCACATGGAAGTCTTTCCCCCCCAAAATGGGAAGGAAACCAGAAATTAATGAAACAAACAATTTTATTCCATTTTGTTCAATAGACATCTGATTAGATATCTCCAAGATCTGAAAAAAAAAATAGAAGATGGACGGGAAGACAAATGCATTTGCTTGCTATGAAAGGAATGAGATGGAAAGAATTGTTAATATAATTACCATACTGATCTTGTTTAGTAATAAGTGTAAATGCTCATTTTTAAATTAACTTTATTTAAAAAAATGAAAGGAGGCATATATGACACATATAATATAAATGTATTTTTACAGTGAACTGTAGAGTGAAATCCAAGTTTAATTTATTCAATTACTTTTTATGTAATGGTTTGAATAAAAGAAGACCATTCATAAATAATAGGAAGCAAAGCTGAATAAAACTAATAAGGGTAGGTTCTTAAAATGTAATCTGATGCTTCACTTTCAAAACAGCTGACCACTTGATATTCTTACCCAAATCCAATTCTTTTGTAAAATTATTTCTAAAATGCAAACACAAATGAGGCTTGCAGCCAAGTGCTGCAGAACGGTGTGTTGTTGTTTATATTCTAGGGCAAAGTTGTCCAATCTTGGCAACTGAAACTTGTAGATGTTAACTCAGCCAATATGGAGAAGACCACAAATCTTAGAGTTGCCAAGGTTGGACACTCTTGTTCTAAGGAGTCAGCCAAGATTCTTTTTCATTCAGTTCCATTTTTTCCCCCTGGCCATTTCATGGCTCTTGATCATTCTCATATATTTTTTCATGGGTTTTGTTTTTCCCCCCAAGTAGTAGCACTTTATAAGATTGCCAAAATCCCTTAATAAACTTCTGAAGTCAATGCATTTGACATTGCCAATACAATCCTATCTGCATTTACTTAGAACAAGATTCAACCAAGTTTAATGAGACTTTCTCCTAAGTAAATTTGTCAGAGAGTTGATGCCTGACTTTCCCACATTTAATCCAAGCATTTTAATTAACACATTACCAAATACAAACTGCCAGAAAAATGTCAGTTGTATGTGACTGTCATGGTTCCAGACATCTTAGATAATCCGTATCTTTTAACAAGGTATTTTAAGATAATGCTGTATATTTTGATCTGAAATCATTTTCTCCAAGTTAATTCCATATTTTTGTCTCCATTCTTATTATTATTGATATTTTTCTCAAAGTTAATTCCATATTTTTATATCCTTCCTTATTAACTATTTATTAATAGTTTTAATAATTTATTTATAATTATTAATAATTATTACTTCTCTTCAATTGTTTTTTTTTTCTTATAAGTAATGTAAAATTCTTCTTCTTAAACCTCACATAATATGCTTCTCTGGTTAAATTACTATGGAAGTGCGTAGAACTGAAGGAATAACTACTTTATACAAAATAACGTGAAAAAATAGAAGAAAAGAATAAAATATATAGCTGAGCATGAGTTGATAATTGCTTTACATGAAATTTATGTATATGTTGTTCATATTTGTGATCAGAATATGAGCTGATGATACCAAGATACATTATTACTTATTTAATTTATACACTAAACAATTTTGGTAGGGTTTTTTATGTCTTTATAATAGAGACAAATATTTTTTAATGAGCCTTAAATTTGCAAAATTAATGTTTTAAATACTTCTCTGAAGTATACTGTATATCTAAAATTCAATTCAATTTATACACAGGATTTCCTACCCTAATTCATATGTATATCTACAGGCTATCAAATGTTTCTCAACTGACTACACAGGCAGTATTGAAAATAAGTTTTAAAGATTAACATTCAATTAAACTTCCTATTTCCACTGAGTTCTTTGTCCAAAATCTTCTGTCAAATGCTAAAATTATTGATTATTCTTGGTCAGGAGGATCTCAAGAGAATTTGGTATATGTCTTTTGCATATAAAACATCAGTTGGGAAAGCATTTTTCTTTTATGGTAGTTGATACAGCTTTTTCTTTTCCTTTTACTTAAAACAACCAACCATCTAATAAAGAAATATATTTCTTCCTAGTGTGAGGTTTCTTCCAATCTTGCATCTCTTCTGACTATACAGCATGGTGATTACCAGACCAATGTTTTATGTTCATATGATATTTTCTAGAGAGAAACTATGATTGATTAAACCATATGTATAATGTGTGATGATAATGACGAGCTGATGCTGCTTTATTCAGTTTTTATTTACTTTAAAGGACAGAGAAAAATGAATCCTATCTGAAAACCTCTAGGGTAAGATGACTTGTTGCCTGCCTGCCCATACATTATACTCAGATATATTCATGTATCTGGAAGCATAACATTAGGCTGAAGTAATGGTTTTCTTTCTTTCTTTTTTTCCATACCAATTGTCCATTAGGGTTGAAGTAACTGTCAATCTAATCTAATCATCTAATCTAATCTAATCTAATCTACACACACACACACACACACACACACACACACACACACACACGATATTAATTATAGTTAAGGTTTACAATTCCAAAATAGAATATACATGTTTTTGGGTACCCAATTACCATATCTAAAAAAAAACCTGACTTTATTGTTCAATTAAAATCAGACAGCTTGTACATTTATCCTAATTAGGGAGCTGGCAGATTGCTCTTATACTTGCTTCTATGCAAGCAAACAGCATTCAATCAGCCAGAGTCTGCCATTTCAATGGAGACAGCATACAACCTTTAAAAAAAACAACTACCACCACCACCTGGCTGGTTATTTTGGAACATTTGCTACATATTGTTTCACTCCAAACAGATTTTGTGTGTATCAGGTAATTATTTTGAAAATACATTTTAAATGGTTACTTTCCAAGGTGTTGTAATTATAGTGTCTCCATTAATGCCAACAATGCTTGGCTGCTGGGATGTTTAAAAGATGCACAAATACATTAAAATACCCCCAGATGGAATGTAAGTACATTTTGGGTTTCTGCAAATATTCCAGGCAAACATTTGAGAAAGCGCATAAATGTCTTCAGTTAAGAGAAAAGGCAGAGTATCAAAGTCAACAGTTAGAAAGTGATTTTATTTCCCATGTACATGAAAGCAGGAAGAGCTCACCAAAGCTTTCACTTGTTGCCTTACCAACAGTTCTTCAAGGGCAAGACCCCTTAACACTCCTTTGTCTCATGCCTAGCCTATTACTAAGACCATCTGACTTGACATTTACTGTATGTTTGAGAGTATAAGATGCACTTTCCCCCCTAAAAGAGGGTGGAAATTTGGGTGTATCTTATACACCAAATATAGTCCCACTCAACCACTGGCTTTCACCCTTTGGCCTCTGCCTCCCAGCGATTTGTCTCCTTGCAACAAACAGCCTGTTTCAGTTTCAGCTTCAGCACAGCCTGATTAGCACAAGCAGCTGATTGTTGGTTGGATTGACCTCCTGACCACCAACTGCTTCAGGCTGCAGGGATTGCCATTACCTATTGCTGCCTCTGCGTGCCCCATTTTGGGCTCTGTATCCCATGTTTGGCCTCTGTGCACCCTGTTTTCAGCCTCTGCATGCCCCATTTTCTGCCCATTCCAATCCTTTCCACCTTGAACATGCAGAAAATGGGGTGCATAGAGACGGCAATAGGCTATGGCAATCCCTGTAGCCTGAAACAGCTGATTGTCAGGAAGCCGATCCAACCAACAATGAGCTGCTTGTGCTAATCAGGCTGTGCTGAAGCTGAAACTGAAACAGGCTGTTTGCTGGAAGAAGGCAAATCGCTGGGAGGCAGAGACAGGTCCCCCCCCTTGTTCTCCTCCCCAAAAGCTAAATGTGTCTTATACTTCAGAGCATCTTATATTCAAAAAATACGGTCATTGAATTGGTATTTTCTACCTTATCCTGACACAAGCTTTGTTCTGGCTGGCTTTCTTCTTCATCAGTGAGTGCTTCCTGTTTATCTCTTGAAGACACAACTATCAAACAGTTAAGGGATGCTGAATATTGTAGGATAGCAATGCTTGAAAAACTAGAGTTTACTTATTATGCCATAGAAATAAATACTGTTAGCTAACATGATATAAAAGCAATGCAAACTAAATTAGCAATTATTTTGCCCAGTGAACAAACACAAGTACATGACATCATCAAAAGAATAAAAGAATTGAAATGGAAATGAGCTGGTCACATAGCAAGATTAACAGATGGCAGGTGGACCAAGACAATCATAGAATCAATTGATAAAAAGCATCCATAAAAGAGACCTAAAATACCAACAATATTAGCAAGTATTGTGGGCTCAATTGACAAAAGAAAGCTAAGGACCATACTGTTTGGAAACATGCAGAGGAGGCCTTCATCCTGCAATGGATAGACAATGGCTAGAATGATAATCTTGCCCATTGATAGTTCTGAAATAAATGAGATTTCAAGAACCATTGGGGTCAAGAACAGGACTGCTCTGTTAGCTTTCTTTCCAATATTGAACATACTGCTGATATTGGGCCTGAGATATTCATAAATGATGGAATAAAACAAGTCTTTGTACAAGCATCTTTATACACATGTCAGGAAGTTTTGTTGCTGTGACCAAAAAGTAGCCTAGTCTAGATGTTGAAACCTGGTAAGGAAATATTTTTTTTTTAAAAAAATGGTCTTAATTGCCTTTTTTTAAGACTGTCTGGGGATTGACTTCTACAGTTTTCAAAATTATAGATTCACCACTAATTGGCTGTGAAGATGGCTTTTTGAATTGTGTGATGCTCTCACTTCATGGGTTTGCCACAGGGGTGGGTTCCCGCTTATGTTACTGCTGGTTTGCTCCAGGACACTCTTTTCATGCACATTCGCTTGATGCACATGAAGCACACATGTGCAGTAGTGAAAAATTGCTTTTGCGCATTCGCAGAAGCAAAAAATAAGATAGTGCTACCGATAGAACTAGTTCAGGGGAGTGACTGGCCGAGTTACTACCTACTTGGCCAAACTGGTCCAAACCGGTCCAAACCTGTAGGACCCCACTTCTGGTTTGCCATCTCTGTGGGATGTGCCACACATCTTCTCTCATAGGATTGGAACTCTTCTAAGAAATATTACTTTCACAATTGTGGTTAGAGGTTGAGACTGGAGATCACTCCATTTATTATCAAGTTTGATTTTCTGACCTACTCAAGAACCAGCTATTCTCAATCAGAAAAAGAATGGAAAAAGATGTCCTGGACTAGATTTACATGTTACACCCATTCAACATGTTAAACATTTGTTTCTTGTTTCTTGATACACTAGCTTTACTCTTTCCACTGAGCTTCAAGCAAGTCAATTCTATGGTTTAAAGTGATGGAGGAACCTTGCCTGAATGTCTCATCATGATCCTTGGGTGCTACTACTCGGACTCAACATTTATTTATTTATTTATTTTGCTTTCCCCCTGGATTATTCACTTTCCATTGTAAAATCAGACACGGCAGAATTAAATATTAACGTTAGTGGAAGAAGCGTCAATATCACTGAAAATCTCTGGTTTGACATTGGTTGTAGTCATGAGAATTGATAGAGGCATGTTTTCTGAATGACTGCCACATGTTGAAGGCATCTAATGATTTCATTTAGCGCAAAAAGAAAGCAGGACTGCATCAGAACATTATTTGTTAGATTTTCAGGAATGTTGTACTTTTGAACATGTTCTGCTTGGCACATTAGTGAAAAGAAATAGCAGCTAAATTGTTTCATTCAGAAACATTAATCATTTTGCTTTTCCAATCAAAGGAAGCTTTTTATAGGTGAATTGATTGGTCTGAAAGGTCTTTACTATCTTCAGCTTTTAATTACTCTTCAAAGGTTAGTTGTTTGTTGAATGTAGGTCTCCACCTACCCAAATTTAAAATAAATTGAAAAGAATGGAAAATGATTTTGAACCATCTAGCAAATGCTAAGTAAGGGTACTATTTCCCCCCTCCTGCTTTGAATAACAAAGTAATATTATTCAGCGTATCAGCAAACTGATTAAAGAATTTATGTATCAGTAAAAGGCTTCTAATCATCTTCTTATTACATTCAGTATCTTTTGAGATTTTTTTCTTTGCCTCGAGTAAAGAGGTAGTGAAATTTGAACTTCATTAAATACACAAAAAAAAGAGAGAGAATAATTGAATTTTTAAATTATTGGGCAACAATTATTAGTGTCCCAAGGGAAAAAATATGAACACCTATGTTATTTAGTAAAAAGTAGCACAATTTATTTTGGCATGCAAATAGATGAAATTGCATAAAATTAATCCATTTAGCACCATATTTTCTAGTGAGTGGCCTCAGCAGCAGCTCTTCAGATTTTTAATGGATATGATTCTCAGCCTTTTGAGTCACAACTGTTTAACAATGACCTGAGAACATACACAGGTGGTAAATGTACTGTATAAGCAGCAGTGTTTGGACAAGGAGGTAGGTGTCACATGAATGGGTGCATGATTTAATATGATTACTAACTTTATATCTGGATTCTCATGTTAAACCTACCCATGGTTTGCTCCATCACATTTTACTGAAGAAACAACAGTCAATGCTTCCTTGATTTATCAACCACAATTGAAACTTAACTTATGAAATCCTAGTAAACTTAATAAATGCTCCATCAGACACATGGATGATTGTAATGGTCCAGAAAATGTTTCAGCGGTTATTCTGACTTTGCATCCATCTCTTAAACAGAATAAGGAGACATTCTCAGAGATTGAAGATTAGATTCTCCATGTTACATGCTGAGGAGATGATTATCTTACTGTGATCCATTTTAACCAGTGGAGGTTTAATGATAACTAGCTCAGCATCATGGAGGGAGAAACCAAATTTTAAAGGCATCTCTGGAAGAGATGTTGACTCTGTGTCTATGTGTGCATGCACATATAGGGAAAGGGACTAATTGCAATATTTCTCAGCTCAATTCTCTGCTGTAGAGATATAATAGGTTAGCCACTGCTGCTGGGTTGGGAAAGGAATGAGGGATTGTGAGAACAGCTGGAGAATTGTCATGAAATGTTGAAAATAAACATCTCATCACTGCAGCAGCAGCCAGTGGCACTGAAGCTGCCCCAACTTCACCTAATTTCATTCCTTTGGGAGTTTTGGTTCCCAGATTTTGGACACATTCTGTAAATTAGCTCATTTGAGGTATCAAAATAGTCTTACGATGCACATTTCACCCAGTTAAAAATCATGGCAATGAGAGTTGTAGTAGCATATAGATAGATACAGAGATCTCCTGTCTGTGATTTTTTTAAATGCCATTGGGCAAAGCTCTTCTTGGTCTCGTGACAAAAAAGTTTTCATTCAACAAAATATTTTGACTGGAAAAACCAAAAAATAAAAAAGAGTGTTAATCAGTTATTTAAAACTGATTTCCATAGAAAAGTAAACTTAGAAGCAGGGAAGTAGAAATGCAGTATTTATGCTAAATGGGTTCTGAAGAACCCATTTAGCATAAATAAACTAAAAAAGTCCAGCTAGATAAGAGTTTTTAAATGTGTAAACTAAAATAAACATACCACTGTGGACATTTTAAAAAAAAGTTGCTAAAGTGCTCTTAGTAATAAAAAGGAGGTTTTACATTTTTGTCCTCTTGACAGTAACTTAGAATATAAAGGATTTCAGTTACTTTACGACACAATTTGACACATGGGAGATAATCTTCACCTTTCAAATGCAATTAACACTTTCTGAGTGAGCACTGCAGAGTGTGAAATGGGATTTAGTAAAACAAATGAGATTTTTTTTAATACCTAAAGAGCTATTGAATTAAGAATAAACTCAATACTGATCTCATTATGTGTGCTTCAGCTGAATCTTCAGCTTTCCATATAGACGCAAGAACCTTGACCAAATGCAGCAGTATTTCAAAATCAAGACTCAGTCAAACTAGTACTAGCCATGCAGAGGTAGTATTCACTTACTTTCCCTACTGGTTTGCAAATGTGAGCGCGCCCTTCCATGCATGCAAACGGCCTTCCGTGCATGTGCTTTGATCACAGATGTGGCTTGCATGCATGTGTGTGGATTAAAAGTGTGCCTAAATAGGACAGCACAGAGCTGGGGCAGGTGGGCGATTTCTACTACCAGTTCTGGTGAACCGGTCCGAACCGGCTGAATACCACCTTTGTAGCAATGGCAGCAAAAAGTCACTGCTTCTGAGTGATGACTAAGAAGGAATGCATGGAGTTTTAGGGCTAGGTTTACCAGATTTGCAGCAAAAGAAGGACGTGCCTTTTTGTCCTCATGCACTTTATGTGGCAGACCCTTAAAATGAAACATTGTCTGGCTTTTGGAGTATTTAACAAACTATCTCTTCCTAAGCACCTTTTCTCTGAGGTTCAGCACTTCCTTAAAATGTTAAGACAACTTAACAAGCTGCACCTGAAGTTGACAAGACCTTAATCAGTTACACCCTAAGGCCTTTGCCTCCTAACCAGCATATGGCTTGCAGCTGTGAGTGCCCTAGGCAAAAAGCAATTGCTAGTACATTCCTCTCAATGTGTATTCCCTATTGTGTGTCTGTTTAGTCACTTGTAAATCCTTCCACTCCAATGAATGTAAATACAAATATTAAGCAGTGTGTCCTCCTTGTCCTTGGAATTAATGTGAAGAAATGAAATTGCCAGCTGTAATTTGCTTTGAGATAGGGCATTAATTTCTGCACAAATTTCTGTACAAATTTCTTCTAAAATATTTCCATGCATGGATCACAAGGATACTTAAATTGGAATACTTACCATATTAGTGAAATTATGTATCAAACCATTTAACTTAATATACAGTATGGCTTATTTTGTTTGGAAATGTATACAATAAGTTAAAATGTTAAAAAATAAACAGTCCTGTTTTTAGGAAGTCAGCCTAGTGCTGTGTCCAGATCATGATGAGTAAGTTTTCCATTTGAATTTCCACTGGACAAATTGCACCTGAAATCTTACTTTTCCTCCTGTTTGCTACATTTGAGAAAAGCTAGAGCAGTGTTTCTCAACATTAGCAGCTTTAAGATGAATGGCGGTTTCTGAGTTAGTTATCGCTTCTCGGCCTTTTGGCTAAGATCAAGTGTAGTATCTGAGTTAGCATACACATGTTTAAAGTTGCCAAGATTGAGAAAATATGACATAAAGTTTATCTAAAAGAAGAATATGGACCTTTTACACTAAACCGTTTTAAAAGTTCAGTAGAGGACTAATGGTAGAACAGATTATCTTGAAAGTAATAAGTTCTTCTTGGAAATACTTAATAAGAACTTTAATATACTACTGGTGTGCTGCAGTAAGCAACGAATGGGATCAGTTGCAAGATCAGTTCTATCACTAGATACAATGGTCCATTAGATTCAGGAAACAGATGCTGAAGGAGATGAGGTCAATAGCAGCATCCTTAATTTTATCTTATTACAGAACTTGCTTTTTGCCAGAGAAAACATCCTATTTATTAAGATGGTGGTGATGGAACAAATCATCCCATCACTAGAAGTCAGCTGTCAGTCCAGTCACCTTCTGTAAAGAAGAAGAGGCATTACTTTATTCTGCCTAACTGAATAAATACTTGCATTTGTGATTGTGTATCTGATCTCACCAACAAACATCTGAGCTGTGGAAGGGATTCATAGAAAAGAAGTTTTGTCTACTTAGTCCAGGGATGTCAAACTCAGGTCATCATGGCAGTATCACATGATACATTGGGACTTTTTCACCTCCACTAAACTGGGTGTAGGTGTGGCCAGTGCATGACGCATCTGAGCCATGGGCCAGGAGTTTGACAGCCCTGACTTAGTTAAATCTCATCTTTCAGTTTTAATACTCTGCTAAAGCAACACTTTTAATTAACATTCCGATTTAGAAGAATGAGCATTAAGGAGTGGAAAAATTTCAAATGTAGATTGGTTCTGCAAAATGTGCACAGACTCAATCTTAACTCTGTTCCCATTAAGGCTAACAGGCACTTGTCATGAGGAATGTTGCTACATAAATACTATAAAAATAATAAATAGGCTGTTAATCTTTGACTAATGTCAACCTCATACTGGAGTCACTGGAGAAGAGCCTGATGCTGGCAGAAGAAGAAGGGGACGACAGAGAATGAGGTGGCTGGATGGAATCACCAAGGGAGTTGGCGTGAGCTTAAATGGATGCCAGAGGATGGTAGAGGACAGGAAGGCCTGGATGAACATTGTCCATGGGGTCACAATGGGTCAGACACAACTTTGTAACTAACAACAACTTCTTAAATGCATTTAACTTCTCTAACTTGCACATTTCAGTATGTAGGTTTAAAAAAAAAAGATTATGGTGGTAAAAGCACCAAGTACACTGTAATAGATTTACCAGACTTACTGTGATTGCAATTTCCTTTCCCTATGTATATCAGTGCCTGTACACCTTAAGACTAACAATATAATTCTTTTTTATAATTTTACAATCTTTAGACAAATACATACAGCGTTGACATAACCTTTCCTTTATTATAGCACTGTATCGTTCATAGCTGCACAAATAGCTTTCGATTACATTTCCCCCCATTTTGGTGCACACTGAGGAAAAGTGTTGTACTTTGAATACTTGATATGTGCAAAATAAAATCCTTTAGATCAGGATAACTCTTTAATTGTTTTGAGATTTCAAATGTTAAACTTCTCATTTAAAGGACTAATTTAAGAAATGCTGATTCTCTCAACATGACACTTTGATGAAAATACACAGAATTTGCCTTTGAACTCAGTGTATCTCCACAGGAACCTCACAAATATTAAAAGGAATATATTCATAGATGTAGAAGATCTCTTGTTTATTGCAATGGTTTCTTTCTTCATCAGGCAACTATTGCACCAGCATGAGAAGAGATTGTTCCCCTTAAATTATGGGATTTATACAAAAGCTAGATGAGTAAGGGCCTTCATTTGGATTCAAAAAGATGACTTCTTGCATTAGGAATTGTGGTATTATCTGTTAGACAAGATTAAAAGTGGTCTTTTTGAAAAGAATGTTATTGTTAAGACGGCATAGCTGATTTTTAAATCACAATTCATTAATTCTTTGGCTTGCTTATTGTGATTTAGAACAAGAGAGAAAAAGGGGTTGCCTAAAATGGCTAACAATATTATCTCATCTGCCACATGATGTAATAACCTTACTATTGAACTAAAATGGATGAACATTCATGATTCACTTTCAAGATTTGAATATAATTCAAATTGCATGCTTTTAAAAACCCGTCAAAAGGTAGGGGGAAAGTATCACATATTTATGACATAAAACACATTATTAATCTCACTGATTTGCCTTCTAAGTCAGCCTTCCAATCAACTCGGCTGACAGTTGGCCTTAAGCCATTATAGTTTTGAGTTTAGTGGCAGAGATTGGAAACACCAATTCAAATTTGACTTAAGTAGCTGGACATGATTCAGAATAGAGCTTATTTTTTAAGAGGCAATGGTTTCCTTCAATTTATCTTTAAGAAATAACTCTGAGACAGACATTGTACATCTCAGCAAGGTAAGATGCTGACATTTCATTTCCTCTCAAAAATTGCAATTTAAGTTTTTTGTGTTCTCTTACTTATGCATCACTTTTTGAAAATCTACCTATATATATTAAATTTCAGCTGGAGAATGTTCTTGTTTGTAAGACCATTTCGGTCCTTCCTGGGATATGTTTCAGCCAGAGAAGTATCTATTCTTTTCACAAATCCATGTAAAATTCACAATGAATTAATACACATTAGACAATTCTATTTCTCCAAAGCATTTGTAGAGAAGGCTTTTGTTGGTAAGGTTTTGGGGAATCTTCCTTGTAATAAAGTTGATGGGAACATAGCTGTCATATTTTCAAGTGTCTTTTGTTTTTAGGGCTCTGCTGTTCCAAATGCACTAACTTTGGTTTGGTATTCAGTGCCATTCAAGATTTCAAAGCCTATTTGTTTCCTGGTGAAAATTGGATGACAGACGCATATTCATGTTGAGCCCATAGCCCTTCAGTCTCTGGTAGGCATTTTTTTTAGCACATAGCTCATTAGTTTATGGTAAGAGGTATCAGCCAGCATAACCTAGTGAACTCGCAAGTCATCATAAAACAATGATAGGTAGTTTTGCTTACTGAGGTTCAAGAATGCATAAAAATGGACAGTGGGCTTGAGAAGTTGAGATTAACCTTAAGGTGAAAGTTCAATAACAAACATAAAAAAGATCATAAAGGCTTAATGGGATGTATAATAATAAAAAGCATCAAAAAGATTAAAGAAATGGTCTTTCAAATGATGATGTATGATTGCAAAAGCTGCACATTTAGGAAGAGAAAAGAAGAGATATGTCTTCAATTATGAAATTAGAGGCAGTTTACTAAAACTACCATGGAGTGGAAGAAAAATCAACTGATCGGGCCTGGATGAAATAGAGACTGCTATCATCACCTCAAGAGACCAGTCAGATACTGTATGAACTAGGGAAAAAAAAAACTAGATTTGGGAAAAATGAGAGAAACCAAACACAGTGGATCTACTTGGCAAGGAAAATATAAAAACATCCTTTAGACAGTAACAGGTGATCACTAGCTGCAGGTTTTGATAACCAGCATTATAATAATTAAGAGACATTTGATGACTTATGATTAATCTTCTTTGAACACTTCATTTCTTTCTTTAGGTTTGGTAGTAAATGTATCTCTTTTGAAAAACTCATGATATATTACTGGTATTTTGGGGGGTGGGGGTGGTGTTTGGCTCCCCTGAAAATTATTAGAAAAAGTTGGTCAGAACCAAAAAAAAAGATCTGTACTGTTTGGATTGCTTCACCAATTATGATTTTGGTGAATGTTGCCCTGAAAGGGCATCCTCAATTGTGACAAATAGGTATTTGAAAGCAAATACAATATAAAACCAGCTACATATTGAATGGCAAATTCTAATTTTGTGACATATTAAAATGTATCGTAGCTATTACATCTATTATAATGCATTAGTTTTTAAATTATTCAGGTCTACATACAGTTTCCACATACTGACTTTAGAATTGTTTAAGAAAGTGTTTTACATTACTGGATATTTTCATATTTTACCAAAGTGTTTTACCCAATTCTTTCATGCAGCTTTTTAATGCATAAGAAAATCTGATTATGTACCCTGCTTGAATTTTTTAACAGCCAAGTAGGTTTAATTCTTCCTCTTTGGTAATGTGCTTTGCTACACAACACCTTCTAAAAATATGTATAAACCTGAATATTGAACACTGTATGCTAACAACATCTTCAAACTCTTCTTTTAGTGCTTCAAAATGTTGTATGTACATTTTACAGGTAAGTGTGTCATCCCTTTAATTCCATTCTCAACAGCTCACTATTGAATTAGATTTACTTTCTACCAATGCATTTTACATTTTTTGTGGCCAGTGAGTTGTTGAAAGTTTTATTATGTAACTCAGTAAACTCAGTTACATGCTAAGATTTAAGTCCTGTTAATTGTTATTTGCTGTTTTCTCTCACTTTATATTGCATCTTAGATTTATGTTGTTCTCAAGAAGTTGTTGAGGTGTTTTCATCTTTTCCTCTTCATTCTGTTGCCACTATTTGAAAAGTCTGCATGTAACCTGGGAAAAATTGAAAAGGAGCTCTTTGCTTAGCCTGAAAGCCTTACTCTGTTGACCACAACAGGTGTTTCTCATCATTGACATCCAAGAATGAAGGAAAGGGACAATAATGAGGATACATGTGTAACAACTTCATCATCAAATGCTGTGACTTAATACTTGCATCAGATAAGATTATTGTCATTTTTTTTTACTGTGAGCACACTGTCTCGCATTAAAAATGAAATGCTGTTTCCTGCTTTCCAGAGAAAGTATATATCTACCCAAACACATACATAACACACATATACACATGCTAAATAGATTCATAAATGTATACCTGCACACAGGTGTGTATGTCTATGTATGTATGTATGTATGTATGTGTGTATGTGTATGTGTATGTGTATATGTGTGTGTGTACGTATATGTCTATGTGTATATGTTTGTATATTTGTATATTTGTGAGCCAGGGGGGCCCAGTGGTTAGAGTGCAGTACTGCAGGCTACAGCTGCTGACTGCCGTCTGCCTGCAATTTGGCAGTTCAAATCTCACTGACTCAAGGTTGACTCACCCTTCCATCCTTCCGAGGTTGGTAAAATGAGGATCCAAATTGTTTCAGGCAATATGCTGACTCTGTTAACCCCTTAGGCAGGGCTGGGAAGCACTATGCAGAGGTATATAAGTTTAAGTGATATTGCTATTGCTATATATTAATCACTGTCCATTTTGAATATATAGTGCAAAGAGGAAACTTGAGAGTTCACAAGATTGGTGCTATATGGAACAAAATTTGACTGAATGTAGATGTTCTGCTTTGGATACTACGAAGCCTCCACCTAGAAGGTAACAAGGAAAACAAGTCATGAAGAGGATATGTAGTGTCTCAGACAATTCTGTGTATTCTGCTCAAGCATTGCTTATATGCTGGATAGAAGGAAATGAGCTACCAATGATCTTTTCTGCCATCTATACCACCATCCTGTCTGAAACAGTAATGCTTCCAAACCAGACAATAATGAAATATGACAGGATGCTCTTGATTGTCCCTCTATAGATATCAGCATGCCATTCCAAATGGTAGTATTGGTGCACATGTTATCATTTTGTCATCTTTGTGGTTTGCGGTAGAATCTGTTGCTTCTTCTACTTTGTCATTGATAGCCATACAATTCTAGATCCAACTCAGAGGTGGGTTGCTGCTGGTTTTACTACCGGTTTGCAACCCATGTGCAATGCACTCGCACGTGTGCCAGATGCACGCTGTGCGTGCCTGTGCTGTTCAATGTAAATTGTTCTTTGCACATGCACAGAACAATTTAAAGTGAATTGCACACGTGTGGTCACTAAAAACGAAAACGGCAGCAGACCAGCAGCAGTGAGGGAACCAGTTTGGGGGCATGGCAAGGCTGGGTCGCTGCTGATTCTGCAACCCAGACCTGAATTCCACTACTAGTTTGGCTGATCCAAATCCAAGATATGTCTACAAATTTCTAAATTAAGGGACCATGGAATCAAGGAGTCTACTGGGGCCCATCCACATTGTTAGATGCTCCAGATTTCCACCTACCTTTCTTTCTTCCTCCTCTGCTTTCTTTTTCTCTTCCCATTATCCATCATTTATTTTTCTGCCAAGCAATAGGATAAGCACTTTCTTTTCTCGTTCTCTCTTTATAACTTTTAAAAGCTTTGGAATTCCAAGAAAAATTGAAACTGAGACATCCATTGGTTCTGTGGGATTATTTGTAGAAGCAAAGCAGATGAAACATAATTATCTTGTGTTCCCCGTCCACTATCTTTCAGAAAATGACATCAGAAACTAGGTTTATATGAAACTATGCTCTAATCTTAAAAAAAAAATTCCACAAACCCTGAGATATAGTTAAATTAAATGCCTTAATAAATAATCTAAAGGTTCTTAATACGTTTACATTTTGCCCATAACTTTAATTACACTACTAGACTCATGAAGCCAATGAGAGGATAGAGCAGGAGAACAAATGATGACTGATATATCAATCCCCAGTTCAGCCATTCTTCTTGTATATGGGAGATGCAATGGCATCTGTTTAAGCAAGCAGCCAAGATAAGGATGTGGAATGAAATCAGTTCTTACCATTATTCTTTCTCAAAATAAAAATACTACCTAGTAAGGCCTGGTGAATAAATCAAAATGATAGAAGGAACTACTTGCATGAATAAATGCTTCTTCACATGAATGAAAGTTGCCAATTTATCCCTTGAAGGAAAACAGTTATGAGCAAAAGAAAGGTTTCCTAACTATTCAAGCATGATATATATTATAAGTGGCAAAAGCATTTGATCAAAACCCAATTAACTTGTCATATAATTCTTTCTTTAGCTCATTCTCATTATTAATGATAGATCAGACATTCTGTTTGCAATCAGAAAATTGTTTTTCTAGGAGACCTTTTTGTCTGATTTATTTAAATGATTCCAAACAGTAGTTATACTGCTATAGGTTCCAATAGTAATATAATTTAAGGTAGTGAGATGTAAGGATGTGTGGAAGACAAAGGAAAGATCTTAATCATCTAAATGAAATTAGTTCTCCACAATCTGACACGTTAAAGATGTGCTGAGATTGGAACCCCTCCAGAACTTTTGAACCTGCACTTGAATGTGAATTTTCTCAGCAAGACTAGTTGTCAGCTGTAGGCTTTGATTCAACTTGATTCACATGACAAATTTAAACTCCTGGATCAGTCTAGTTGATCTTGTATAGTCCTTGATAATTTTGGGGAAATTCTAAATTTCAAATTCTTCTTCAATCTAACTATAATATCAATAGAAAGTATCCTTGGTATAATTAAATGTGCAATAAAAATTATGTATAACTTCATATCCCTTAAGCAGTTATCCATAGGTTGGGAAGATATATAAGCTGAAAGAAAAAAATAAATGGCTATGCTGTGTGCAGTATATGTGTGCAAGCTGAAACTTCAACATTATCCAGAATGTTTCTTACTAAGTTGACATCACATAATATTATGTATTTGTCTATGTAACTGAATTTTTTTGATACCTTAGTGAAATCTTATATAGTCACACTGTTTAGCATTGCTCTGATGCATTCATGTAAATTATATTCATTGATAGCTGGTTGTGTGTAACTGCTCCATCTTAAACTGAATGTGTGCAGCTGCTCCATCCTCTGCAGAGGTGATAGTTCTCTTCCCACTAATTTGGGCACTGCACATATGAGAGGTCAAGAAAAATTACAGCATCTGAAATATTGGCCTCAAGATGAGCTGCCGCTTCTGCTGCTATGGGCAGAGTGGACAATGAAATATACCATGGTTCGATTTTACAATCTTCCTGCATGTATTTCTGTGTGTGTATCTAGGTTCATAGACCTTGCTTATTGCTGAACTACAAAGAGCTAAAATAAAATCTGAGGATGGAGGCAACATATGATCTCTCACATATCTCTCAACATCCATAATCGGGAGGTTTACTCTCATTCACTATTGGTTGAAGGCCTGAATTCTTCTCTTATATTTCCATTACATATATCAATTATATAGTATATAATTGGGTAGGCAAATTTCAAGCACGATAAAAAAATATTTGCTCTGATTTTTGATCCAGCAATATCTTTTGCCTACTCCCCTACATACTGTACTATAGTAAATGAACAATATTTTTACTTAGACCAGCATTCTATGTAAGGCTGCTTCGCCCCTTCCCCCAACAAGCTACCAGATTAGACTGAAAATATTAAACAAATTCAGTGAAACCCAGTGTGGTTTCACTGAAAATTCAAATCAAATAATGATTATACAATAAAACAACAAAGCAAAAATAGTTTTTGCACCATAAAGGACTCTAATATTTGGCATGGGAGCAAGCAGGCAGTGAATTCCTCTCCCTCCTTCCCCTCTCCATAGTACTTTGAAAAGAGGCTCCAAATTAGTTATTTATTACATTTATATCAACTCTTTCCTCCAGGAGTTCAAAGGTGGCTTACTTAGCAAACCTTTCTCCTCCCATTGTTTTCCCGCAATAACCCTTTGACAGGTAATTTGATCTAAAAGATACTAATTGTTCTGAAATTATTCATTGAGTTTCCATTGTTAAGAATTTGATTTGAATTCATTCTCCTTGCTTTTAGGTCCAAAATCTTAGCCCAGGGGTATCAAATTCAAGGTCCAGGGGCCGGATTCAACCCCCAGGGTACTTAGATCTGGCCCATGGGGCCATCCTGGAAACAGCAAAGGACCGGCTCATGGTGCTTCTTGCAATAAAAATGGGCTCCTGAGTTTTGTTTTTCGCTGCCACAGCCCTCCCAAGCTCCATTTTCACTGGCAGAGGGTTACAGGAAGCTGTGGCAGCTGAAAACAGAGTTCTGGAGCCTATTTTCATTGGCAGAGCACTCGGGCCACCACAGGAGCCCCCAACAGGAGTGACATCAAGGTGGCCATGCCCTCCACCCCCCAAGGTCAAACACAACCCTGATGCAGTCCTCAATGAAATCGAGTTTGACACTCCTGTCTTAGCCAGTATACCCCACCAATAGCAATATAATTTTGACTCAGCTGCATGAGAGAGCAAGTGCTCTCTAATTCTAAAACGCTCTTTGCAGTTTAAGTCTGAAAAATCTTTGTATTCTTCCTGGTCTTAGTCAGTCAGTCAATCAGTCAGTCAGTCAGTCTCTTTCTCTCTCCTCTCTCTCTCTCTCTCTTTCTCTCTCTCTCTCTCTTTCTCTCTCTCTCTCTCTCTTTCTCTCATTCTCTCTATGGCAAAACCATATCCATATCAAAAGAGGAGAGAAAAAATATATCTGAGTTGCAAAACATAAACTTCAATGATTTCCTCCTCAATTGAAGTCAGAAGGCCTCATTAGTCCCTAGAAAGCATAATTCAATTTCCCTAGAGAATTGTTCATTTAGTGAGATTGTATTTTTCCTGCTGTCTCAGGAGAAATGAGAACTCCAAATTGGAAATGTAACTACCTTAGTAGTATTGATGTTTCCTTTGAGCTGTCACTTTCAGCATAGGTTCTGCAGACAGAGAACTCAAGATAGTGCTCGGTCCTCCTGTTAATCCCCACAACTTTCATTCTGTGTGGTAGACTAGCTACGACAGAGTGATTATGCTGACATCACTCACTGAGCTTCTGTGGCTAAGGGTGCAGTAGAACATGCCTCATCATTATATTAGAACTGTGTGGCGTTTGTAGGCAAGATTCAATTCGAAGGACATTCAATTGAATTTGAGTCTTTAGAACCATTTGAGGCACTGAATAGAATCAAGGACCTCTGAATCACTTCCCAAGATTCAGTTTTAGGATCTTCTGCTTTTGGAGATTCTCTCACTGTTGCTGTTTCTTTTCTTTTTACAGGTATGTAAATTGAAGAGGCAACTTAATAATAAGAGCACGCCATAATAGCTATATTAATCGAAAAAGCCAGTGGTCAGGGCATTGTAGAGCATCCTCAGTCTATAACATAAACGTCCTTTTTGAATATCTTTTGATCACTTTTTTTCCAATTGACAGTAGGACAGATTCTATATTGTTTCAGCAGAATATTCTAAACTCTATATGGGACAGTTTGGAGGCTATTGTGCTATCTCTATTATCCTCGAGGTGAAAGCTCTCTCAACTTAGTCTTAATTCCTATTAATCTTTGGAGGTGTTTGTGTTGTTTTATAGAATTAATTGGTCAGTGCTTTTTTCTAGATTTTTTTTAAAATTCCCAGTTTAATCTACAGCTCAAGGATTGCTTAGAGTTCTCCCATCAAAATATTCACTAGCTTCAATAGTACGTAGGTTTTCTTTTTCTTTCAAATATATCCAGCTTCAGTTAGGCATTGCCTCTTTCTGTACTTTAAAAAAGGGGTAGGAGAAAGATTTTTTTAAAAAAACATACAGTAAGAAACCCATAAAATTATTTAGCCAAAAATTTATGGAATTAATATCCTTTAAACCAGCAACCATTTCTGCTATGTTCATTATATCTTGCTTTTGGTATTTTGATTTTTTTTAATGGCTATTTTTTTTTTATCAAATCAGATCTTGAACTTGTTTAAGTTAATTCTTTCTCCTTTCAAATCTCAAATTTGAATTAGACTCATTTTCAGTGTTACTGATGTCTTCCTTGAGAAACTCAAAAGGCGGCTTCTCTAATGGATCCCTAGGGATTCCTAAGCAGGCAGTAGTTCCACATCTCGCAATGTGCTTTCAGAGTAACACAGTTGGATTCTTTTGTTTCTGTGAAACAAGGAAAGAATCATATCACTTCACCCTTGGATCCATCGATGTGTGTAGTGTTATAATAACTTTCTGTCAGTATCATTTTTGTATAAAAGTAGCATTTTAAATTTTGTAAGGTTAAAAATAGGCATTTTCTTTTCTGGCACAATGGAGGTAGTAAAGTCCTCAGTTTTTAATCTGAAAATTAAACAGCTGGATTTGTATAAAGTTCATTCCTGCAAAGACAAGTAACTGAAATTTCAAATATAATCCATCTGAAGTTGCACCTCAGCAGCAACCTGGGCTAATTAGCCCTTCATCTGTATACACTTTGTCAAAATAAGAGCAAATTTGTTCTAGTAGTCTTGTAGTCACGTCTACAAATAGCAGTTGGAGCAAAGCAATGTTAGTGTATAATTATTTCTTCCACCTCCTGCACCCTTCTGCTTGATATATTAGCTTTTCCCTACTCAAATAAGACAATGATACGAGGCTGCTGATGACTATTTTTATAACAAATTACTTTGCATGGTATAATAAGTATAACCCACAGTGGAACTTCCTGTCAAAACATGGATCAAAATCACAATGAACTATCAAATATTTTCAGTTCGAATGATTATGGATACTTTTTTCCTCATGTGAATATTTTATATTTCTTGGCAGCTATGTTTTCAGTCATGTGTGCTCCCTATTCTTAAATCCCTTTATGTTTTATAGAGGCAAGAGATACAAATAGAAATAGGAGCAGCGGTTAATGAAAACAGAAAGCAGATGAAATAAAACTTATTGGCAATACTGAGATCCTAGTGAGCCTTCCCTGGAAACATATGGGCTTATTCAGAGGTTTGGGACATTCTCCAAAATATGATAGGACTTCTTTGAAGCAGGATGAATTGGACAGCATTGGAAATTGTGTGTTGCATACCTGATTTGCATCATCACTGCAAGTCCCATTACTTACAGTAAATTTAAATATATAAGTACTATGGGAAAAGTAAAGCAGCAAACATCCTTGACCCAGGAACATGTTTCTATCTCCCCCTAATTTTTTTCTTCAGAAACACATTCATTTTGCTCCTAGCTAGCACTAGCACTTAGACTTGTATACAGCTTCATAGTGCTTTTAGCTTTTAGCTTAGAGCCCTCTCTAAGTGGTTTACAGAATCAGCATATTTCCCCCAACAATCTGGGTCCTCATTTTACCCATGTCGGAAGGATGGAAGGCTGAGTCAACCTTCAGCTGGTGAGATTTGAACTGCTGAACTGCAGCTAGCAGTCAGCTGAAGTAGTCTGTAGTACTATAATCTAACCACTGCACCACCTCAGCTCCTCATTTCTTTCTTTCTTTATACTACCACACTGAAGTTTCATGAGAGACCCATGAATAATTTAATTATTTGACTTGAGGACTGCTGCAATCAAGAAAGACTATCAGCAATTACATACATCTTTCAAAATATAATACAATATCTTTGGTATAAAGACAAAAAAAGCATCAAAATAAACCAAAGATCTATAACAAGTGGCATCAACTTTCTCAGAATCTCAAATAATCTAATTTTTCATAATGTACCGACAGCTAATAATTATCATATTTTTAGAGGTTGACTATTCCCAAAGTACAGGCACCCAAGAAATAAAAGAGAACACCGAAGTCTCCATCCTTCTTGCTTATAAAAGTCAGGAACTACAGGTAGATTCTCCTAGAAAATCCAAGTTAAGTAGGTCAAAACTTATTGGATAAGGTGGTACTCCAATGCCAAGCCATGCGGGGTCTTAAAGGTCATAACTAACACAGTGCATCATATACTCCATGGACCAAGGACCTGGAACAAAGGTGTCAATGATATATCAGCAGTTATATTGCAGTTTTTGGGATGAAGTGAAACTTCCTAGAGGGTTCCTATTCAAACTTCCTATTCAAAGAGTTCAAGTAGATCACATTACAACAGTCCAGACAAATATTGGTGTATAGAACTCCAATTGTCCACCAGCCAAAGTTGGGAACAGCTTCTCCTTGTTCATCCAGCAGTAGTCATGAATCCCAAAGACTACCAGGTAGAGACAGAACTAGATATGTCAACAAACCCTGACCAAAAAAAGAAACAATACCTCCATCAACAACCTGTTTCATCCTTTCCAGCCTCTTATAACCTCAAAATAATTGAGTCAAAAGATGAATAGGATTTCATTATTCACAAAGTTTCAAAAAGAAAGGAGTATTCTGACTGGGAATCTCCTATTGGAAGAAGAAGATTTGTCTTTTCTTTATGTCAGTTTCTTGACTAACTGATCCATCTAAAACTTCTGTTAAAAGGGAGAAGATAGGAATGTTGCTTTTCTTCCCATCATCATTTTCTGAGTAAAAATTTGGTATGCATAATAGTGGCAATATCTCATGTGCGCATTGTTAGTCCATCCCTCAGCTAGAAACTTTTGGGTTTTTAATGCTGAACTCTTATTTGGGGCAGCACCAAGAATAGTTTATTGTAATTTATTTTTGAAATGCAGAACATGTTATCATCTTGTCTATGGAGATTTTCAATCATCCAGGTCGTCAGTTCAGACTAACCTGAAGAAGCTCCTTGGTTGAGAATAAAAATGTCTTCTAGCAAAATAAGTCTAGTTGCCTTTTGAAAGGAATCACCTTTGGAACATGTCAACATCTTTTTGCTTGTAGTATGTCACTAGGCTAAGGAACTCCAATCCTTATCAACCTATATTTGGTCCATATGGTCATTTTTAAATATTATTAAATTATCTTTATTACATAGGTAAGGGGAAAAATCCAAAACTTGTGGATCAGAGGAATTGTATTTTATTATTTTAATATTATTTTATACTAATTCAAAGATAACATTTTAAAATCTAGTTTTTAATCTTGGCTCCATGAAGTTTTGAAAATGCCCTCTGCTTGAATATGTTGGTTTTCACTGAGTTCTATTAACCTACATCATATATCTCTTATTATTTAGCGTATGATGAAAACATGATGGAAGATAAATAAACATACACACAAAGATCTCTCTCTCCCTTGCTCACTCCCTCCCTCCCTCTCTCTTGTATCTCATGTGCCAATCTCAAATGCCAACAAGAAATAACCTGAACTAGCAAATCAATCTTCTTTTTAAAATGAATAACAATTTCAGAATAGTAATTCCATTGATTTCATGTGACTTTTACGAGATGACTTAATTCATATCAGATTTGAAATATATAATTTCTTTATAATATTTTCTAATATTGTTATATAGGCAAAATATTCAATGTGCTTGAATCGAAGTACTGCATGTTTCAATAAATATACAAGTGTCCCAATTTCTCATAAACTCATAGTACTTTACTGTATTCAAAATACAGTTTATGTGACAGATTTGAAAACAGCTGTCCCTATTCATTGATGTTTTGATGTTATAATGAATGTTATTGCTTTTTCCTTTACTCTTATGACAAAAAACTTTGCAAGTTTTTGGTATACATTCTCCCTTCTAAAATTTACATAATAGGTTGATTACACTGTAAATGGAGAAAAAATATCTTGACTAACAAGCAAATGGATGTTGTATTTCTACAAAATGCAACTCTGAGAAGTATAGGACAAATATTTTATGAATGTGAAACTTTTTTGGGGAGGGGGGAGGTGGAAGTATCTAGAACATTTTTGGTAATCTTTCAAGTGAATAAAGCTACAAGATGTTTTTACTTTGAATATGAAACCCCTCCTACCCTCACAGGAAACACAACCCCCCAAACAATCAGAACAGAACACCCGGGGGAAGAAGGCGGGGCTTAGCAGTGAGAAGATGGAGTTTTAGGCTACTCCTGAAATTCCTCTATACCAAAGGATTTTTGGACGGGTTCTTTGAACCCTAGCTGTCCCGGAGACGACAGTGAAGGTGGGGAGGGACCCAGGACCCCAGAGATATTACCAAATCTCTGGGGGAGGGTATTAACTCCCCGTGCCAATTCCTTTTTGGATTAGCTGCGTGCTAACTGAAACTGCAGGTTGCCCCTAAGAATGGAAGAAGTGATGTCATCTGGTAAGCTGATTTTATTACCCAAGAGAGACTGTTCGTGTTAAAAATTAAGCTAATTGAAAACCAAACAACAAGAAGATTTAGCGGCGAATTAGCTTTTCTAATGGATTTATGACTGGTGGTTACTTTACCTCTTAAATGCTTCAAGAAACTCCGCGACACCCTCCCCCCTCTGAATCTCCCTAAGTGGATCGTAAAACTTATCTCCTACTAATTAGCCCGTCACAATTCGACATTTTTATTACTTTACTATCTAGTTCTGTTTACAACTAGATAAGATTGACAGCCGGTAAGAGACTAAAAAAAAAAAAAAAAAAGTAAAAAGTGCTTCGAAGCCTGTGGGGAAAAAAAAGAGAGCTTCTATTTTAACTACGACACATCATGGCGTCCCAAGATACCTCTAAGATTTCATTTCAGACTCTTTTCTCTGCGTGTAGAGGACTCTTTCATTCTTACCAAAAACTGGAAAGAAAACTGGATCAATTGATTCTAAAATATGAAGTTAAAACTGAGATCGTTGAATGCTTAAATGTTCCTGAAACACAAACGGAAAATGTGAGAAATGGTGTCTGGTCTATCTCAGAGGAAGAGAGGAGGGGGGAAGCCATAAAGACGACTCATTTAAAGAGACAGTGTGCAGAAGGAATGGAGAATCCACCCTTGAGAATTAAAGTTAAATTGGGAAGCTTTATAAGCCTAGGACAACTTTATTATTTCATCACCGACATTCAGAATCCAAAGGTGCCGAAATATTTTTGTTTGGACTTGCTTATGGAAACATTTGGTAAATTTATCCAACGAATGGCTACTGGACGGAGGAAATCGTGCTGTTGGAGGGACACAGGCTGACAGATGGGACAATACAATTTAAAATTAGCTAGATCGGATTACTTCAATTTGTAATAGATATAGCTGAATAATGACTGATATGGATAGCAATATATATAATTTGGAACTGGCTGATAGATTGATGAATACAATTGAAAACTAGTTAAACCTAATTGCTTTTTTGTGTAACAAATATTGCTGAATAATAATTGATATTGATAGCAATGTATATAATGTGGAGTTGATATGATAACTAACAATTGGATATGAGAAAATACCTTTAGATTATACATAAAGAGTATTAACTATAATAATTAGCACTATTAAAAAACTAAATAAAATCCATACAATCAAATGTTAATCAATACTGGGAAAATGTTATGATATATGATATAATTGAATATTATGGATGTTTAGCTAAAATAGAATCTAGATCGGATTACTTCAATTTGTAATAGATATAGCTGAATAATGACTGATATAGATAGCAATATATATAATTTGGAATTGGTTGATAGATTGATGAATACAACTGAAAACTAGCTAAACCTAATTGCTTTTTCGTGTAACAGATATTGCTGAATAATAATTGATATTGATAGTAATGTATATAATGTGGAGTTGATATGATAACTAACAATTGGATATGAGAAAATACCTTTAGGTTATACATAAAGAGTATTAACTATAATAATTAGCACTATTAAAAAACTAAATAAAATCCATATAATTAAATGTTAATCAATACTGGAAAAATGTTAGGATATATGATATAATTGAATATTATGGATGTTTAGTCAAAATAGAATATGAGGATTTCATGATAATAGAGGATTTTACAAATAAGTAAATGAACTGCCAGCATGTGTTATGGACTAATTCCTTAGCATAACTAAGGATGAAGGATGTTTAAATAACTATAATAATTAAAACCGGAGGTATAATGATGTTGATATGGTAAATATTCGAGTTAAGATATTTGAATTAATAGGAGTCAACGGAAGAGAAGCACCAAAACATGTTGTAACCAGTTGATATACTTCTTATTTTTTCATAATAGACACCTGTGTTTTGTTTTGTTTTTCTGATTGTTGTTTTTGTCTTTTTCTGTATTATCTGTAATTGATTGATATATTAAGAAAGATGTTGTACCAGTTTTAAACTAAAACTAAAAAACATTTAATAATAATAAAAAAAAGAACAGAACACCCCTCCACCAAATAATGACACACTTCCACCTAATCAAGACACACCCAAGCCCCCATTCAATCAGTTTTAAACCCCTACTGGCAGTTAAAACTTAATCCCCTACTGGCAGTTAAAAAAAAAAAAATTAATCCCCTACCAGCAGTTATAAGGAACAAACAGCCAAGGTCCCACACTACTCCTGGAAACACCAAACCTGAAGTAGTCAGCAGCAGCCTGAAGATGACGAATGTGACTTCGTCGAAACGTCGCCAAGACATCTCCAATTCTACGCGGGAGAAAACCCGAACAACTAGAGACCTACATATATATATATATATATATATATATATATATATATATATATATATATATATATATATATATATATATATATATATATATATATATATATATATATATATATATATATATATATATGTTCTACCATCCTTCTATATTAAAACAATAATATAACTGCATGATAAATTAATGAATGAACAGCAATTCATTAATGAATCTATTTGGATAATTATTTTGCTTTTTAAATATTTTCTTCTGCTGTTTAACCAACAACATTTCTAATCTTTCATGATGAATTATATCCTGGATTTAGTAAAAACTGATATTTCTGTTCTTGAGTTGAATTTGAAATTTCTGAGTTGAATATAAAAGGAAATGAGCATCCTTTTCCTTTATGATCAAAAGAGTAAAGTAGAGTAGAGTGGAATAAACTTTATTGTCACTTTGAATGTACACTAATTAGCATACATTAAAATGAAATTCTGTTGCATACAGCTCTCAAAGGGTCATCACCTCCAATATAAACTATATAAACATGAGAAAATAAATAAATACAAACTTATGCATATGTCCACATGCTGTTTATTACAATTACAGATTGTAACATACAGGATGACTTCCATTCACAAAGTCACAAAGTTCAAATGCTAATAGCATAAAATAGAAGAAGTTTGGTGATTTTGTCTGGTTACCTAAACTGTATAAATACATTCCTTCAAGACAAGTTTCATTCCTGGAGATTACCTCAACACATTCCCTTGATTTCCTTTGAAACAATATGTATTGCCACAGACATCATCTGATTTCCAAGGATTAGCACTTCCCTGCAATGCCTTTTTGAGCAATGGAACAATAATCTTTGCATCTCAGAGGAAACATACTAGAGAGTAAAGGCATGATAAAGGTCTTAATGAAAGTGGTCTAATCTTGTGGAATTGGTGAGTACACAGGAAGTGAAGCTGTAGGTTTCATATACGGATGAGAAAAAAAGCTAAAATGTATGTTGGAAAATATTAACTGTTATCACTTAGATTGTTGTGGATGTGTATGAAAGTAAGAATCCATTAGTGGTGATAGCTACAAATTATGGTATACACAATGTGGATAGAATTAAAAAAAAACACCCAGACATGAGGTTGGAGTGGGGGTGGGGAATTGTGCAATATCCTAAATAAATGTGATCTGAGGTGGAAGGGAATTGTTTTAGAAGATGTAATAGATGAATGGGATTTTTTTTAAAAAATATGAACAAGTATTTGGAATGAATGAAAATAGTGAGAGGAAAAATACATACAGTGTAATAGAATAGTTGTTGTGCAAAGAAAAAAAAACATATAATATGTATTTAGAGAAAAATATGATTACAGAAATGAAAACAGTATATGAAACTGTGTGGATATGGTGGAAGCCACATAGTTTGCAAGAATGGTTCACAAATATAAAGTGACATGGAGAAGAGTAGAGAATGGGGTTATTGTAAACTCGATTTAGGTATATTTCTTTTTATGTTTTTTTAACTAGTGAATTTTATTTTATTCACTTACTATTATTCTTTTTCTGCATTTGGCATAATACAAATGGGTATGTATGTTTATATCTGGAAAAAGGTGAGGGAAGGCTTCCATCTTCAATAGACCAGTTCCAAGAAAATTTCACATGCAGTTTTTGCTATTTTGAGAAGGTCTGCCAAATGTATAATGAAAAGTGAAATCTATTTTAATTTATTTATTTTTATTTTATTATTTTTATTTACTTTTATTTTATTATTTTATTTTATGTTTATTTTGCTCTTTCTTAGTATACAGTCTTCACATTACTTTTTTACATTACTATGAGAAAGGAATTATTCTGATTTTTTTAAAAAATTGCAATGTTTAGAGTCAGGGTTAGTGTGTTATTTCCTTCTTCTCTAAAATTAATAAATTAATAATTAAACAATATTATATTAACCAAACACACTGTTGATTTTTACCTACCCTTGAGTACTTCACTTTTTACCATCAGTTGTAAGTTCGCTACACATACAAGTTGACATTACTTTTGTTCCCTTTTATTTAACATGAAACCATTTTTTTCACTTTTGTAATGTATTTTGTTATGCTGAAATGCTGTTGTCTACATAAGTTACACTGCTAATGTTTCATTCTGTAATTTTGATTCCATCTGATCAGCTCTTCTAATCTGACCACAGTTTCATTTGTTGTGCAAATTAAATAAATATGGGAAAAATGAAATCTACTGACTTGCTCCACTCTTTATTCAGACCCATTCTATTTTTCCAAATTCAACTTATACTAGATTTTTTATTATACAGATTCATTATACAGATTCTCCAGAAAAAAAAGTGTTCTGAAAAACATTGATTTTTTTAAAAAAAACATTATTATAAACTATTAAGTCTGTGTCAATTTTTAGCAACATAGGAAACTATTACCCTTAATCCCAAAGGTGCTTTTTCAAGAGGCAACTGGACTTTCTGGTTTTTCTTTGAAGATGCTTCGCTTCTTATCCAAGAAGCTTCTTCAACTTTGACAAAGTTTCTTTGACAAAGTTTCTATCAGGACTCAGGAAGCATGCATTCTTTGTTCTGATCCCTGTCTTTTGGAATGATATCCTCCTTGAGATCTGTGTGTTTCCCACCCTGATGATATTCAGAAGTCTTTAAACATTTGTTCATTCTGCCAGATCTTGGTTTAAAGTGGTTATGGAATCCCCGTTAGTTGCATATTTGTGACAAATGGAGTGTAGTTTATCTGGATCTGGATTTTTTTTCTTTTATGAACATTGTTTTTCTTTTTTTTTTCTTTTAATATAAGGAGCCCAGAATCATTCTTGTGTTAGGTGGCCTCCTAAATAACTAAGTCAGTAAATAAATGTTGTCTGACATAGCACTTTAACTCATCTTATCCCCTGCAGGGAAGCATGTTTAGTCAACACCTATCTAAGAAGTGACAGCAGAAACTGTTTGTGTTGGAAAACATGCTAGAAAGTTATCTCATTGTCTATGCAGGAACAAGGAAGAGAAATATGCCTAGAACAGTTATCAGATACATACAAGTAAGTAGAAAGGAAATATTTTAAATGTATATGTAATACACAATTTAAGTCTTACAAACAAATAATAATATTGAAACCAGATTGAATACTTTGCTTGACAACAAAAATATTTGCTCTGTGGTTCACAGAGCTGTTATTATAGAGGACCGAGAACCTAAGAAATAATTCAATCTGACCTCATTAGAGCTATACTTTTGAGTTCCACAATGTGTCATCATACATTTTGTGCTTGGAATCAGGACTAGTCACTGTTGAAGTTTATCCAAGTCTGTGCCAACTCAAATTCTGGTTAAAACTACTTCCCATGGAGAAATCTTTGGCATCCCCAATCCTTGATGATAATTTTGTAGCCTTCTGGAAGATAGAGGTGCTTGCATACCTAGATGTTGTGTTCCCTCAGATCAATATTTAGTTTCATGGGTTTCAGAGAGCCAATTTTAAATTAAAAACAATGGATTCTTGGTCTTGATTTCCAGAATGTTTGGAACATCTCTCCTACTGAAAAAGTGGTTTATTTGCTTTTCTGCTACCAATTATCTTTCAAACAATTTGGCCATCCTGCATATACTGTCCATCTTCTTGGCAAAAATCAATGCTTTACTTTGCATGATTTTAGAAAGGAGATATGAAAACATTTCATCATAAGATAATCTTTACCCCCACTCAGAAAGAGGGAGTTACTGAGTGAATTCATCATGTTCTACTGTAATATTACACTGTGTTTTGACTTAATAATTCTTCTGCTTACTAACCATTACGGTAGGTCAGAGATGAATGTAACCTTTCTACTAATAGACTTGTCATTTCAGATTTCTAGAAAAGTTTGATAAATTCTGTTCAATTGCTAATACTGCACAGACTCTTGTACTTTAGCTCTGATTTTCTAATCTAGAAATAGGAATATCTAGAATATTCTTCACTGTGACTGAAATTTAATTATAATTATATACCTGATTCCTTTTCTTGATTCTGCTGTTAAGTGAAACCTAAAATCAAGTATCTGGATTTTTTCCCCTGACCATAATTCATTATCTTGTTGACAACTTTAAAACTCAGCTATCATTTTAAACACAGAGTTCAACTTGTATGGACATCTTGTTATAGTTTTTATTCCAAATCTACCTTTAACCTTGATGATTATTATAATCCCACATATAGATATTGTATTTAAGGAAGTGATTTTTAATGAATTGGAATATTCTGAGAGAAGGAATAATTCACACTAGCATAATTTAATTAGACTATATTTAGAGATACTCTCCTATATTTAGAGATACTCTCCAGGGTTTCTGTATTATAATAAATCAGCTGATAAGGGAGAGCAACCATGGTAATAAATAGACAGCATTAGGACAAAGAAGTGTGTATAGTTATCAGAACAAATTTCATATATGCAGAGTGCAAGTGATCCCGGCAGAACTATATAGAAGGAAATCAATATCTTATTGAAAAAAGTATTAGCAAAGGGATTTATAACATCTAGTATTTAACATTTTCTATAGTACAATAATCCAAGTACTTCAGTGTTCCACATACTTCCAGTAATTAGTAAAGGGCTGATACCACCTCCAGGGAGTTTGTAGTCTCAGCTAGCACATCTGTATTAGAATGTATTTCTCAGTATGAGCAAATCCCTATTAAAAACCTTTGTCTCATATGGACAGAGTTATATAAGAGTGCTAACTTCTTTCATAAAGGAAAGGCATTAAATATATATTAAAGAAATACAATAACTAGTCATGTTAAGTTTTTACACTTTATATAGTGTTCCATAAGGGAGATAATTGAGAACACATTAAATCAGCAAAATGATGCTGAACACTCACCTACTCTTCACCAAAGCACCTTTCTATGGAATTATTTCTCATTTAGCAGGATTTGTTTTTTTTTTTAAATGACAAAGTAATGGAATTGTGATGGAGTTATAAGTAGCAAAATGATACATGGTGCTTTTTGAAGAACCACTTGCTTTTGTAACATGTCATCAACATCTAGGTAATATTAAGAGTGGATGAGACTACAGACATGTTATGTTGTTATCTGAGATGATAGTGGTAACAAAGCTGTGGGATTTCAGCAACAAAGACATAGGTTTTTCTATTTTTCTTCTGCCATCTACTGATTTCTACCCACATAGGATAGCTCTAATTAATAATCTTAGCTGAAGGAAACTAAACATCAGATTTCATAGGAATTCTAGAAAACACCAAACTAAATTTTCTAACTATAATTAGAATAGGAAGAAAATTACCACTACATCCACTTTCTATAGTAGCAAGTGTTTTTTTAAAAAAAACAAAGCCAAGAAATTGGCTTAAGTTGAAAAAAGTATAGATTTATTTGAACATGGTATGTGTATATTTGTGTGTGGGTGGGTGTCAAGTAGTATTTTCAAATAAGAGAATGGAATTATTGATGCCTTATTATATGACACTAGAATAGTAAATAAAGAAAAAGGAAATCTGGAGCACTGGAATTGGGAATATCTTTTGGCAATTTTTTAGAATATATTCTTTGGTCTTAATTTAATGTTTAAAACTGGATTCTTAAGTTGATCCTGCTATGAAGAACCAAATGCAATATTTGGGAACTTTCACTTCAAGTGACTGGTGGAAAAAATGAATCAGTGCACAAGTATATTTAAAAAAAACATAGAGGAAAAGGAAGCATCTCAGGAAATTTTTATTCATTCATTTTGTCAAGCATGAATTAGATAATAGGTATATGTATAAACATGATTATGGATACATGAAGTGGATACAAATACAAGGGAATATTAGGAGAGAGACGGTAGGCACTCTGGTATATTCTGAGCAGGTTTCAAACCATGGATATTCAGTACATCAAGCAAATGTTTTAATCTCCAAGAAGGACCTATAACACGATGACCAGAAGAGGAAAAGCTGGAAGAATGAAGACACAATAACCAATTGAGTTTCAGATCTTATGGGCCTGAGACTCCAACTTTGAAAGCACTTCGTTTAAACAGTAACATATTATTTTCAATTCTTTTCAGTCTGTTTGCATCTTGTCTGTGTAGAAACTCAAAACAGGAAGCTGCCAGAAGTTTAGCTAGATGAGAATAAGAACTGCATGCTTGATAAGAAATGCTGAAGACAGACCCCACACAGAAACTATAGCTGGATACATAGGAAGGGGTTAGAACACTACCTAGAACTTGTTCAGCTTGGGCTGTAGGGCAAGCAGAGGTATAGGTGGTATAAGTCATGCTAAGAACACCTGAACATGCTGAACAGCATTACTTATAGACATGTTATATTGATAATAAATTTGTAACCAATCATTTTATTGCTGGTTTCAATTGTCTGTATCCTAAGGTAAAAAATAGAATGTCAGTCTTGTTCAATGGTCCCCGCAACTCCTTTGTTTGCCAATGGAGAGCTCTTTTGCTTCTGATCAGAAATAAAGTGACCAATTTCAACTTTCCTCAACCTTGCATTATTGATTTGCCCTTGCGCCGGGTAAATGAACCACAGATTGGCTCTTGGCCATCAGATCCAGAATAAAGCAATGCACAGAAGGCAATCAGACCATCAGCACAAGCCCACAAATACTATTTCCAGTTCAGTGGAGGAAAAAAAATGGGCATGAGGTACATAGAAGATGACAATGTTCTTTCCTACTGTCCAGACTCTATTGGTAGACCATACTCATGATCAAGCAACTCAGCAAATGCAAATGTAATCTCAGACACCAGAATATTTATTAAATTTATTTGCACCCATCTCACTGTTGAGAGAGTAACAACACAAGACTGTGGCCATTTGGGCATTAGGAACCAGCTCATGAGGTTCCAGATACTCTACTATCCTTCCCCAGGCATAGATTTAATGCTAAGCAATGTCTGTCTGTCTAGCTATCCAGATATCTAGCTGTCTAGCTATTTAGAATCTAGTTAACTATCTTCAATCTAATTTTTAGAAAGTTATTCTTAGTTTACAATCAATTAATGACTCATTCATTGTATCAGTGTAACATCACAAGTACTTAGTGCAGTATGCATTGCATATCAAAGTGGTTATAAGTGGCAGAGATTTTTTGATTTTGAAATACTGCTTTAGGCTTAGTTAGCTCTCTTGGGAAAGACTAAAGGAACAATAACTGATTTAATGAGCCATTCACAGTTTCACTGTGTAGAGCAGCAAAAATAAATGAAGAGAATGTATTACATTTATAACCTCTTCCCCAGGGTGTCCTCTTTTTAAAAGCTAAACCATTGTAACCCTAATTTCAATATGGATTGATAAATTACATCAGACACATCACAGCAGAAGACTATAAGAGGTGCTATGGAAATCTGATCAGTTTTAAGCTGCTGATTTACAAGTCAAGAAGACACTTGCATTTAATTAAAGTTTCTATTGCTTTATTAATTTATATTAGAGCAAGTCCTGATAATGAAGTTGCATTTGGCTATCAACTTTTTTTGGGGAGCTAAGGTAGACCTGAGATGGGATCAGTATCTTGTTCTGATCATCATTAGCAGATGATTATGATCATCATCATTTTAGCCATTGTCTATCCACTGCAGGATGAAGGCCTCATTCGCATGTTTCCAACCTATCTGGTCCTGAGCTTCCTTTTGCCAATCTTGTTTTAAGTATCTTTCAAGGATGCTTTTTATCAATTGGGATCTATTCTATGACTGCCTTGGTCCACCTGCTATCAGTTCTTCTTGCTATGTGACCAGCCCATTTCCATTTCAGTTCTTTTACTTTCTTGATGATATCATATACTTGTGTTTGCTCTCTAATCCATGTGCAGGTTTTTCTATCATACATAATCCACTAATTTTCTCTATGCTATCAAGCTTTATGGACAGTACCACCTTTTTCTGCCACAACACATGGGGCCCGACTCTTCATAAAGTAATGATACAGTCGCCTATTATTAATGGCTTATGTTCCAAGAGGCTGTCTTTAAGTCTGTTTTGTTCACAAGTCCACAAGCATAAGAAATATGCAAAATACAATTCTTTCCTTACATGGATGGTTGTCCATTGGGCTTTGGGTGTTGGCAGGAGGCAGCATGGCAGGGGGAGTCAGAGAGGGTTAGAGGCGGTTGGTTTCTGGCATGCCATATACATACTGTAGTGTGCTCTTTCCTGCCTTTTCACAATTTCCTTTCCTACCTTTTCCCACTACCTTGCAAGATTCTCTGGGCCCATCAAATCTTTCTATGCTGCTGCTGGTTGTGTGAGTGTCACCACTCCAACCAAGATTCCCAGGGGTCTGGAGAGGATGAGAGAGGCTTGGTTTCAGCATGCTGCCTATGTATGTGGTGGACCAGAGGCTGGCTCTTTCCTGTGTCTCATTTACTGGATGCTAACAGGTTTGTTTGTATTATGTTTTGTATTATGTATTATGTTTTGGGGTTGTGTGGCAGCCAATATCATAGAAACTATTGAGCAAAAGTTTGCAGCTTGAAAGTTCATTAGTAGAATAATGTCTGTATTTTTTTAAAAAAACATGAACATGGTAAGTGTAGAAGTTTCCAGTTGATTTGTATGCTGACTGTAACATTAAGTTCTCCACACATACATATATACAAAATAGTTAGCCAGGTGCAGAAAATTCCACAGGTGAGCAACTATTCAGAGCCTTCTAAACTTTCAGTTTGTGACTTTTCTGTCTATTTTGAATAAGTAGTAGTGCTTCTAGGCAGTTCTCTAAGCATGTAAAAATAAAGACAAATCTCTCTCACAAAGGCTTTTAAGAAGATAGTAGTTTCAATTGTAAAAAAAAATCGCTATTAAGAAATAATCTATTGAAACCAAGGTAAGATCTGAAAGACTTTATCAGAACTTACTAAAAACTGATGATATCTGTGAAGATGAACCAACTGTCATAATTACTATAAGTTTAGATTATGCTGGAGTAGTGGTTAAACTGGTCCAAGGAAAAGAATTGCTTATATAAGAGTGATGTGTATGGGAGACTTGTCAAAAGCAATCCCCCCCATCATCTTCCCAAAAGACTTTATCTAAAATATGGAAAAGAACACTTTGATAATCTTGAAATGTTTTTGAAGAAATTGCCTTGGACTGATGAAATGTGAGTTAAGTTTTTGGGAAACTTAAAATACATTTGAAAAAGTGCTAACTAAGAAGCACAATGGTGGCTCTATTATATTTTGGGGTTGTGTAGCAGTCAATATCATAGGAACTATTGAGCAGTTGAAAGGAAGAATGAATCCAACTAAATATTTAAAGATCATAGAAATTAGCCCATACAGGGCTATACAGAACCTCAAAATCACAAACTAAATTCATGTCAGAACAGATTTTGTGGTCAACACCTAGGCAATGTTTGGGGATTGAATTAAGTAGGGTCAGACTTGCTAGAATATGGATCAGAGACAACCAAGAACTACCAGATTTGTAGAAAAGGTATGTAGGTAGATTCATATTTGGAAGGAAGACAATGGCAAACCATTTTAACTGTTTCCATGACTGTGTCTATGAAATCATTAGCACTCTAATCTGACTTGCTGAGTGCCATTATTATTATTATTATTATTATTATTATTATTATTATTATTATTATTATCATTATTATTATTATTATTATTATTATTATTATTATTATTATTATTATTATTATACAATTGTATCACAGCAGCCAGTTGTTTTGCCGGATTTGGCATTAGTTACTAGTCGGGCCCCACCCAGGGGCCTAGGACGTCGTAACGTATTTTCGTAATATGCGTGCAGATCCAAGCAGTGCGGCTTTTTGCATTTGACTGATGGTGAGTTTGTCAATTTTTAACTGTTTTAAATGTAGTTCCAGTGCTTTTGGAATAGCACCCAGTGTGCCAATTACCACTGGAATTACCACTGCTGGTTTGTGCCATAGTCGTTGAATTTCGATTTTTAAGTCCTGGTATCTTGCGATTTTTTCATGTTCCTTCTCGGCGACCCTGCTATCACCTGGTATTGCGATGTCTATGATTGCGACCTTATTTTTCTCAACCAGTGTGATGTCTGGTATATTATGCACCAGTATTTTGTCTGTTTGTATGCGAAAATCCCACAAGATCTTGACCATCTGATTTTCGATGACTTTTTCAGGCTGATGTTCCCACCAGTTTTTTGCTGTTTTGATATTATAATTTTTGCACAAATTCCAATGGATCATTTGTGCTACTGAATTGTGCCGCAATTTATAATCAGTCTGCGTGATTTTTTTACAGCAGCTGAGTATGTGATCAACAGTTTCATCAGCTTCTTTGCAAAGTCTGCATTTGGCATCATCAGAGGATTTTTCGATTTTGGCCTTAATGGCATTTGTGCGGATAGCTTGTTCTTGCGCAGCCAGGATTAGTGACTCTGTTTCTTTCTTTAATGTACCTGTTGTTAACCATAACCAAGTTTGTTCACTGTCCACTTTATCTTTTATTTTTTCCAGAAATTGGCCATGCAGTGCTTTGTTCTGCCAACTCTCCATTCTTGATTTTATCACATCTTTTCTGTATTCTTGTTTCGTCTGTTGGGCCTTCAGTAGTTTTTTGTTCTTTACTTCGATTAATAGATGTTCTTGACTTTCTTTTAAATAATCAGCCAGTGCATGTTTTTCTTCTTCAACTGTTTGCTTCACTTGTAATAATCCTCTGCCCCCTGATTTTCGGGGCAGGTATAATCTACCAGTACCACCACTCGGATGTAAACTGTAGTGCATTATCATTAGTTTCCTGGTTTTTCGGTCCAAAAGGTCCAAATCAGCTTGTGTCCAGTTAACTATACCAGCCGTGTATCTTGTAACTGGTATTGCCCAAGTATTTATGGCCTTGATTGTATTTCCACCATTCAATTTAGATTTCAAAATTTTCCTAACTCTGTGTACTCTCCCCTGACAGTAGTTTTTACTTCTCCATGTTTGATGTTATCCAACTGCAGATAACAACTGCAGAATGCCTAAATATTTGTAGGCTTCATTTTCGTTGCATTTAATTAGTTGGCCATTGGGCATTTCAACTCCCTCACATGTAGTGATTTTGCCCCTTTTTATGGATACAGTGGCACATTTTTCCATGCCAAACTGCACTGAAATAACGGCGCTGAATACTCGGACTGTGTTCATCAGAGATTGGATTTCTATTTCTGATTTTCCATAGAGTTTCAAATCATCCATATATAATAAATGAAAAATTTTCAGCTTCTTTGGCTGTTTGGTAGCCTAATTTTATTTATTTTAAGATTACTGATAGTGGGATCATGGTGATGTTGAAGAGAAGAGGTGAAAGTGAATCACCCTGGAAAATTCCTCGCTTGATATTAACCATTCCGTAGTTCTCATTCCCTACTGCCAACTCAGTTCTCCATTGTTTCATCGCCTTTTCAGTAAAAGATGTAATATTTTTGCTAATGCCAGTTGTTTCTAAGCATTTTATGATCCAACTATGTGGCAATGAGTCAAATGCCTTTTTGTAATCAATCCAGACCATATTCAAGTTCCTTTTTCTGTTCTTAAAATTTTCTAATATCATTTTATCAATTAGGAGCTGATCTTTTGTGCCCCTGCTCCTTCTTTTGTTGCCTTTTTGCTCTACTGTCAAGATGTTGTTTGTTTCCAAATAATCCATCATGTTATCTGCAATAATGCCTGTGAGTAATTTGAAGGTTGTTGGCAAGCATGTTATTGGTCTGTAGTTTTCAGGTGTTGTTCCTTTAGTTGCATCTTTCTGAATCAAGTATGTTTTTCCAGTTGTCAAGCATTCATCAATTTGGCCCTTTTGTAAAATTCAGTTGCCTGGCCAATATTGCATGTAAACTGGTCAGATATTTGAGCCAGAAACCATGTAATTGGTCCTTTCCAGGCAATGTCCAATTCTTTACCTTTTTTACTCGATTTTTGATCATCTCCGTTGTTATTTCTAATATTTGCATTTGTTTGTTGCCAATGCTTTTCTCAAAGTCGTATATCCACTTTGCTTCCTTATTGTAGTCCTTTGCATTTTCCCACAATTGTTTCCAGAATTCAACTGTGGCCTGCTTTTCTGGTTTTTCACTTTTGGTGTCACCATTCACATTAGGACTTTGATAAAAACACCGTTGGTCTGATCGAAATTGCTAATTTTGTTTATATTGGATGATTGGTGCCTCATATCTTTCAATTTTTCCAGCTGTTGCTGTTATCCACTGTTTTACAATCTCTACAACTTCATTGATGTTTCTTGTATCCAATCTATATCTTCTGATTAGCCAATCTATGGTTTTGTTGTTTTTAAGCCATTGCTGATGCATGTTCTTTAAGTTACTAGCATCTGCCCTTAATTTTTTGACTTTTTGTTCTAATCGGATTTTCCACTTTGGCTTTGATGCTTTTTCTGTTGTGTGACTAGGTACTTTGATTTTAATGCCTAGTTCATTAGTGACTGTTACAGCTGCTCTGTATATTAACTGGTTCGTTTCCAAGATGGATCCCGATTTGATTGTTGAAAACACTGCATTAACCATTTTCATGATAGGGGTCAAAATTTTCTTAAGCACAGTTTTTAGTGATGGTAAACGTTGCCTTTCCTCATTAAGCAGAAAATGCTCCATGATCTTATCCTTCAATTCTTTTTGTTTTTGAGTTAGTTCATCGGTTGGTTCAGTGATAACTGGTTCTAGTGGTGGTGGTGTTATTTCCTCCCCGAGAGCTTCTCTGGGAGTTCTATTATAATGTCTTTAGTTGTGTCTTGAATATCAGTTATTTCTGCTTGTGAGAGCCGAGGTGGCGCAGTGGTTAAATGCAGCACTGCAGGCTACTGCTAGATCAGCAGTTCAGCGGTTCAAATCTCACCGGCTCAGGGTTGACTCAGCCTTCCATCCCTCCGAGGTGGGTAAAATGAGGACCCAGATTGTTGGGGGCAATATGCTGACTCTCTGTAAACCGCTTAGAGAGGGCTGAAAGCCCTATGAAGCGGTATATATATAATTCTACTGCTATTGCTTGTGATATTGTTTTTTTTGGTTTTGCCTGAATTTCCTCAAGTTCAACTTCACTAACACTTCATTCCATATAATAAATCGTCTTTGATCTGCTAATCCTTGTTCACTAACTTTTGCATCTGGATATTGTTGTTTCCATAATTCATACATTCGCTTTAAATAACTTCTTTTTTCTGGCTCTGAGTTGTAGTAACAGGCTATTATGGCACAGTTTTCATCTGCACTATATTTTTGTCATTTTGTTGGCTGGTCCACTTGTAGTCCACTTGTCGACGGATGTCCAGGGACCCCAACATCCACCGCGGCCCTTGTTAACCCACGCGACGACCAATGCGGTATAAAATTTTTATTCGCTTCTTTCCCATATTGTATGGGTTTTTTTTTTTTTTATGGGGCCAGGTTGCCAACCTGACCTCCTTTCTCATCCGGGCTTGGGACCAGCAACGGCGGAGTTGTTGTTGTTGTTGTTGTTGTTGTTGTTGTTGTTGTTGTTGTTATTATTATTATTATTTTGATCTTTGGTATTTTTCAGGCTGGTTGGTAGCTCAACAGCTCGAGTCCTAACCAAGGACCTAGGAACGGTTAAGGTAACGTCAGAGGATATAAGCTATAAGCTATTCCAAGTAGGGTGGTTTTTTTGTAGAATCAGAATGTTTAAGTCTGATAAATTTAAAATTTCCAAATAGCGAGGTAGCCATTTAGGTATTGCTCCAGGGGCTAATTAATTAATTAAATGTATGTATGTATGTATGTATGTATGTATGTATGTATTATTATTGTTGTTGTTGTTGTTGTTGTTGTTGTTGTTGTTGTTATTATTATTATTATTATTATTATTATTATTATTAGCCTTCCAATTTCTAGTTACATGACCCAAATTCTTGCCTAGCACCTCTTTTTAGCATTTACATAGCTGATAAATCTCACACAAACTTGTTTGGGTCAACAAGTTATCATATACACTGAATTAGCCTCTGTGTGATGTACAGCTTTTCTTAGGTGCTTACATTCTCTTGAATTTTAAGATCTAACTTTCTGTGCTGCTGTCAAATGCGCCCACAGAAATACAGTATATATAAAATTATTATTTTGTGTTTGGCAGCAAACGATAAGTTAGGATGGTGTATGGAGATAATATGCACTGGTATACACACACAATAAAATAGATGATTAACTTCAAATATTTTTGAAAATTTCATTTAAATCACAAAGATTCTTTTCAAAAATTGAAAACACTAAAGAATGATTTTTGATCTAAACGAATGGTGGCTGCAGTGTAACTCCTTTACAATTATTGAATTTGACAGGTAAAAATCTCTGTAGACTACCCTGACTTGTTCCACTACTTTCTTTTGAGTATATATCAGCAATTGAATTAGACATAATTTTCCCAAACTTGTATGTTAATTGGAACAACACTGTTCAAATAAGATTTTTTTTTAAAAAAAAACCTTTTAAAAATAATGCTGACCACATTTTCTATTTCCTACTTCTTAAGCTAGAAATTATTCGGGCAAGAAGTGGTGATTTATCATTTCTAACATAGTAACTACTAAACCCAAAAATAAAAAATAAAAATAACAGCAATACAGTGTGGCAACTTTTGCTTGTCAAGGTTAGGATTACCTGCAAATTATAAATCTGCTGTGGTTAGTGAACCAAGACATTGCTTAGGTATAGCCAGCAATGGTTTGTCAAGAGTTTATTCATCAGCCAATAGTAATCATCTGAATAACAACCCCAGGGATTCATCGTCTACTTGCATCCAGGAAAAGCAGGCACAAGAGAGACCTGGTTAAAGGACCTCTAAGGTCCAAAAGCAGAGTCCATAGGCATGAAATATGAATAATGCCAGAGGCAGACATGGACTATAACAGATGTTTCCTTCTGATTGGGAATGCTCTATGAATCCCCCAAGTATCAAGCTCTATATTGTCCCATTTGGGTTTCATTCAGAAACAACTGGGTGAATTAGATCGTGAAGTTCAACTTTCAAATACTAGTCAGTGTGACTTTAGACAGGGCGACAAGCAAGACCATCCTTCCTATCCCCAGCCTTCTTTCTAGTTAGAGTTCAGTGTCATTGGATGCTCAAAGGTATTTTGGAGTCTTCTTTAGAGCAGTGCTTAAGAAAGCACAGTTTTCCCACCAACATCCCTTCAAGATTGAAGGGAGAGAGGAGAGAACATAATTTCAGCAGCTACTTGTCAAAGCACAAACTGAAGACAAGTTTCAAGTTTCAAGTTTATTAGGATTTGTATGCCGCCCACTCCCAAATAAAGACACTTTATTTGTCTACCTTTATATTCAAGGTAGCTAGAATATAGAGCAGCAATTTGCCCCATGGACAAATGATGGTTTCTTGAACTATCTCCAGTAACAAGCTTTAGTTTTCCATTCTCATTCTTATAACTTTTCCAAATTTGTAATTCAAAATATTTGCCTTTTCTCTCACACTTTTTTTTCAGGGTCCAGCTTTCCCATCTGTACTTCACCATTGAAAAGGCCATTGATCCTTGCTGTCATTTTTAACACATTCATCACAAAGGGACAGATTTCAGTTGAAAGAAGTGGTGTATTATTGATAAGCTGCCACCAATGAAGACAGCTTTGTCAAAAGTAACTTTAGCACTAATAGGCAACTTACTAAACTGTTTTGGCTTAGCCTGACCACTAATGTAAATGTGTATTTTTAACTTAATTTGTTTAATTTGCATAGCACTTTTAATATAGTTCAGAATTACATTAGCTTTTATGTGTACTATTATATCATCAGAATATTTCACTGTATTTTTTAGCTGTTGGTTTACTTATTTCATACTTTATTATAAGTTATGGTGGAGAATGTGTGTGTGTATGCATATGTATGTATGTATGTATGTGTATGTATGGGTATGTATGGGTATGTATGTATGTATGTATATCATTTATCATATGTATATTATTTATCAGCACAAATAAAACACAAAATATAACAAAGGCAACAGTAAAAATATTGGGTTTCTGTCGTGATGGACTCTTGTGACAAGCCGATTGACAGATGATGGAAGCAGTTAGCTTCCTCCCATTAATTGGGGCTTACCAGGGGTTGTGACACTAAATATATACCTTCTTCCCTGGCTTCAGCTGATAAGGAGGAGACCTGTGGCATAATGGCTAAGACGTTTGCCTAAGATGCAATACAGCACAGGTTCGAATCCCAGTAAGGGTATGGCTAGCTGATGAGAGCTAAATAGCTTGAAATAGATCTATACTAGTCTCCCTTTATTTATTTATCAGCACAAATAACACACGCACGCACGCACGCACACACGCGCACACACACACACACATTGTGTTTGTGCTGATAAATAAATAAATTGATGTAGGCCAATACTTCTTTTAATGGAATGGAATGGAATCTTACATGTGTGAATATGCTTCCATCACCCATCCTTTTATCTTTGTGTGAACTAGAGATGGGCTCATTCCCTCTTCCCTTTATTGCAAATCTTTCATTGCCAAGCTAATTTTAACATAAGGGAATGGACTTGTTGGTTATTTGTTTGTTGTTTTTTAAACTGTGGTAGTTTTTCCTGCCTGTCTTCAGCAGGATTGTTGTAATTTATATGCCTGGCTTGCTTGGTTGTATTGTTGTGATTTAGACTGTCCCCTTCTTTTTGTGTTGTTCTCAGTTACATACTTGTTGATTGCAAGATGTGTGATAAGGAAGCATGTGCCCCAGATTGTTTGTTTCCTTTTGGTCTCTTGCTTTCTGAATATTTTGTAGATCAGGTTTATCAGCTTTATTAGATGTTCTAGAGAACAACCTAAAAATATTCCAACTAAATACAATTGTCATGTGGCCTAGTGACTGAAGAATTATTGAACAATATTTTTAATGTTCATGTAATATTTTAAAACATTTGTTTTGCATTCTTAGTATGAAGAAGTATTTTTATAACATAGATGTTGGCTAATTATTCTAGGAGCTAATATAATTAGCTATTTTTATTTACATTTACTTTTATTCAAGTAAACAATATTTATTAGTTGAAGGTTTTCTTCAGGCATCCAGATACGTACCTCACATAACTATTTTTATGCAATTGTTTAAAGATTTTCAGAATAATTTTACAAAGTATACAATGCATATATTCAACAATGTGATTAATTTTAAAACACATTTAACATTATTTGTAAAAAGTAACAGTAAGTTTGAGTTCAAATTTTAATTTGGATTTATTTATACGGTATTTGCCTTAACTCAAGAAACAAAGTGCTTAATTCATGTGAAATGTTTTTTTTAAAAGCACATTTCTAACGGTTAGAACAAGAGAAAAAAACTTCATTTTTGTGGTTCTCTACTTTAAGAGAACTTAGCTAATAAAGAAAGTGGGCCTACTTTTATAAATTTAGTCAATTTTAACATCATTTCCTTCGTAATTTCTATTGCCTATAGCCTTTTCAAACTAATCATAGAGAAATGTGCAAAAATTATTCATCATATTTTTCATTGGGAAGAGAAATTCTCTGTTCTCTGCAGTTGTGGCTGAAACAGATAATGTAATTTCCTTCTTTTAAAGATTTTTCCCCCTTATATGCATAGCAGAGACATCTGTAGACTTACTATTGTGCATCCTTTTTCTTTTGTTTTCCATAACTGCATATTCAATTCACTGTAGGATGGTTGGCAGGAGCATAGTGCAAACTGTGATGATGTCAAAATAAGAATATGCATATAATTACATCATCCCACAAATGTCTCCCTTATGAATTTGAATGTCAATTCCCACACAGTTTGCATCATTTGCCTGATGATGTTATGTGTCCATAACATAAGTCACCATTTGTCCTCTTGCATAGCCACACAAAAAATAGGTAATATGACAGTATTCATACCTTTAACACTACACTTTATGCACTTTACAGGGATTGCCTTGGAAGACCCCCAGAAATTTCAGTTAGTATAAAATACCTTGCTCTACATGCTAACTGGGAGTTGTCACTATAAAAGAATTTCAAATTGAAATTAAAGGGGTGGTTTACTCCCTTAAAGGGAAGTGGCTAAGACTCTGAGCTTGTTGATCAGAAAGGTCGGCAGTTCAGCGGTTCGAATCCCTAGCCCCTAGTAACGGAGTGAGTTCCCATTACTTGTCCCAGCTTCTGCCAACCTTGCAGTTCGAAAGCATGTGAAAATACCAGTAGAAAAATAAGGACCACTTTGGTGGGAAGTTAACAGCGTTCCATGTGCTTTGGTGTTTGATCATGCCAGCCACAGAACTACAGAGATGTCTTCTGACAATGCTGGCTCTTCAGCTTTGAAACAGAGATGAGCACCGACCACTAGAGTCGGGAATGTGCAAGGGAACCTTTACCTTACCCCCCTAATGTGATTTGATGACTAGATTTCTATTGTACAGGTAATTTGGCCTTGAATGAGAATTCAGGATTGATTTGTTATATATGATCTTTTTGCTTTCTTGGCTATCTATTGTATTCTCAGAAGTCTTCAATGACAACAATTAAAAACACTAATATGCTCCCTATCCTGCTTTCACTTTTATAGTGTTAAAGGTTTAACTATTGCATGCAGGATTTTGAACTTTGTAGATATGGACACATCTTCGTATCGGGATATCTTTTCCAAGGTTTTCACTGCATCCTAACCAAGTTCTAATCTGCATTTTATTTCCTAATGATGAATTCCTGGATGTTTTTAATGTATTTATTTATGAAAATTTTAAAGCCAATCAATAGCCAAACTTGTCTAAGTGGTATAAAACAAGAGACAATAAAAACATCAGAAAAAAAAACCATATAGTATAACATCAAGTAAAATACAAAATAAAAATAAACTAGGCGGCAGCAGAGCAGTTAGTCAAAATCCCCTTGTAGAGTACTGTGAATCCATTACCATGGCAACTCCACTGCGCTGCACAGTAGAAGCCATTTATTTATTTGTTTGTTTGTTTGTTTGTTTATTTATTTATTTATTTATTTCTTTATTTATTAATTAAATTTATAGGTCGCCCAATCCTGAAGGACTCCGGGCGGCTTACAAAGAAGGAAGAAAAAAGAAAAGAAAAATAAAAAGAATAGTTTAAAATTCACAACAAGCATTCGTTCCAATTGGGGCTGGACCTTAACAATAAGGTCAACAGCCCCAGGCCTGCCGGAACAGCCAGGTTTTAACAGCTTTCCTGAAGGCCATGAGAGTGGGTAAGGTCTGGAGCTCTGGGGGTAGCTGATTCCAAAGGGTCGGAGCAGCCACAGAGAAGGCTTTCCTCCGGGGGCCTGCCAGCTAACACTGTCTGGCTGACGGCATCCGAAGGAGGCCCAATCTGTGGGATCTTATCAGCCGTTGGGAGGTATGTAGCAGTAGGCGGTCTCGCAGGTACACTGGTCCTAAGCCATGTAGAGCTTTAAAGGTAATAACCAACACCTTGAATTGCGTCCAGAGACCAATTGGTAGCCAGTGCAGCTCGCAGAGCACAGGTGTAACATGGGTATACCTCAGTACACCCAATATCATTCGCGCGGCTGCATTCTGGACTAGCTGTAGTCTCTGAACGCTTTTCAAGGTTAGCCCCATGTAGAGCACATTGCAATAATCCAGCCTTGAGGTGACAAGGGTGTGAGTAACCATTTGAAGTGCCCCCCGGTCCAAATAGGGCCGCAATTGGTGCACCAGGCGAACTTGGGCAAAGGTCCCCCGGTCACAGCCAACAGATGGTGTTCCAGTGTCAGCTGTGAATCCAGGAGGACCCCCAAGTTGTGGGCCTTCTCTGAGGGATGTAAGTTTTTGCCCCCAGGATCAAGAATGGACTGTCTGGGCTGTCCTTTGGGGGCAACATCCAAAGCCACTCAGTCTTATTGGGGTTGAGGGCCAATTTGTTCATCCCATCCAGATCCTGATAGCTTCCAGGTATCAGCACGTCATGTCCGCCGCTACACTGAGCTGGCACAGGGCAGATAGATACAGTTGTGTATCATCTGCATATTGATGGTACTTTATCCCGTGCTGTCATATGATCTCACCAAACAGTTTCATGCAGATGTTAAATAGGAGGGGGGACAAGACCGAACCCTGCGGCATCTCACATTTGAGGGGCCTAGGGGTCGACCTCTGCCCCCCCGACCAACACCAACTATGACCTGTCGGAGAGGTAATAGGAGAACCACCGTAAAACAGTGCCTCTCACTCCCACCTCCTCCAGACATCACAGAAGGATACGATGGTTGATGGTATCGAAAGCCGCTGAGAGGTCAAGAAGCACCAGGATAGAGGAATGCCCTCTATCCCTAGCCCCGCCAGAGATCATTGATCAGTGTGACCAAAGTGGTTTCCATGCTGTACCCAGGCCTGAAACCAGACTGAAAGGATAATCCAGATAATCCACTTCATTCAAGGTCCGTCGGAATTGAAGCGCCACCACCTCCTCAACAACCTTCCCCAGAAAAGGAAGGTTGGAGACAGGACGGTAGTTTTTCAGGATGGCTGGATCCAGGGAAGGCTTCTTGAGGAGGGGTCTCACCACCACTTCCTTCAATGGTTGTGGGAATGACCCCCTCCTGCAAAGATGCATTGGTAATCGCCTGGAGCCAGCTTCGTGTCACCTCTCTGCTAGTCGAAACCAGCCAGGAGGGGCACGGGTCCAGTAAACAGGTGGAGGCACTCATTGCTCCCATGGCCTTGTCCACTTCCTCAGGGGTGACAAATATGAACTCATCCCAGGAAATCCGAGTAAGGCTTACCCTCGGCATCTCGGCTGGTATTGCCCAAGCGGAGTCAAGGTCTGTCCGAAACTGAGTGATTTTATCCGACAGAAACTGAACAAATTCCTCAGCTCTTCCCTGCAGGGGTTCCCCCACCTCCTCACCTTTCAGGAGGGAGCGGGTCACCCTAAACAGGGCGCCTGGGTGAGATTCCGCAGACGCAATAAGAGTGGAAAAATGTGTGCATTTTGCCATCCGTATCGCCACTAGGTAAGTCCTAATAAAGGCTCTTAATAGTGTTCGATCAGATTCAGAGTTACTAGTCCTCCAACGTCGCTCTAGGCATCTCTTTTGGTGCTTCATCTCCCGGAGTTCCTCAGTAAACCAAGGTGCCCTCCTGGATCCACTGCCATGGAGAGGCTTCAAAGGCGCAATCCGATCCAGTGCCTCAGTCACCGCAACATTCCAGGCAGCGACTAAGGATTCGGTCGGATTGCGGGCAAGGGAGTCAGGTATCTCTCCAAGCTCCCTCTGAAATCTCATCGGGTCCATTAGGTGCCTGGGGCGGAACCACTTAATCGGTTCCACCTCCCTGCAATGGGTGAGTAGTGTCCTGAAGTCAAGCCTCAGCAAGGAATTTTACGGAAGTACTGTAAAAGCCATTTTACTGCACAAAAGGCTGTTTCTTCACAAAACACACACGCTGAGGGGGTTTAGAGGTGTCTTATCCCCACAATATTTGTTTCCAAAGAGTAAGTCATCTGTGTACCAAATTTGGTTGAAATTGCTTGAGGCGTTCCAGAGTTATGCTGTAACATACGTACACATACCCATTTTTATATAGATAGATTTTAATCTCATTTTTCACTGTATTTCATTGTGTTGCTCGATTTTCATTACTACAGCCTGCAAAGGAGCATCATCAGCAATTATTAATGTTTCTTTCTCTAATTTTAAAACCATGTTCATCTTCCTCCAATACATCTACCCTTACTATATATATATAGTTATATTCAGAATATAATTTGAATATAACTTGCATAAATAAAAAAAAACCCTTATGCAGCCTTGTCACTCTTTCATCTTTGATCTTTTTTGAATCTGTTATATGTCCATTAGCATCTTTTAGCATACCAATTTGAGGCTAAAACTTCTTTCTGAGTTCATTTTTTTTTGGGAAAAATTTCTTCCCCTCCACTTTTTGTGTTTGGGTCTGTTTGTTTCCATCTTCCATATTGTTACAAATGTTGTGGTCATTCAGCTTCTTGTCTTTTCTAAGTGCTCTGAAATGGTTACATTTCTTCCTGATATCTTTGACTTTCTTGGCTTTCTTTTATACAGGCCATGGCTTATGCAGAGAAGAAGAATTTAAAGTCTTCCAGATGCTACTGAATTACTTTTTGCAGCTTTTTCAACCAGCATAGCTAATCCTGAAGGATTACAAGAGTCAACATCATCTGGAGAGTAATGAGTTTGATACCTTGGCATAATGGAATAGTGCTTGATTTATTAGGAGATTTGTGGGAATTTATTGTTGTAAGATCCCCCTGATAAATGCAGGCATTCCTATAGCTATCACCTTATTCCACTTCTTTTTAGTAGGCAAGGGTTGTTACTGATGTCCTTGAAAAAGAGAAGGCATTTTAAGAACCACTTTCATTGGAAAGATACTGAAAGCAATTTCATAGTTCAGATGATTCAGAAACTCTTCTGATTCTTCTTCTCCTAAGGGCAAATTACATGAGGGCTAAAATTAAGGAGATAAAAATGCATGCATAAAACTTGACCTCCAATGATACCATCCTTTCAAAGTTCAACCTTCCCACATTCCAGAAGGAGGTCAGATATCAATTCTACTTGCATTCATTTGAGCAGAACCCTCCAAATAATCAAGAAATCTGATAAGATCGGAGGAAACACATATAATCTGTCTGAGTTTCCCACACTTAAAGTTAAAATAAAAGTATTTAAATAAAGTGTTTAAAAGATGAACTGAAAAACTATAATGGCTAGAGTTAAATTTCAGAAATGGTTCAGAACTCTCAATGTTAAATTCAGAATCCTAGATGCAGCATCAGTAAAACATTAAGGAGGAACTGAATCTCTAAATGCTAACCTTATGCAGCTCATCCATTTGTATATGTCAGGTAAGAAAACTGCATATTTATTAGACAGATAACAATCCTTTCTGGAAGTCCTTTAGTGATATTCATTTCTTTTTCACAAAAGGACAATGTATCTAATGTATACCATTATTCTATTGCTTGTTTACTGAAAATTATTTTGCCATGTGTCTTGATTTACTCTGATATCATCATCACAAGCAAAGCTAGGTAATTGTCTAATTAGGTCAGTATTTGATTGCTGTTGTGGCAGTCAGATTAAATACAAAGGGAAATTATTTTAAAGTATATATGGGATTTATTTGAAGCTCCTTTTTGCATTTTACAAGATACAAGCTAGGATGCAAATGAGAGTCTCCTTTGATAGATTTATCAGTTTGATCATCCTTAAGGGCATTCAGACAAGCATTTTAGTGCCCCTTGTTTCTTGTACTGTGGTTTATTTTTTATGACAAATGTATGTGCTAAAAGTGGAGTATATGCATGCTGTGTGCTTGCAGAAACAAACAAGGCTAGGATTTTTTTTAAAAAAACTACAATGTTATACCTGAAAGTTAAGGAAAGCATATACACATCCCTTATCAGGCCACTAAGAAAAGCTGAACATTCTGTATGCAATTTGGAATATTTATACTGAATTTTAAGCTGGGAATCTGAAAATGTTAAGCAGAATCAGACCTAGTTAGTACCTGAGTTGAAGACTATCAGGAAATCCTGGGACAGAATGGGCTAGATTAGGAAGTCAAAAGAACATCTGGAAGAAGGTAGTGACAAAGTACTTCTATGTACGGTAATTATCAAGAAAACTACTCATGTATTTATTAAGTAACCAGAAGTTGAGTTTGGCTCACTGGAAAACTTATTTTATTACCTTTTAAAATCTTAAGCAAAGGAAGCCAAGAATCTAAGGGTCTGCTTCTTTTATTCCGATCCTGTCTTTTCAAGGATTTCCCATCCTTATGTAACTGCTGCATTGTTCCCAAGCTGGGGGAAAAACACTGTGATAGCAGTTGTCAACCTTTATATTTAGAAAATCTGAAAAGATCTCTCTCTCTCTCTCTTCAAATTAATGTTTAAATAAATTTCATTTCACATTTCAGTGCTATTTTAATCTGTTTCTAACTTCATATATTCTTTTTTTTGTTTTTTGTTTAAATGTCAGCTGCCTTGAACCGTCACCTGGGTGTGTGGGAGGCTGAGTATAAATCAATTCAAGAAAAAGGAAAAAAAATAAATTTATACACTGTCCAACTATTCAAAGTTTGATAAGGACATTATTCCAATTAGTATAAAGCTTATTGAGTGACAACATCTATTTCATTGTTTACATTGGCTCCCTCAAAATCGGAACCCATCTATAAATCTGCTGTTCAAAACTAAAGTAACATTAAAATTAGTGGTAATTATTCTCTATTTACTTCTTTCTACATGTAATTGTTGAAATTCTCATTCATCATTCTTTGTTCATAGTTCCAGATTTTGCTTTATTTGTTTTCAGAACTATGTTCTATTATGTATTTGTATTTCTTGTTAAAACACAATTTTTATGAAAAATGTTGCCAAGTAAATTATTTTTCTTAAAAATAAGAACCTATGTTTAAATACATGATGTCGTTTTTTATAAAATGGAATTCCCTGAAAAGCTTGTCAAATATCCTGGCTCTTTGTCAGTTAAAATCAGTGCCATAATTGTTTTTTTATATTTTTTCAAATTATATCTGTTAAAAGTGCAATGTGTTTCCTGCCAACTTCTCAGATCAACTGGTGTACTTTTTTTTCTGTATGTATGGCTGCAATCATAGAAATGTTAGAAATTTCATTTTAAGCCTTTCCATAAAAAAAGTCTTTCTTTTGCTGTCTTTGAGAAACACAAAATAATTCATGCCTTCGCTTTCATGTCCCATGAAGAGAACTAGAAAGATCTCTTTGATAAGGAAAAATTGAAATAGTCTCTAATTCATTGAAAGATCTGGGGATGACATTTCATCTAAGTCGGGGGGCATGGAATTATTTTAAGGTTGTAAAGAACTTACAGTGGTGTTAAATGGGAAAACAAGTACCAATGTGAAGCAGCTGAGTATGGTGCTCTGCTGGTTATTTAGCAGTGCCCTCATCCTACAATTTTAAATAGCTGTAAAACAACAAAGTGTCTCAAACATTTGATGTTCTGACTATTTTTTAAAATACAAATGAAAATGATATATTACAGGAGAAAATAAAGAAGACATGGGATCTTCTTGCATAATGCAGTTGATAAATATGGATTATCTAAGATCTGACTCAAAGAGATGAATAGATGCATCACAACAGATCTTGACATCAAGAATCCCTGGTGATAATATAACCATCGGATTATCAATGAATATGCCCAAATCGGGTTTTTAATAATAAGAAAAAAATCCTAAGACTTTTTGAAAGTTACAATTACAGATTTTTCTACCATGCAACAGCCACAATTGTATTCTTCTCCTTGCAGATTTTTCAGAAAATGTTATAAATATTATAAGACAACTTCAGACATTATCAAATGTTAGCATGTAACTTCCAATTTATCTAGCACAATCCGCAAACAGTGAAAGATCACATAGAAACAAGTTATTAACAAACCGATAGGGTAAAAAGCAAAAGAGGATTTGGAAAGGAAGACTACCCTTGCAAAAGTTTTTTTCGTGCTTTTTAAAAAAGGCTTCACTAAACATGAACCCTACCATGAAAAGCTTCAGCCTGCTGATGTAATTTAAGCTTCCTGCTGAGCACCCAGGCTCAGAAATGAAATGTGTATGAGCATCACTAGCTTGTATTCATTTGCAATACATTATTTTAAAACAGTTCTTAAAAAGTATAAACAAACTGGCGCCATACATCAGAATAAAGAACATGAGGAGAAGGGATAATTCCAAAATAGGAAGTCTGGGGTGCTAATCCATTTTTTCTTTAAGACACAAATTGCCCAAAGTTTGATTTAGACCTTTTATACATGATTTAGCAGAGAGGAGATGGTTCACCTGAAGCCAGCATAAAGCAAAAACTTAAACAAATCCTTATCAAATTTCACTGGAATAATTGGCATGCAAACTGTATTCCGAATACTAGTAGCACTGACCTTGAAAGCCTCTTTCTGAAATGACTATCAATGAAAAAATATACATTTAAAGAGATGAGAGTGGGATTGCAATGGGAAAAAATCATTTATAATCCACTAGCATTTTCTTCAGATGCTAATTAAATTTATCTGAAATACCTGACATATAATAAAGAAGAATAAAAACAAACACTGCAGCCTTGCATATAGTATTTGGGAAATACGTTACATGACCAATGTGCATTGCTTAAGAATGGGAACGGTAAACCAATGAAAAGTTATAGAAAGTTATTAGCATGCATGAAAAACAAATACCCAAGGCAGTTTATGTAGACTGATGGTTTACATTTGACTAAAAGTGCCCTGCATTTCATTTTATAACAAATTAACTGATAAATATGTTGGATGTATGTTGGCAGTTTTCTCCTTAAATACACTTATACTCACAGTTAGGTGACTTTTTAATTTTGGTAGCCACCCATCTCAACTCAGTGTCTCTCGGTGGTGGGAAATTCTAAAATTTTTTGCAACAATGCAATAATAGATACAGTTACCACTTGACTTATAGCCCATCACTTAGAAACTGTTCGAAGTTATGGTCACATGATCACATTTTCTGTGTTCTGTGGCTGCAATTTATAATGGTTTTTTTTTTTTTTTTGCTGGAAGTCGTAGTTTACTTTCAATTTTCAGCAAAAAAATGCCCTTTACAGATGTGTTGCATTCACTTAGTGACCATGGTATTTGTTTAATGGCCACCACATTGACTTAATCGCTGCTGCCTTAGCTTAATGGACAGGCAATGTTGTAAAATTGAGTTGATTGAAGTGCCTTAATTTAAAACCATAATGACATACAATAGAAAATCAAGGCTCCATTATAGTCTTAAGTCAAGTAATACTTGTAATAACAACATGAGCTTGTCATGCTGTTTCTAACGCTGGGCAACATTCATTGTAAAGAAGCAGCAATTGGAGAAAATCTCCACCTTGAATCTTGTGGATTCTCAAGAAGCATTTGACAGTGATTTTGGACACAAAAGGTCTTGTCGAACCAGTAACTTTCCTATGGTCCTAAAATCTTAGTTTGATAATTCTAAGCCTAATTTTGCTGGAACATTGTAATGAACGGCCACTAATTAACATTTACCATTGCTTACATCAAAAAAATATGTCCAAAAATGTTCTCCTAGCAACATTTTCCCCCCTAGGAAAAATAAAACTCTGCTATTTTGTGCTATTTCATTCATGAAATGTTTTAAAAATAATTTAGTTTCTTACAGCAACTTTTTAAACCTTTTTTTTCACCTTTCTCTTCCGCTCCAAACTTTCCATGGCTATCACATTTCTCAGTTTGAAAAAGTTCAGTGGGAAAGTTCCTTTAAGGTTTTTTTTTCCTTAGAAAGTGTGGAAAGCCAAAGCCAAAGCCAAAGAGAGTCCAATAACTAAATAAATAATTATATGCTATTCAACCATGGTCTCAGCTATTTATAATTAAAGTGGAAAAAACCTTTAGAACACATGCAAGTATTTTATCAAAGCTTGTTTCTCCTTCAAAAAATTGTCAAAATGTGTTTCCATCAAACTGAATAAAAATTGTAGGGTATCTCTGTGTGCAGAAGATTTTTTTTCAGGGAAACATAAAGATACTTATTAAACTAAATACAACTTACATTTTTCCTTACTTCTATGCTGCTTCATGCAAAAAAAGGAGGAAAACTTCATTCCCTTATCATTAAGTGTTCACGCTGCTCCCATCGTTAAGTGTTCATCATCTGAAAATTATGGATTTTCCCTTATTTAATACTTCATGAAGATGTTTGGTAGAAGTAATTAAAATGATAACTGAAAGTAAAAATGTCCTAGATTCCCCTATTTAAGTGAAAAGATATGATTTGACCTCACATATAATATATATGAAAGCAAATTATCTATCTATCTATCTATCTATCTATCTATCTATCTATCTATCTATCTATCTATCATATCTCTCTCTCCCTACCTCCCTCCCTCCCTCTCTCTCTCTGTGTGTGTGTGTTTGTGTGTGTATGCAAAATGTGGGTACATTTTGTATAGGAGGTAGGTAATATTTGTAATACTCCTCATATGAAAGTAAACATAGTAATCAAGAGAGTCACTTCAGTGCAGTGGCTAAAGCACTAAGTTAGAATCTGGAAGAGTTCCAGTGCCACTTTAGGCATAAAGGTGGCACTGGAGAGCCGAGGTGGCGCAGTGGTTAGAGTGCAATACTGCAGGCCACTTCAGCTGACTGTTAGCTGCAGTTCGGCGGTTCAAATCTCACTGGCTCAAGGTTGACTCAGCCTTCCATCCTTCCAAGGTGGGTAAAATGAGGACCCGGATTGTTGGGGGCGATATGCTGACTCTGTAAACCGCTTAGAGAGGGCTGAAAGCCCTATGAAGCGGTATATAAGTCTAACTGCTATAATGGTAAGATGAGAGATCTTGGGCTAGTCATTCTCCCTCAGTTTGAAGAAGTAGGCAGTGGCAAATCATTTCTGAAAAACTTTAACAAGAAAACTACAGGGACTTGTCCAGGTAGTCACCAAAAGTCAAAACTGATGGCAAAAAGAAAAAAAAAGTATAGATTGTTTTCCTCATAAAAGTAAAGATTCCCTTCGCACATATATGCTAGTTGTACCTTACTCTAGGGGACGGTGCTCATCTCTGTTTCAAAGCTGAAGAGCCAGTGCTGTCTGAAGACATGTTCATGGTCATGTGGCCGGCATGACTAAATGCTGAAGGCGGATGGAACGTTGTTACCATCTCACCAAAGGTGGTTCCTATTTTACTACTTGCATTTTTACATGCTTTCGCACTGCTAGGTTGGCAAAAGCTGGGATAAGTAACAGGAGCTCACTCTGTTACGCGGTGCTAGGGATTCGAACCACCAAACTGCTGACCATTCTGATCAACAAGCTCAACGTCTTAGCCACTGAAGCCACCGCATCCCTTTTTTCCTCATTATAATCTGCTATATCTAAACTTCAGTGGTATGGCAAATTAGTTAATTTGTTTCCCTTAGCTTTTCTTCTTTTTAACTGTAGACATATTTTTTCCTATGTCTGCACTGATTTGAAAATTTTGGGGAAAAATGAAATATTTTATCAAATTTTGTATTAATTTTTCTATTGTAAATACAAAATCCAATTAAAAATATTTTTTAACATTTTCAAACAATGTTTTGTAATGTACTTTTCATTTCATTCTTCTATATATGCCCATTTTTATGTCCACCATGTCTTGAAAAGACTATATCAGAATATTTTTAAAATGCACATTTTTAAGGTTCGTGGAATTTTGGTTTGTTATTAGTTCAAATTAAAATTTAAAAATAGTTAATATTTAGGATATATATGAAAAGAAACAGTGTGGATAGAGAAAACCCCTATATTCCTATGGAAAAGACTGTTTTAACTTCCATAAATTAGTTGAAGGAAAAAAAATCCTCTTAAACATTACTTGCATTCCCTTATAGTGTCCTTGTGATATTATTTGATTGGTTTCATTTTGTTTTGTGCATCATTGAAATATAGAAGAATTTTAATTGCCACATGGAGCCAGGCTGGGCAGCTACATGAGCTCTTGCCAACATTTCTAATTAGTATTTACGTGAGTAAACTATGTATTCTTTCAATTATTTAAATTATGTTGTTGTGTGGCCTATGAATGTGTTTTGAGGGAGTTGTACATCAGAGGCTATTTTTGTTGATATGCTCCACTGTTCCTTGAAAGCATTTATGTCAGAATGCCAGTTTCTAAACTTATGGCAAAAGTAAATTATATATATGTTGTATTTGTGTATGTTGTGTGTGTGTGTATGTATGTATGTATGTATGTATGTATGTATGTATGTATGTATGTATGTATGTATGATTTGTGATAACAAAGGCAACAGTAAAAATATTGGGTTTCTGTCTGGATGGTCTCTTGTGACGAGCCGATGGACAGAGAATGGAAGTAGTGAACTTCCTCCCATACCGGGAGTTGTAACACTCACTCACTCTGTGTGTGTGTGTGTGTGTGTGTGTGTGTGTGTGTGTGTACATACATACACAGACATATTCATACATTCATACATACATATATATGTATATACACACATACACACACACACATAAAGGCTACACTATCTCTCTAAAGCATCTGAGAATGAAAGCAGCTGCCTTTCCTCTTCAATATTCTTCCTGAAATATCAGACAGTGGGATGTTCCAGATGTGTTGGTGTTATTGCATTCCCTCACACAGCTCTTGCCAGAAACAGTGGCATTTTGACAAAGACCAACTTCATAGCAGTACAGGATACCACAAGCTGTCCAGTAGCTGTCTCTGTGAGACAGGAAGAGAGAGAGAGAAACATGCAACCTGCCTCTGTCATCTGTTTGATTTTAAGTATAACACAGTGTCAGGAAATATGAAGTAAATTAATTGAAAAGGAGCCATTGTCGCTAAAGGCAGAAAAGATACGCTGGACTCTGTGTGCCCAGCAGGGGAGATGTCTGTATAAAGACAGCCAGCTGCATTTTTCACTGGGACAACCCACCAAGGACCCCCATTGATAGCACCTGTGCAGCAATTGACTTCACGTCAAGTAAATGCTGCAGAATGCTGGGAGCCAATGATGAGCCAGACTCTACCATCAGCAATGTCAAATACTAACATTTTTTCTGGTGATTAATGAGAGAACTATTTATTTATTAGTAGGAATGCTTTAGGGGTAAGAATGGAAAGGTGTATTAATTCACACAAGGGAAGAATGGTTGGAGAAACTGATGGAACTAGCAGAGATGGCCAAATTAACTGCTATAATTTAAGACAAGAATGCATCTAATTTTATTTCTATCTGGAAGCAGCTTCTAGAGTTTGTGCTGGAAGCATGAAAAAAAATGAAATGTCGATTTTTGGGATCTACTGATTAGATGAGGATTTTTGTTGTTGTTGTTGTTGTTGTTGTTGTTGTTGTTATAGAAACGACCAGCATATGTTGAGTATGTAAAGTTAAAAGTTGTGGCTCTAATGTTATTACGTTGATTCTACTGCACCAAAAAAGAGTTGGAAATTCATGGCTTTTTTCTTTTTCTCTTTATCACTTCACTTTCTCTTTTTTCCCTTTTTACTCCTATTTTGAATTTAATTTGTATATTATACTCTAATGAGTTCAACAAAATTATATTGTAGAGAGAATTATGTATTTATTCAACTTATATTTATGAATCTGGGAGGTCATACAATTTAAATAGAAACTGTACTTTCCCCCAAATAAATCAGCCATACAAATAATACAAACATTAAACACCATTAAACAATTACACATATATAGTACAATCCACAGATTGCACAACCATTCAAGAACAATACAACCATTTTATGGACTTCACACTCCTTGATCCTCAGGCCAGGTGATGGAAAACTAACATTTCAGAGAGAAGAATAAAGCAGGATTTCCCCTGCATACTGGTTATATTGCATTTTTTTAAAAATTCTTTTTTAATTTTTTTCTCCTTCATAATAGATCATTTAGTCTAAACCTGGTTCATGGTTGCAGTTCATTGATTTCCTCAATACCAGGATTCCCCATACATTTTCATAGGTTCTATCAGAAGACTCTGTCCAGGACTGTATTACAATAAATGAAGTTATATAGATGATCTATCGCAGGGGTGTCAAACTGGCAGCCTGTGGGCAGGATGCTTCATGTCCAGGCCACACCAACCCCAGCTCCGCAAATGGGAAAAACATCATGGAACATCAAATGATGGTAAAGTGACACTGTGAGTTTGACACCTGTGATCTATTGTATAAAACAACAACCACAAAAATCAAATAGTATTCATATATTAATATTATGCCACTGTGTTTGGCCTGGCTGAGGTTTCCCCACTTTATCTTGATAATTTTTTTTGTCTCCTAATTATTATTATTATTATCATCATCATAAAATAAAACTTTCTACTTATTTATAAAACACTTCACAATTGGCATTAAGAAATGCCTAACTATGAAACCAAGAGCAGTATTATGACAGCAATAAATTGTTGCTCTGGTTGGGTGGCTGTAGAGAGAGCAAATGACATTGTACAACCGAGATCCTTCCATTTGGACCAGCTATGTCCTGTGATAATTTCCTGTGAGCAAAGTTCAATCAAGTCATGTTGAACGTTCTATTTGATTCATGTGTTAAAAATCAAAAGAAAAGTCTTCATTGCTTTCTCTGATCTCCAGGTGATCATATACATTCAGGTTGAAGAGGCTAAAGCATGTGAGATGTAAATTAAAATGTTATTTACATGTAAAAAGTGCTGTGTCTTGGACCTTGGCAGATTTTTAATTGAGAAAGAAGAAATTGAATTAGACTTCACATGGTGTTTTTGTGAAAGCAAAAAATCACAAATGTACTCCCCTCAAAATTGGCAGTCAAATTCTTTCACATTCTTGCTTGCCAATTATTTTTCTCTGAAGTTTCACTTCCTTAGCAGCCATGTGCCAAGCAGACTGTTGTCGTAGAGAAGAGTTGCACAGGTTTAATTTGGTTGACAAATTTGGTTGACAAAAATGGATAACAATTTTATTGATGAATATATTTCAATAATTGCTGATTACAATATATTGTGGGACTGCCTACTCCTATGAACATCTGCCACCTCATAGGCTTCCTCTTTTCCTCGTTTTCTCTTTTAAATCTTGTAATGTTAGAAAATCTAGGTAGTATACCTTTCCAGTGGTTGCTTTTGTGCTTTGTAACGCCATCCCCGCTACCTTTGCCTTGATATACAATAGGCTTCAACTTGGTTAATCTTTAAGAAAGCCATTAAAACCTGTGCTTCCTCCCCCCCCGGCATCTGGGTCCTGTTGAATAGAGTTCCTTTTTTGTATTTGTATCATTGTGCTTGGTTGTCATGATATATTTTGCACTTATTTTTGTTGTTTTTGTTGCATACCATACAGAATCACATTGTTTGAGTCAGGTGGTCTTATAAATCTAGTTAATAAATAAACAACCTTGTATAAACAAATGTGTGTGGGTGTGGGGAAATTCTTCAGATTTAAAAATAAAACGTTAATGTGGGAATGTGGGAAGCAATTTACTGATGGACCCCTTCTGGTGTCTGTCCTATCAGTATCCAATCAGGAACAAGGTGGCTATGCTAATGGATTCTATAAGATTTCACCAGGAATTCATAGAAGAGGAGTGAAATGAAAGCCTCTTTCACATTGCGCCAAAACTCACACAGGAAAATCTATTCTCTGCATATGGGTTTCTGTGCCAGATATTGAACAATACACTTTTTATCATCTGCAGACTCGAGGATAATAAATAGGTTTTGAAAGATAACATATTATGTAGGCCATTTTAAAATTTAAAATATGTCTCTAACTGGTACCAACCACATTGTGATCTAAAGGCATAGTTAATGAATAGATTTTTGAGTTTAGTTCCTTTGTATTGACCCACATGTAATCATTTATTTTAATACAAAGGAACTTGTGTGTCCCAGTGATTTTCAGAAGAGAGGTGTTAAAGAATTCCATGACAGGTTTTGAAATGGCATAAATGTTTGCATCAAAGTCCACCAAGACTCCACATAATGTGCTCACAAATGTTCTTCTGAAATGAGATATCTTACTGGAATATATTAATTATATTTTAGAAGGATTTACACAGGAGAATTTACATATAAAATGCTTATGCTATACATTTTTTAAAAAAACAAAACAAAATGCTCATTAAATAGTATGTAAATTAGAGGAAGCAATAAATTCTATATTAGATCCTCTAAATATAAACAATTTTGTTTCCTTAAAAATGGACTAGAATTCTACCCTTATAATATGAATAGTAAAATGAGTTAGATTCATACTGATGCATAATATTACTATGTAAGAGTTGAGGTAATCAGAAATGGCTTTTTTCTGGTGCTAAGTGCCAAATCAGATAAAATGGTCAGTGCCATCCCTTCTATATAAATCTTTAAACTGAAATGCTGAATTGTGTTGCATTGAAGCAATGGTTCAAAGTGGTCTGATTCCATAATAAAATCAACCATTCATATCATTCATGGCATAATTTGGAGCATTCAAATTCCTTACATTTTCCTAAGTAAATCTTAAGGAGGATGATATATTGGCTATCTTCTGTCTCTGTCTCTGTCTCTGTCTGTCTATGTCTCTCTGTGTCTCTGTCTCTGCCTCTGTCTCTGCCTCTGTCTCTCTCTCTCTCTCTCTCTCTGTCTCTCTCTCTCCCTGTCTCTCTGTCTCTCTCTCTCCATACATACAGTACACACACACACACACACACAGACACAGACACACACACACACACACACACACACAGAACAAATGGGCTGACCTTGCTTGCAGGAGCTAACTGAGCACTGAATGTCCCTTGCCAGGTTTCTCATGTGGCATTGTCCATGAAGCTAGGGCTGGTATGGAGAATAACCATTGCCATCCCTGACCCCTTGATGTCTTTCATGGGCACTGCTCTGTAGATAGCTGGTTATGAGACTTTGTGAAGTTAGGCTGTAGGGATTTCAGGAGAGGGTTGTTTTTATATCAGCCTTTCTGCTGCATCTTTTCTACCCGGGATCTTTCTTTTTCTCCTAAACAAAATAAGACTGGTAAGAATAGGGTGATGTACATGAACATCGGGGATTCGGTATTTATTCTGCTCCAGGGGAATCTTATAAAATATTTAGCAGGCCATTCAGATCCATTATACCTACAGTGTTCTTTGGAAACCTGGATCCATCTGGGAGAAAAAATAAGATGTTTTATATGTACATATCAAATAAACATACATATATTACAGTGCTGCTTCTTAGGTAAAGCTGCCAATTTAATGACAGGAAAAATAATATTAGAAAACATTGTGTCATGGAAATCATAGTCATGGCAGACATACAGTCATGAAGAGCCTGCATGATGAACCTGTATTTATACTACATAGAAGATCCCCCCCCCCCCCCCGGGAGATACTGTAAGGCAATATCAAAGGCAAAAACCTACTTTTAATCCTACTGGAAAAACGAAAAGGACTTGTGCTGCACAAGAGTTTATCTAGGATATTCAGAAAAGGAGCCTAGTCTTGTTCATGAATAATTTTAAAAAGCCAAGGAAAACTTTCAAAAATACCAGGACTCCTATCGCAAAAAGCACAAAATTTTGAACAATGATAGAATATAACTGCGTGATTGAGTGCTGAACAGAATGAGTTCAAGCCTTTTTTTTTTACTTGCAACAACTGAAAAATTATACTTGGCAATGAATTCAATCCACAATGCTTTAAATTTCATAAGGTGAGAAATGACCTTCAAGTTTCATATAAATAAATAAATTATATAATATAAATAAATATTAAGGAGCTAATTTGGTGTAGTGGTTAAGGTATCAAATAAGGAAACTGGGAGACTGTAAGTTCCAGTCCTGTCTTGGGTACAAAGACAGTTGACTGATTTTGGGTCAATCATCCTCCCTCAACCCTAAGAGATAAGCAATGGAAAACCTCTTCTACCTTCTTGCTAAGAAAACTGCAGGAACCTGTCCAACCAATTGCCCAATGCTGACTTTAAGGTTGCACATATCTTTAGTATATGTATAAAAATTAATGGTAACATTAACATTGATATTATTTATTCCTTAAAACAGCTCATTGCAAAAAAAATATATTTAGGTGATTGGGGTGTATATTTACCTCAGATGTCTCCTTGGTATCACTATCTAATTTTTTTTTAATCAAATTTACTGACTGCCCATCTTACCACAGGGTAACTTATGAAAGGCTTATAGTATTAAAAGATAAAACTATATAAATACTGCAAAATATTAAATACAATAGTTAAAAGATGGGGAGGGAGGGAGTAGGATGGGGGGCGATTTAGGATTTGATATTAATCTATCAATTACCTCCAACATGAAGCCCCTCCTTTGGAGCCCCAAACCTAATGGCAGAGGCATGTCTTCTGGGAGGCAAGATGTTTCAGAGGGCACAACAATGACAGAGAAGGGCTCTCTCCTGGAGCTCACCAGCTAGAATTGCTTAGCTAATGGGGCCCACAACATCTCTCCTCTACTGGCACAGGTATTTTTGTATGTGCAAAAATATCATTATTGATGTTTCTCCCACCTAGAGGGGTTCATACAGGATGAGGCCCACAGATACTGATCTTCTACCAATAATTTTATCTTTGATGATTTTAAGAGAAAATAAGAATGAACATTTTTAAAAATTAAAATATTTATGAGAAAGCACTTAAGTGAAAGGAAAAAAAAATGTCTCAGTGCAAATTCTGCCAAATCATACCCAGTAGTTCTGGCATTACATAATCAAACATTAATACAAAGTGTCTAGCCCTTGTTGATTATTTCTTGAGTAAACTTCATGAGTAGTATTAAAAACACAACTCTGGCTGCACTTTAATCTTCAATAAAGACTTAGGGAAATGAGCAGAAGTTCAAAAACAGGCAATATTTGATGTTCAGCTGTTGGCTACACTGAATTATTATTTTTTCTAGTTCCTGGAGTAAATTCATTGCATGCTAAGCAGAAATAGCATAAGTAAATAAAAAGCAGGGTAATATAATACATCAATGTGCATCTGCAACCTTACCAAATTTGTGCTTCAGAGCGTCGGGAAGAGCATATAGATATGCATTAATTTGCACAAATCCATAAATACTGAAATCAAAGCTCCACATGCATAAATGGTAAAATACTTGTCAATTTCAGAAGGCAAGATCAGATTAATCAAATCTCTAAAGCAGCTCAACATCCCACCTAAGCTGTTCAGTTACTAATATCTTCTCTTTAGTATACAATAAATATTTATGCCATCCATTTTATTTAAAAAGAAAATCTTCCTCATTTTTATAAAACATAGAGGGCAAACAATGTAGCTCCGAAGAAAGACATGCAAGTTGTCTCCATTCAAGCAAAAATACTAGAACAAGGAATTCACTTGGAAAAACACTGCTTTTAAAGAGGTATCTCAAGGTTAAAAGCAAAATTATAAAATATTCATAACTTGATCCAGGTCTGGCATTCCTACATTTTTCATCTTCTTCATATAATCACTGCAAACTTCCAAAACAGGAAACATAATGTCTTGTTAAATCATTTGCATTTATTTTCAAGTGTGCTCTCAAAATGTTTATTCTACACTCCAAATACTTTCTGATTATAGGCCTAGATAGGAGATGAAGTAATCTTTTGCTATTCATTGTTCCATAGAGAAAGTCAGAGTTGCTAGCTCTTTCCAAGCAAGGTACATTTTTCTTTCATTGTGATGAGGTGCAGTGACTCAGTTCTCAATCAGAGAGTACAGTAGGTTGAAAATACATTCAACAGCTTTTTAAAAAATCCACTTTAATTGGAATAGGAAGGTTGAATAGGAAGGTTGAGGGCTGATGGTTGAATACATTCCTTCTACAATTGCCTGACAAATTCATATCCTGTTCCTTCATTGATCAACTTCATACATATGGCAATTTCCGTGGATAAGTGTGGTTCATAATAAAAAAAAAACCTCTGAGGCACTGGATTTTATATAAAACTTACAAAAAGCATTTGCAATACTGCAGTATCATTTTTATGCATTACCTGAATGAGCTTTTCTTTACAATCTCACAACATTACTCCCACTTTCATATTAGGGTGCACCTACATTATACCTTTTTTGTTTTTATAACAAGTCTATACTCAGGACTCTCTCAAACAATAGCTGCACTTGTAGCTTAGAGTATGGTTTTCTGCAAAGCATTTAGTAAGATATCATTCATTTCAGTGAAGAAAAATGTCTAGAATTTTAGACGGAGAAGGAATTATAGTTAAATCAATATCATAATTTGTCTTAGTCTTTGGAAATCAGCTTATATTCCACAACTGGGGATGCACTGTTAAAAATTGTCATAATTCAATTCATGTGAAGATCAAAATGACAAACCTGTGTCTTGTTTTATATTATGATGAAAACAGCAAGAGTAATAGATTCATTATTGGACATTAACTCTGTTGGATTGTTTCAAGTATCTCACAACAATAAGGTTTTCACAATACCCATTAAATTATCATTTTGGATATGTATGGTTTTGTTGCTTCTGATCATGGATTTAGTTTGATTTCAGGAAGACTGACTTGGTTGGTTGGCAAACTTGGGAATAAATACTTACATGGATTCTATCTTCAGCAGATATTGACTCCTTCTGGGTATAGCTTGGAAAAGTCAGCTCTTTTGTGTTTGTGTGGTAGTGTTTGCTGATACCTAAATATTTTTTTTAAAAAACCCTATTTTTAACATTTGTTTCAATATACATAAATTTTAAAAAATTGAGAGAATAGAAAAATATTCTACTGTTGAATCAGTCTAATCTTATGATCGTAAGAATTATATTTTAAAACAGAGGAAATAAAACTGGATATCAGAAATATTATGGAAATTGCCAAGAAAAAAAGGGAAGCCAAAGCCAAGAAGGAACTTGAGTGTTTCAGAGAACTATTAGGTGTCAGAACATCTAAATCCAAGAAGACTGACATAATTGTTGGCAAGCTTGACCTCTTCTGAGAATGACCATCTCAAGGATACAACTCTGGGCAAAAATCAAGTGCAGTAGTGCCTATTCAATATTTAATTACTCTTTGCTTATAATAATTTATGTTACCCATCTGCAAAATAAATATTAGAATATCCTTAGTTCCCATTTCCTTGTATTTTCATAATTTTTCAACTTATCTATATGATAAAAGGAGTGAAACAACTGTATGATCTTTCATAAGATAGATGGATGGATGGATGGATGGATGGATGGATGGATGGATGGATGGATGGATAGATAGATAGATAGATAGATAGATAGATAGAGATACAAACACACACACACACACACACACACACACACACACACTATATTTTAAGGAAAGATGTTAAAATTGGAGGCAGAAACATCAATAACCTGCACTATGTGGATGATATTACCCTGATAGCTTAAAAAGTCATTTGGCTGTCTTTCTGATTGACCGCGTGTGAGGTCAATCAGAAATTAGAAATCAAATGTAAGAAAGTTATATGTCATGCACACAAGACAACTGTGTTGCTTTTATTTTGAAGGTGACTGCTTTATTTACATGTGTGCACATGTGCATGCCTACACATCTTCACAATTGATTTGGTTCTCCACAACAGTCTCAGTTTCTCATGTGTCCCCTTGAGAAAATTAATTGCCCATCCCTGGTTTAAAAGAATCTAGAATTTAAAGTCAAGGAGCACAGTAAAAAAATGGATTAGATTAAATATAAAGAAGTCCAAAATAATGACAAGTATTACAACCAGCCTTAGAATTGAAAGTGAAGATATGAAACTGTAAACATAATTTAGTTCACAAAACAAACATAGATATGTAAATTAGAAAATTATGAAAACACTAGGCTTTGGGAACTAAGGGTATTCTAATATTTATTTTGCAAATGGGCAACAGATAGAAATTATTGTAAGCAAAGCTTAACCAAATAGTGAATAGGCACTACTATCCTTACTAGATACAACTGAATGACTGTTTATTAGAAAAATAAACACTCATTCTATCACTTTAAGAAAACAAAGCAAACATTTTTAATAGAATGGCAAACAGTGAAAATCTGTTTAGAGAATTTTGAAAACCATATTCCCATTTCTCTCTTTTGTTTTAAGTGCCACTGAAGTTGGAGTAATCCAATGACCCCAAGAAACTTCTCAGAAGCCAAATGATTTGTCAATGAAGAATAATCTGTGGGTGGAAAGATCTAACTTTACAATCGCCTCTTAGTTCTCAAAGAATCTGCCAAATCTGATCTTGGAAGTCCCATGTTATAAAAGGAAAGAGAAGGCAGTACAAGATGGAATTGACAAGAACATGACAAGAGAGTGACAGAGTGTGACAAGGTAGGAGGCAAAGTTCTTTTCTTTTCCAGACATACTCTCAAACCAGTACTATGAAGGAAATCATATGCTCATTATTCTGAGTTCTGTCAATCAATCTTAGCATTGAGAAGCTAATGAACAATGGAAATCCCAAGATTAGGGCTTCTGTTAAAATGTTGCATTAATTACTTTTCTAAGTATATTCATCTCCAGGTAGAGATACTGTATGTCAATTCCTAAAACTCTGATTCATTTATTAATTGTGTTGGTATGGCAATATTCTAGATAAGCTTTTTACCCTATTTTTTTTAATAGATGATCTGAAAACATACTGTAGAGATGTGGTAAACCTCTTCCTTTAATTTTCATATCTGTTAACATAAATTATACAACAAATTATATATATATATATATATATATATATATATATATATCTGTGTGTGTGTGTGTGTGTGTGTGTGTGTGTGTGTGTGTGTGTGTGTGTGTGTGTGTACGTGTACGTGTATATATATATGTGTGTGTGTGTGTGTGTGTTTTGCATGAGATGAGCAGCTTTATAATTCAAATAAATAAATGAGCAAACAAACCCATCTTTGTCCCCTAACATTAATTTCCCCAGTACAGACTTTTTGTATGTATATATATCATCTAAAGTCAGCTGTGTCTAACTTTACCAAAATATTTTTTTGTTTGTTTGGGTGAAATTATGATTGATGTTGATCTATGTATTGTGGGAAAAATAAATTTTAGTAGACTTTTGATACTAATAGCTATTCCATTGCAATGACTAAGGAGAATGAAAAGCCCCAAATTTCAGAAGAAATTTTATGTATTTACGTCTGCCCATAGAAAATGATGCATGAATTAATATAAGTATCTAGGAAATGCAAAGTAAAACATCAAATTCTTGTAAGGATTTTTAATATTTTATTTCTCAGGACATGGTTGCCAGAGGAAAACCTACAGTTTTTAATTTGAGTTAGACCTTGTAATAAGTGAGATTTATAATCTGCTTGCTCTAAATGCTAAAGCTTACATATGCGACCACAAAGAAGTGAATACTAAAAAAGAGAATGATATTTGAGTCTTTTTTCTTCTTTTTCACCCTAGAAGTACAATTTTCTTTTTTCTTTTTTTTTTAAAAAGGTCACTACTGAAAGACTTCAAATTTTAAATCTTTCTCAGAATTTTAATTAAATTTCTTAGTAAAGGAGAAAGACAGATACAACAATCATTCAAGACCTCTAAATAGTGAAAGTGAAACTCAGCAGCAAACTCATAATGTGTATGTGTGCTAATATGTATGTGTATGTATTCATTGTGTGTTTGAGTTGTGTGTGTGTTCTCAGAAAAAGGAGATAGAGAACAAGAAAAAAAAGGAAAAAATACAGTAAAATTAAGAGACTTATTTTAATAAGAAACAACTGTTTCATAAGAATTAAAACATTGTAAGATTAAACATCAAATTCTTTTGGGCATCACACACCTTTTCTTCTGATAGTTGGTATATAATTTATCGACTTTGCTGTTTGTGTTTTGTTTTAGTTTGTTAAAAATAATTTAGCTACAACTGTGGGCAGTTAATGTTCAATGAGCAAGGTTCATTTACCTACATGTGAAAAAAAAGGAAAGAAAGGGACAAATAAAAAAGGACACCAGAAATGAATCCCCCAGAATGAAAAACTAGATTTGCATAAAATGTGTGCAAATGACTATGTAAAGATGCAAATTTAGAAATAATTACTATGATTTAAATAGAAATATGATACATTTCATCACCATAATCACAAGTGTCCATGTGGGTTGGTGTTGGGAATCACTGGCAGATGCAACCAGGTAATCAAACTATGGCTCCATTTTAATGTGCGCCCTTTGCATCAAATGCATGCAAAGGGGGCTGTGTTTGGCTCCCCATGTTGACATTCCCCCCCATACAAACACACACGGAGAGACAAACATGTTTAACAGTAAGAAAGTTAAGGAGCAGGTGACTCCATGTCTACACAACAGTGTAGACAAAACCCAAATTACAAAAACCCAAACTATACAAAATAGTATAGAGAATCCTAGGAGTCATGGGTACCTGGATTTGTGGTCAAGATGTTTCTGATCTCTTTTTCTCTTTTTAATTTGTCAAACTTGAGCATTCAAGATGTGAAGATACATATGGTAATAGGTCAATAGTTTTATTTTTCAGATACGGATGGGCAATTCATTGGATGAACATGTGCCATGAGTGCTATGACTTAGTAGTGCATCCATAAAAGTAATGAAATCTTCTTTCTATTCCATAATCATTTATGGTTATTAATGATTTACCCAACCCCTAGCTTTAAGAAACATGCTTACAATGTGATAGGGTAAATTTAGTGGAAGGAAGAAAGGAAGGAAGGAAGGAAGGAAGGAAGGAAGGAAGGAAGGAAGGAAGGAAGGAAGGAAGGAAGGAACAACTGACTCCCACAATTCTTTATAATGTTTTTTCTCCAATGATTATTTCCCACTTATGCAGTTTCTTCAATAATTCATCATATTTGCTTTCCTTCCTAGGATTAAGAGGAACAAAATACATAATAGTACCTAGACGACATTGGCTGTTTAATAAAATGTATAGAAAGTTCCTTTTGCTCACTCTTCACACAGTATTTTGCTCTATTGTTAGGCAGCTCTCCAATCAATAATAGTAATTAAAATCATCCATTACCAAGTTTGTGGCAATTTCATATAGTACCTTAATCTCTAAACACTTTTCCTGTTCAGCTATTTCAAATTGCTTTGTGATCCTAGAGATTTAATGAGAGTCAGAGTTTTATGGAATCTCTCTACAGGCTATTAGTACCTATTCATTCACACCCTACCTTTTAGACCATATCATTCAGCAAACCCCAAGACAGACAATTATTTTTTTTTAGCATTGATTGAATGATACTGACATGGCTTGGTCCCCCTGGTTCTATGCTTGAAAACAAAAGGAAAAAGAAAAAGAAATGTGAAGATGACGTCATCTGCCTGGAATAAAATAAATATTATCAGAATATTCAGAAGCTCTTCTGTCATTTATCAGATATTACCCCCAAAATGTATTGATGGGTTAAAAGAAGCTGAAGATAACAGAACAAAATTTAACATACATTGAAAAAAAGGATTCATCATGTACACTGGAAAAGGTCCAGAAAAGGACAACAAAGATGATCAGGCAAAAGAGTTCTATAAAAAGAGATGGAAGGAACTGAGGAAAAATGTTTTATTGGTTTTTTTCTCTTCTCATTCAATCATATCCAATTCTCAGAGACAGCCTGGGGGAATCCATGCAGTTTTCCTGCCACATTTTTTTTCAGAAGTGGTTTCATGTTTTCTCATGGCTGAGAGAAAATCACTGGCCCAAAGTCACCCAGCTGACTTTGTGCCCAAAGTAGGACTAGAATTCAAAGTCTCCTGGTTTCCAGTCTTATGCCTTAACTAGTACACCAAACTGGCTCTTCCAAATTTAGGGTAATACCATAAAATAAAATGTTTAAAGTTTTTCCAGTGTTCTGGAAAGAAATGGGGTCCCTTTCATTTGAAACTGGGTGGCATCCAATAGAATGAATAAATGAAACGTAAATAATATCCATGTAAATTCCTAGTGATACCTCATACTGTGTTCTTTTATTGAGCCGGTGGTTAAATACTATTCTCTTCATAGTTATGTATGGCAAAGCTTAAATGGGATGATTGGCACTATTCTAAATTTCCAGGAGGTGGAAGACCCTTCCGAGCATACTAGGGAGTTAAAAGAAAAATTCAGTGGAGAGAAACTCCAGATATTTTGCAAGTTCATAAAGTACAGAAATCCTGTGGTAAGAGTCTGAAAGCTCTTCAACATCCCTCCCCCCTCCAAATATCTGCTGTGCTTCTATACAGAGAGGACAGAGGTTATCTAGAACAACATACATTAAAAAGGAAAAAAAATCTCAATTACAGTCCAGCAAGGGGTTGAAATAAATTAACATTCAACCACTATTCAACTTTAAAAACAGAAAACAAAATGAAACAATACGTTCAAAAAGTGAAAGTTAATACCTGGGCATTCTTAAGAAAACAAAATTGCTGACAGGAGGATATATATGCCCAGTGACTTTGACTTCTTCCAGAGAGAATTGTAATCTTCAAGTCCTCTCCCCACCTCCAACTGGGTCCACAATCACCCAAAAATCTTCTTGAGTCATTTCTAAGTGCTCCCCTTCAAATCAAGGCACAGCACTGCCAAAGAACCAGCACAAGCAGTAAAATTAGAAAATTGTCAGCAAGAGAAGAAAATGCAGCAGCCAACTTGGAGGAAGTCCAGAAATCTTTATCCATTTTTTTATTTTCAAAGTAATTTATTTCTATTCTGCAATCATCATTTGTATCTTAAGAGACATCCAGTGATACATTAACAGATATGGTAACTCTTACCCAGAGATAAACTTACATTTTAATTTAATGGATCCATTAGTAGTACTCTTTCCATGTTGTTACGGGTTTTGTAATTGATTCAAGTTCTGATAAAAAGTGGTTTAACTTGTATATTATGTGTATCTTGACTTTTAATGTTACTTTTTAGGTAGGGAGGGGAAACAATTTGTTGAAAAAAACCTTTTGTTGACCAGACTGCAATAATTATTAGCATGCAGAAATTATGCAACCCTTGCTTTCTGTTGTTGATTTTTTTCTTGTATAATATGTTTTCAATCTTTTTCTACTATGGAATGTCTCCATTCCCTTTCTTTCATACAGGTTTTCCTTTCTTTACATTTGTAAGACTCAGATACTTGGTTTCTTATGAATAAATCTACTGTTGCTAGTTTCCATTAAAGATTACATTTAAAAGCAATCTCCATTTTAATTTCTATTCAACATGCCTCTATCAGAATTACATAAAAGAATCTGAAAGGCAGGATTTGCTGGTTTATTTCAATAATGAAAGTATTTTACTTTCACTAATCCCTGAAATACAACAAAGGACAATGTAAAATATGCAAATTCTTTGAATGCTCTTGATCTTATATTTTTTTTTAATTAAGAATAGCAGTATGGTAGCCAACAGATTTATTTCAAGAGATCAGTAATCCTGTATTATAGGTTTAACTGATACTTTGTTTTAAAAATTGCTTAATCTTAATGAAGGCAATCTGTAACCACTATTGACACTCATTAAAAGTAGAAAATTTAAAAAGTCCTTAGCATGTACTAAGCATACCAAGCTAAATGACAAAATAAACAAACTTAGTTTTCAATGTAGTTTTGTTAATTGTAGAAATGTAGCTAAAAGTTAGTGTTACAGTAAATATTCTGTCTAAGTGGAGATATGTATGTGGCAGACACAGGGACTTTTCTTCCCTCATTCCCTCTATATTAATCCATGTTTGAATCATTATTCTAAGATGTTTCTTGACTATGCAAGAAACATGTCAATGTCAATCCTGTAGCCATCTTTGAGCATCTTCAGGATTGCCACAGTGAGGCTGGATGGTGCTGTGGGAAAAAGAGGGGGGAGTAGAGATAGCTGGGGCAAGATGTAGCCAAAATAACATTATTTCTTCTGGAACCAAGGACACTCTCACCAGCACTGGATGGGACATGGATGGAAGGCATCCAGGATGGAGAGAGAGACGTGATTGGGGCATGTGATGGTCGTGTGTGATGGGAGGAAGAACTTTGGATTTTGAACAGGGTGGGGAAAACCCGGGAAACTTCAGATTTGGGGTTTCACCAGCTGTGCCAGTATGACATGCCTAAAAAGTCTATAACTTGAAGAACCCTGCTTTGGAGTTTTGATTTCATAGGGGTTGTTACTTGGAACCCTGACAGAATAATCATATTAAAATATCACAATATTAGGGTTCACATCCACCATAGTGTAAACAGATATCATCTTGTACAATTAAATGTTTTCCCTCCACTCACCTGAGCCAATCCCAAAGATCACCAAGGAAGGTTTTGGGAGAAGACATATAACTGCAGAGAGAAGGCAATTTTTTTCCCCTATGAACTGTTCATCCAGCTGGTAAATGGTTAATGCTATATTTCATATATTATCTAATATATCTAATTATTTAGTCAGCAATATATCATACAGCAATATAGTGGACCAAAAGATGCAAGGTGAGATAAAGTGTACTTAATACGGGATATCTTGCTTACTCCCAGCTATATGTAGGTAAGCCATTTTTCCACCCTAATTGGCCAATCATAGTTGGAGAACAAATTATTTTTATTCATTGCTCACATTTGAATACAGATGTTACTCTACTTATGAACTTACAAAGGTTACAAAGTTCTATCAATACAAACAAACCTGTCCACAACTCCAATCTAGAAGGTCTAGGAAATCAGAAGGAAGAGGGAAATGGTTAGTTTCCAGCATGCTCTATGTGCTTTCTGCACTCTAATATCATTTACAGATCTGCTTGCATATTGCAAGGTAAGAACTGTGCATGTTTATGGTTGGTTGATTTGCGACCAAATGGACTTATGAACAGTCTCTTCATATGCAATCTGTTCAGAAGGATAGCATTATCTGTAATGCCACTGTCTATGTTCAAGAGGAGCTGGGATTTTTTTTTTGTTAGCAAACTCTTTCTAAATCTCTTCCGCACAGCCCTTAAGATCTGGCTATCCCACCAGGCCTGGGGTTAAAGATTGGGATCCGTCCCCACCCGAATGATGAATGAATGTTGCTTCTATTTTTTAATTATGTACTGTCTGTATATGTCATTACGTGTATCCCCTCCCTATAGGTTGTAAGCCGCCCTGAGTCCCCTCAGGGAAAAGGGCGGCCTATAAATAAAAGCAATCTAAATCTAAATAGTAGCTATTTGTCTGCTTTTGGATCTTTCTCTATCTCTAATTTCTGCCAAACAGGAGGAAGCTAATTTATCTTCAAGTCTGTAATGTATCAGAAGTTGATCCCGGATTGTTGTTGGGGGCAATATGCTGACTCTGTAAACCGCTTAGAGAGGGCTGAAAGCCCTATGAAGCGGTATATAAGTCTAACTGCTATTGCTATTGCTATTGATCTGATGTCATTTTTTTTCAATGGCCTGACCGCACCTGTTTCCTTTTTATTGTCCCTTTACCATATTATGTACCACATGCATTAAGACGCCAGTTTCAAGCCATTATTCCTAAACATTCAGAAAGCAGAGTTTGAAATTACAAGCAATGTATTCATTGGTATAAATAAAGTAATAAAATCTATCATGTTTCACAACGTATTATGTTTCATTTTTAGGTTGTAATTGTTAATTTTCCAATTTTCACATATATCACAGTAATTCTTACATAAAATATTTATTCTATCAACTTCAGTTGCATTTTTTAAAACTTGTAGTGTGTACATGCATTTACTGTAAATGCTCCCTGAAGTTATTTTACACCTTTTAGTTTTTACTTTAGCTTTCTGCCAATGTATCACTTTTAATTAACTTCCTACATTACTCCAGCACATATTTTTAAATGTTTATTATTTCTTATCTTCATGCATAACTTTTTTGTGATCTTGAATCATTTCTATATCTTTTCTCTTGCATCAAAATATGCTGATTTGAAAGGTCCGATTTAGTTGTTCTGTAACTGTTTAAGCCTGATTGAATTATTTGTCTTCTCTGCTAAATGGCAACAGCAAATTCAAGTATTTATATAAATCTTCTGTGAAAGTTACTGCAATATTTATGTTTAATGTGTGTTTAGTCAGCAAACTGATGACTACATTCTGTGTGAGGTAATTTTGTTTAAAAATTTCTGAGCAGACATAATTGTGAGGCTGTATCCAATATCTCACATATCCAAAGACGGAGTTTCAGAAAAATCACAACAAATATGAGAGGAATATTTTCCAAGATATTTAATGCATCTTATCAACAGTTACTCCTTAGAATGTATGGGTATCATACCCTTTGTTTCCCTTATGATGGATTTTAGTGGAAACAGTAATTACAATTCAGCAGATAGGAAAGGTCTATACTGACTAATTCACGGTTGTCTCTATTTCTACCATTCTGAACAACTGCAGAGGGGAAATATTCACTTATAGATGTCCATATCTCCATCAAAGGGTGAGGGATGGGTTAGGGTGGAACCTTAAGTTTTTTAATAATAAAAAACCATCCAGAGATTTGCAAAAAAATATGTGTGACATATCAGAAGTAGAACATTTGTGACTTAGGATGCTTAGGAGCAGAAGGCCACATTAAGACACATATTGATTTAAATGTTCATTTACCTAGATGAGATAAGTGGCACATATATCAAATGTGTGCGTGTGTTTGTGTGTGTGTATATAATATCTTAAGCAGATAACAATATAAGCATGTAAATACATATATTTATGAAAATGTAATTCAAGTGTAATGACTCATCATGAGCTTCATCTCAGATGAAAAACCTTATATTATTTTTTCATAACATATATTTGGTGTGTGTGTGTGTGTGTGTGTGTGTGTACACATAGGGATACATCCACCACCTCTTCCCCCGGCGCGCGCACGCATGCACACACACACACACACACACACACACACACACACACGTGTGTTCTGATATATATCAGAACAAATTAAAAAATGAGATTGTGATAAAGGAAGAAATTAAATCCTTCCCCATTCAGGCCTTTAGGATAGAAATCTTAATTTTTAACAGCATTTTCCCTAAAACATTCATGTAATCGGATCCTTGTCTTCAATTTAATAGATTTTGGCATCCTCCACATCCAGATGTTCATTAAATCTGAATTTACATCATTTGCAGCGTTTATGTCATTTGTTTCAATTTACATCATTTATGTAATGATGTAATTTATGTAAATGGTGACATTCCAATTAAACTTTAGTAAAAGGACAAACTCTCTATACCGAATAAAAAAGAAATCCACTATATCTAAAGTCCATTAGACTGAGATATATTAAACTGTGTTTGAATTATTTTTATTTTTGGGTTTGCCTTTAATTAAACAGAACCCACAGGAAAAAGTAGCAGGGGAAAAAAGAAAATATATAGTCATTTTTCATGTATGAAATAACACTATAAAACAGAGCCGATGTGGCGCAGTGGTTAGAGTACAGTACTGCAGCCACTTCAGCTGACTGTTAGCTGCAGTTCAGTGGTTCAAATCTCACCGGCTCAAGGTTGACTCAGCCTTTCATCCTTCCCAGGTGCGTAAAATGAGGACCCAGACTCTGGAGGCAATATGCTGACTCTGTAAACCGCTTAGAGAGGGCTGAAAGCCCTATGAAGTGGTATATAAGTCAAACTGCTATTGCTATTGCTACTATATTTCAGATAACCATCCATTTATAGTGTACTGTATATCTGTAAGCAACTTAGTCATACATTGCAATTCTACATCAGGTCTTCAGTACTTTGAAGAAATTAGGCCTTTTATTTATATTTCTATTATTGAAGAACAAGTCTCTTAGCAATTAGAACGCATGGTGAATCCATTTCCATCAGTTGGCATCCATTGCAGCTGTACAAAATGGAATTGATATATTTTTCTGAGAATATAACAATTTTAAGATATAATGAAAACATTGTCCCGTTTCCTCTCCAGCAATATGATTTACAGTATTCCTTCCTTTTTTGTACAAATGCAATAGAATATAATAAGTGATACAATAAGTCCATATATTATATTTTGCTGAATAAACTATGGCTTAATTTTTGATACATATGTTAGGGCACTCTCCCATTGCTCTTAGGCAACATGAGGATTTCCAATTTTGTATTCTGTTCAAACTTAAGATTGTCATAGTGACAAGGGGAAAATATTAAAGGACAGATATATTGCCATTTTTGAAGTCATTATTTGGCAAAGAGTAGAATGTCAACAAGATCAATTCCACCTTTAATCATTAACATAGAAATAAAGTAATCCACCTTGAACCCCTAAATATTCCCCTGTTTCCCTATCCTATTATGATGCTTTCCCATATGGCAGATGACTCTATTGATGGAACTGGCTTATGATTTAGTTGGCAATTCTCAGGAAGCAAGAAGTCTTGAGTGGACCAGCAGTGATATCATTCATGATAATTAATATCACTTTGGTACAATATCATTATATGGAGATGAAAAAATAATGATTACACTAAAATGCTTAAAAGACATATCTGTTGGCAGTGTCTCTTTTGCTTTCGGTCTCACACACAGAAATATACACAAACATGTATATAGCAGGGATTTTTTTCTACTTTTTGAAAAGAGCAGGAAACTTTAATAATGTGTAGGAGAAATAAAGTTACATAGTACACACATATCAATTAATAGTCACTACTTGGTACAGCAATCTACCTTGGCTTTTGAATTGTTAGTATTAATAACAGTAGTATACACTGTATGCATTCAGCCCCATATTTCTACACTAATTAGAAATTGGATACTTTCTGAGACCTATTCAAACCGCTCCACTAAGCAAATTAGTAAATGTCAATTGTTCCTAATAATTTTCTATTTCTGTCAAACTTGATTTCAGCAGAAATAATTTTTGTTCTTGTTAGAAACAGAAGAACTGGTTTCTAAATGACCTTTGTACAAAAAGCATCCTAGAAAAGCATCCTTCTAGCATCCTAGGAACATATCTGAACAATAGGAAAATTTGAATTTTTAAAGGGATGGAGGTTTAATAATTAGAGACCTTAAAGTGTATGAACAAATATAGAATAGGAAATATTATTAGTCATAAATATAAATAACGTTGAGAAATGCATTAATAAAATATGAGTCAGTTGAAAAGAAACACCACGAAAAGTTTTTCTTGGAGACATGTGAGAATACAACAGAAAAAGTACAGCTGCCTAGACATTTGTAAACACCTGCTCTTTATGCATTGGCATGTTGAGAAGTATTAGGCAGAATCAACAATGAATAGATTATCGAGTGGTGGACCACAGTAGAATATTGATAATGATTAATGATTAACCTTCAAATGGCATCAAGAAGGCTCATGCCAGAGTTTCTTATCTTAGGAGCCATCAGTTTTAAAGATTGGCAGTGATAGTAGAAGGAAGCATCCACAATGAGGTTTCATATTTAAAAGTCAGAGTTCTGATTATGACCTTGAATAGGACTTTTTGAATGGATGATGAATGCTATCTCTGGAATAATCTGACTGCCTTGTTATTATTACTTAATTGACAACTTTCCCAAATGGCTTTAAAATGGCATTACTTTAAAGAATTCACAGTACAATGGAATACCCTGAAAACCAACATATAACCAACAATAAACTAGCCTAGAAGCAGAGTAGATTTTCATATCCTTCTCCATAAGTCATGACACATCACATTTCTTTACTATTCCCAGAGAAAATTTCATGTCCATTTATGTCTGGATCTCAGCTGTCACATCTAAATTATTTGCAATGACAGCATAAAAAATAAGGTACTGTTAGGCAAACCTTGACAGTTAAGAAGCTTAAGATTTAATTTGTTTCATATTTTAAGGAGAATTTAGCTGAACTGGGCCATCTGGGCTAATGTGGAATTATCCTAGTAAGTAAACCAAGTTTCCCTTTTTCCAGTCTTGTAAAAAAATGTTCTGAAAAATCTCTAAAAGGATTATATCATGGAAGATTCTATCCTGTGAGTAGCATTTTTATTTTAACAGTGTTTCTTTTAGTGTGGTTTGCCTGTTTTCAGTTATTACCTAATGAAGTGGTTGAAGACTAATTGAGACTACTTATTTGCAGCTTCTACATTTGGATTGCAAAACTCCAGATACCCACAAGATGTCAGCAAAGAGATGCAGAAAATATTAATTCTGTTTGTCACAAATTACTTTCTCTCTCTCAACAGCTAAAACATATGTATTGGTATGCTTGTGGCCATATTTTTTAGTGACAGTGATTCTTCCTAGTTTGATTTTAACTTTTACTCTGAACTAATGCAGTCTTAATTGCATTATCACTGTTGATTTTCAACTATAAAACTTCTTTCTAAAAAGAATTATTTAATTCTTTTGCAAAAGCAGACTGATGGAATTTTATGCTATTTTGCCCAGCATAAGTTAGTCTCTACTTGTTGAAACAATAGCCAAGATAATTTAAAAGACTGCAGGACAGATAGTCAATGGTAATCCAAATAAAAATGAAGAAAATTGGATGTGATTCAGTTCCAATGTTGGGAATGCTGGCCCTTGATTTTTTTTCAAAAAGTTATCTAACGGGCTATTATTTAATGAAACAAACAAATAGACCTACAGAAGAATATGAAGTTGGGGTAATGATTTACAAAACTGGAGTGCATTGGAAATGATGTCATCCCTAGAACAAACATCATTCCTTAAATGATTTCTCTTCTCCAGACTGAGATTTATTAGAGAGTTAATGAATGTGTAAGTATGAGCAGTATGACACTACACTATCCAGAGCACAACATTACTTCTAGTGGTTTGATCTCAAAGAGATAAAAATGACGGTGAGTGGGTGAAATAGGGAGAGGTGTGAACCCCAGGGCTACTGCTGTAAAATGAAAATTTATTGTGTAATGTTTCCCTCATGCATTTCAATAAGTGTCTCTCTTTCAAGGGCAACATAATTTTGCTGTCTGTTTTTCTGAAACTGGTTGCTACTGCAGTTCATTTACAGGATTTCTAACAATTCTGATCTATCTATTCTGAAAAAATAGAAAAATAAAACATTCTTGATATTGAGTTTAGCCTCTGATGACAAGTTTAATACTGCCTTACCTCCCACACTTTCCAGTCTATCTTTTAGCCTGGAGATTTCCTAGTGATCTCCTATCCCAGCTAGATTAAATAAATCTAACCTTGATTGTTTGTTTTTTAAAGACCAATGTTAGCAAATACATTTGAGCTAATAGTTGGTACAGAGACTGCTTAGTGCTTTGCTTGTAAGGAAAAAAAAGATAAAAAGATGGAACTACTTTGATTGTCTGTTCAGTTTATATGGCCAGCAACTGCCAAGTGAGCCTATTTATTTTATGAGTTTGTAGACATCATGTAGCAAATAATTATTCCATTCCATAATCTATAACTTGGTATAAGATTATGAGAGATTGGGAAGAATAAATGTTCCATTTCATATAGAAGTGCACTCACACGTACTTGTGCAGGTACACACAATAAATAATTTTGTCCAAATATATTCCTTTTATAGAATTGTATCAAGTTTCAAGTATTTTTTGAGAATATTTTCAATTTGGTTAAACTATAGCATGTTAGAATGAATGCAAATAGGAAGTTCATTCTGTTAGCCGGAAGATGGATTAAATTGCACATATCTTCATTTTCTGTTACCAGCAATAAATTATAGACTTTTCTTCATTTTCACTTCATCTTTTGCATCAGGTCATGAGACACTGATGCTCTCTTTTACTGTTTATAGAATGAATTTGGCATCCACAATTTATCCAGAAATTATTCTGGATGTCAGTAAGATTAGAACATGTTTCAACTATTAATTTTTTTCTGATGACCACATTCCTCCTGACACAGGTAAATGCATTTTTCTAGTTTTTTAAAAAACAAACTAAAATATAAGCCATTAAAATGTAGGAAAAAGGGAAGATATATTATGATATTTTGACAGCAATCTCAATTCTGCCTTCCCATGGCATCTGCTGACAAAACCTTGGAACTTTTATTTTCCCAGCCAGACCAGAAAGAGATTACACTGAAGAGGTTGATTCATCAAAAAGCCCATGGATATGCTGATATAGCAATCTGCTTTGTCCTAACAATTTTCCAATATGTTAAAGTCATTGCAATTATACTACAGGCCAATAAATCTGGTACTTTTGCACTATTTCAGATTTCTCCTGCAAAACGCAATGTTGCTTTCTTTCTCACCTTGATGACTAAGGCATTCCATGCATTAGTTAAAAGAAGTACTGCATTTTTTATTATTTCATGACTGCTGATTGCTCCAAGGATACAGCATCATTCATGGGACTCTTGCTGATTTAGCACATGTTACAATTCTATAAAATGTCAAGCAAAGAATAAATAACATTCCTCAGATCTTCTTACTCATGGAACATTATTTTTCATTCAATGAATGTTTAGCATCCTATCAATATCACTTCTGTCCTTTTTTTTTTTTTAGAAATTAGCTTAAAAGATCTCTATTCAGGCATTACTTACCAGAGATTGAATAGGTAGAATTTGGTTGCAATATCAGGTTTTTTTCAGGTATGACAGGAAAACTCAACTTTCTAGACAATTGCCAATTCAGGAACTGTCTTGCACAGCAAATGCTCAAAGAAATGGCCAGAAGCTTTGATGATTGAATGTTGCCTCCAGGTATGGTGGCATTCTGCCTTCTAAATTCAAGAGAACAGGAAGAGGAGGGAGCTTTAATCTTCTATTTGTGGTCTCCCTACATGCATCTTGAGGATTACTGTGTGAACTGAAACACAGATTCCAAAACTTACTTGATCTCAAAAAACTAAGCAAGATTGAACCTGGTATGTACATGGATGAGAAACACCAGGGAATCTCAAATTTGTAGGCTAGGAAGCTGAGAAGAAAGAAAGGAAGGAAGGAAGGAAGGAAGGAAGGAAGGAAGGAAGGAAGGAAGGAAGGAAGGAAGGAAGGAAGGAAAAAGCCTGGAAGTTATCTGTTGGCAAACAATTGACATATTGTTGCTAAGAAAACTGAAAATGTCTCTGAGTTACAAGAAATGAGTTCAGTGAAAGGCAATATAGACTTTCCCTAAGGGCAACCTGGATAAAAGTACTAAACAATGTTTCTACAAAATTTGGGAAGTAACAAAAGAAAAGTGAATGAACAAACCAATTGAAATGAAATCTATCTCAGCTACTTGGTCTATTTGTTTAGAAATTGTGTCTAATTGTTTATATCCTTAGAGCTTGCTATAGATATTGCACTATTTCTCCAGATTGGTCAATTGGAACCAAATACTCTATACAAACAAATGTTTTAAACCATCTCCTAAAGTATTTATCCTAGGCATCTTTATTCTGAATTTGTGGATGAAACCAGAGCAAGGTATAAAACACCCATCATAGTTTTTACAATCTTACCTCAAATTCCAATATTCTATGTTCAGTCAAAATTAGAAAAAAAAAATGACCAAAAAGATGCAGTAGCATGATTTTTTTTTGTTGATTTGATAATACATAGTAACGTATTCTTGCCTGATTGTCTCATTTTCTAGATACATCAATTGTGCGACAACCACTTTCCACCTTCATTTTGTCTTATTGCCACTAAAATTGTTTTTGAGATGATCAATCAACACACTTTTGAATTGCTTTAGGAACAATTATGTATTGAATAGAACTTGAAGGTTTTTTTTAAAAAAAAATTAGAGATACTATTTAGCTAATAGAAGAAAGGACTCGCTGGAGAAGAGCCTAATGCTGGGAAAGATTATGTGCAAAAGAAGAAGGGGACGACAGAGAATGAGGTGGCTGGATGGAGACACTGAAGCACTAGGCATGAGCTTAAATGAACTCCAGAGGATGGTAGAGGATAGGAAGGCCTGGAGGAATGTCATCTATGGGGTTGCGATGGGTCAGACATGACTTCACAAATAACAACAACAACAAATTCAGCTAATTCCTATAGATTATTTATATACTACTAAAATTTTTGTCATGACCTATACCTGGTAAAACAGTGCTTCATAGGGCAACAATTTTTGAAGCAAAATACTTCAAATGGGCTGACTTACAGAACTTATAGAATGTGCCCAATATTCAGGATCCATGACTCCTCTGGGAATGAAATTTGGGAAAGTAGTGGTTGTATCAGTTCTAGTGGCTGCTATGCTGCAATCCTGTGATTTTCCATGACAGTTTCCTAGCCAGTCTTGCAATCCCTCTCTCCCTCCCCCACTAACAGCAGCCACTTACTACTTACTGGAAAAGAAGGAAAGGGAGAAGGGGAAGAGAGGGAGGAACCACTGCACTCGCTTCCTAGATCATGCCACTCCCCTACGTGTTCCCCTGATCTATGTTGCCTCTCCTGCATGCTTTTCCTGACCAATGCCACTCCTTATGTACCTTCCCTGACCCATATAATATTTCTTGTTCACTCACACCCTTCCTAACCTATGCCAGTTTCCAGTGGTGAAATTCATTTTTTTTTACTACTGGTTCTGTGGGTGTGGCTTGGTGGGCGTGGCAGTGGAAGGATACTGCAAAATCTCCATTCCCACCCCACTCTGGGGCCAGCCAGAGGTAGTACTTGCTGGTTCTCCAAACTACTCAAAATTTTCGCTATCAGTTCTCCAGAACCTGCTGAATTTCACCCCTGCCAGTTCCCCAGATGATTTCCTTGATTAATGTGGCACCATTTGCACCTTAATCCCCTCATATTCTCCCTGCAACATTTATGCATTCTTCTTGAACTGTGTTGTTCCCCTGCACACTCTACTTGATCTGTGAGATAATACCCTTTCCAATTCGTACTATCACCAGGCATGTCATCTTCATGGAGGGAGGGAGGGGGGGAGAGAAGGAAGAAAAGAAATAACTGAATGACAGGGAGGGAGGAATGGCAGGAAGGAAGGAGCAGGAAAGGAAGTGGATGGAGGGAAAGAAGGATGACCCACCATGGTACATGTTGTCTAGTGTGACTATAAAGTTTAACTACAAAGGTGCTTGAGAATACATCATACTTTTATTTTTTTGGTTGTTTCACTGTACATTTTGCCAAACCTTCTGGCTTTATTCTTACTTTGATTTCTATCTCAATTCTTGAAGATTCCTTTGGCCTTTTACTATTAAAAGTGTGAAAAGGTCATCTAATTCTCCATTCCCATTTAAACTCACTATAGGAAATTTCTAATAGTACAGTAAATATTTTGAAAGAGTGACCTTCTAGCTTAGATTTAAATTAAATTTCTTTTGCATATAATCATACTATATGGACAATGGGTCAATATGACTTATCTTTTTCCACTTATCTATTTTCTTAGTCTGACCCCTGGCCCTGTTCTATGAAATGCATTACATGTTTCACAGATTAATTCATTAATTCATCATCAACTTCAATGAGATGAGTTCTTTCCCTTTTCAAATAGACATTAGTAAGATGACTGAGAGAGGCTTAAGAATGAGATTATGCTTGAGGTTATAACATTTTAACATTTAACTAGAATATATGTATCATTATCCCCATAAAAAGGGCATAGCAAACAGGGTAAAGGAGGTTTCCAGTGTAGGATTTGCTGCTGAAACATAATATAATTCCAGATTGACTGCATCTGGAATTATATTCAGATAGAATATGCATATTAAAATGGTCCGTTTTCACCTTTCCAAAGTCTGAAAACTCAAAGCAGCCTTTGCAGGGCAATTTCATTAAAATGTGGAGATTAAAGCTGCAATTTTATGCATGCCCACCTGAGAGTAAGATCTACTGGGTGTGGGCTGTACTGTTAAAATGTCTTTGAGTAATCATATTGAAAATACTGCAGTCAGTTGTTGCAGTAGTCAGCAACATGTATACTTTATATCCTATGTGCCCAATGAAACCAATGCAATGTTAAAATAGTGAAATCACATTGTAACATCATAGATTTCAGCTAGTGAATGCTTTTCTACAGGTGGTATGGGTTAAAGAGAGGAGGCTGTCTTTTAAGGTTGCAACTGCAGTTTCAGTTTTCCTCACAAACGAAATGAGTGCTAGAGAGATTTTTGCCAAGACGTTACACTAGAAGAATGTCCCGCATCATATTTTATGCAACTAGTTTATGTGCTCTGGAGAAAAGCTAATTGTATTGTAGTCCTTGCTTAGAAACTTAGTAACTGAGATCAGCAATCCCATTGCTAAGTGATACGGTTGTTAAGCAAAACATCATGACATCACAATGGGTTTATGACTTCACTTTCAGTGCATTATTAAGCAAATCACAAATGTTGTTAACCAGTGTCATTAAACGAGACATCAAGTAACCTTTGGCTTCTCCATTGATTCTGCTTTTTGGAATCCAGTTGTGTAACACGCAAGTGGTGATCACATGACCATGGGACAATGCAACAAGCACAAATTGTTGCATAGCCAGTTGTGAAGTGCCTGAAAGATGATCATATGATTGCAAAAATTCTGCAATGGTAACAGCGGTGGGATTCACTTACCTTCCCTATTGGTTTGCAATAGGTGAGTGCATGCACCACATCTGCGCATGCACATCACTTTCTGCATATGCGTAGTGCTCGCACATTACATTGGGGTGGGTGGGCAGAGCCTCCCTCGGCTGCTGCTACTGGTTCACCCGAACTGAAGAGAACTGGCTGAATACCACCTCTGAATGGTAATAAATGTGGGGACTGGCTGCAAAGTTACTTTTTCAAAACTCTTGTATCCTGGCCAAATGCATGTTATTTTCTTGGCATCAATATGGAAACTGTTAACTATTGCAAACCACTATTGCAAGCTACTAATTATTAATTAGGTCTACCCGACTCTACACAAACAAGGACATCCAAGTGCTGTCACACACTGAGATAAAATATACTATCTTGTGTAATTCTAAAGTTACAAGAACCACATATTATAAAGGGTAATATATTAGAATAATTTAGCTTTAGCATTACCAGAAGGCACACATTTGAGGATAGCGTCAGTATTAGAAGACTAATAAATGGTAAAGGTTTCCCTGTAAGTTGTGTCCAACTCTAAGGCACGGTGCCCATCTTTGTTTCTTGGCCGAGGGAGCCAGAGTTGTCCAAAGATAATTTAAGTGATCATGTGGCCAGCATGACTATACGACAAAGGCACATGAAATGCTGCTACCTTCCCACCAAAACGGTACCTATTAATCTACTTACATTTGCATGCTTTCAAATTAGTAGGTACACAGGAGCTGAGACATCATTTCCCAGAAGACTAGTAATTTGTTTAAAGGTATGTATGTAAAGGGCAGCTGTGAAAAGGCTTTGAAGAAAGATATAGCACAAAGGAATTCTGAAATTACTTCCATCTCTATGTTAACATAAAGACCCTGCAACTTACAGCCAAAAATGCCTACAGTATCTTTACTGGAACATTGTACACAGAATAGATATGCTTATGAAAAAAATATATTTTATAGTCAGAGTATTTAGGTTTTTAACAAAATTGCACTCTTATGGTACTTTATTCTGAAAGAAATCTCAGTGACTTCGAAGAGGGAGTTCCACCTAAGTGAATACAACTGTTTTCCTCAACCTAGCATCATCCAGACACATCAGCATACAACATCCTACATTCCCAAATAATGTAAGAACCAGAATTGCACACCAAAATAGGTTTGCAGCCCCCATTTGCAACCAATAAACATGAAGCTTGTTTTAAGTGCAGACACTGCAGCTTTATCTTTTCAAATTCAGTGTATGTTTGCAAGTAACTACTGACCAACTAATCAAAATCAGTTAATCAACACAAGTATTAATTCTGAGTGAGGGTTTACGGTTTATTACTTATTTGCTTAAATTACTTCATGGAAACATGCATTCAGAATCACTCTGTGATAAATTATTGCTTGTTTTTTTATATAACATATGGTAAGTTGTACCAGATAGATTGTTTATCTTACTCAGATATTAATTCCATTCCTAATTAAAGCCAGAATGTGTAACAGGAGCATTTTAAAACAAACTTCTTTCACAGGCAGAGAAATTTACTGCCTTCCAGAGGATATGCACAAGGCTTATAAACTCTTGAATTTCACTTAGGCTCTCAAAACAAGGCATAAACATTGTGCTGAAATATTAAATTGCTCATATAATGCATACATATTAAGAAATTACTAGAAGAATGCACACAAAGTAAAGACTGGAAGAAGCTGTGATGATTTGTGTTAGAGTTAATTCTATGAAACTCTTATTTGGAAAATATTAGAAAGTTATTTTTTGTTGACTCATCATAAGATCATTCAATATTTCATAGTTGAATTCAAATTTTACTTCTCTGTACTGTTCTGTACTTTACTGTTTAAGTTTGTTTAGTTAGTTAGGATTGATTGATAAACCACCTTTCTCCTAATGTGAGTATTACAAAGAAAATGAGTACTCAAATTCAAAACTATATGGAGAAAATGCATTTCTCTCTCTCTCTCTCTCTCTCTCTCTCTCTCTCTCTCTCTCTCTCTCTGTGTGTGTGTGTGTGTGTATGTATGTATGTATGTATGTATGTATGTATGTATGTATGTATGTATGTATGTGTATATATATTAGATTTATATTATATATATATTAGATTTTTTTTTATTAGATTTTTACAACCCCTGGTAAGCCCCAATTATGGGAGGAAGCCAACCGCTTCCATCATCTGTCAATGGGCTCATCACAAGAGTCCATCACGACAGAAACCCAATATTTTTACTGTTGCCTTTGTTATATTTGTGTTTTTTTATTTGTGCTGATAAATAAATAAAGGGAGACTAGTATAGATCTATCTCAAGCTATTTAGCTCTCATAGGCTAGCCATACCCTTACCCTTTATTTATTTATCAGCACAAATAAAACACACACACACACACACACACACACACACATATATATATAATGTTTTCTGAGGTTTTCGCGGGTGTTACTGTGTAGGTCTTTGGTTATTCAGGTTTTCTCCCGCGTAAAATTGGAGGTGTCTTGGCGACGCATTGCTCCTGGAAGCACGAAGCCTGAAGATGATGAATGAGACTTCGTCGAAACATTGCCAAGACAAGGCGAAACCCGAATAACCAAAGACACACACACACACATATATCATCATCATCATCATCATCATCATCATCATCATCATCATCAAGATCCAACATCTTCAGAGAAAACATCAACTCTTTCTCAAAGATTTTTTTATCATCTACATTTCCCTCTCTCCCTTCCCCCTCTCTCTCCTCTCTTTTATTCTCATTTTGGAGCATATTTTAATTTGAGATTGATCATAAATATCAGTATACAAAAGATGGCCAGTCCTGGAATCAATGGGGAGCAAAGAGGATTTTCCTCTCTTCAGCAAAAAGAGCCATAAATGGGAGAAGAAGAACCAATTAAATCATATTGCTTCTTTCAGAGAATGGCCTATTTTTCTATTGCTTATGGTTTGTACCCAGTAGTAAAAAAACAGATTAATATGAGCTACAGAATACAAATTAATATCAAGCATGATATTGACTGATTGTCTTAACAGGCCTGGGCAAAATTTCTGAGAACTCAAATATTTGTACACTCATTTTTCCCTATTAGTGCTTATTAACCCCATGCTATTGCATGCAATAGAAGATTTTCCATTGAAAAGACTAAAAAAAAAATCTGATTGAATGTATGTTCTTCTTTAGATATGAAGCTGTTTCAGATAACTAACCTGAAGGCCCTTATCATATAATTAAAACATAAACTAAACTAGACCCAGAATAAGGGGTCATTCTTTAAGCTATTGAATTCAATATCTGTGATGCAAATTCAAAATATTCATCTCTCATAGAATGAGCATGTAGTTAGGCTACACAAGTACAAATCAGTACCTCATCACATAACAAATAGAGAGTAGAAGGATAACACTGGGGATATATTTGACATTAGGGATTATCTACTTCATATGACATTGTATTGCAATTTGAATCCTAGCTCTTGATTTTAAGTTAATCAATGATGAAAGGAGTTCCTGGTCAAGGGATCAATAATTCTTGTTCCCAAAAGATTTGGTCAAATGGGTAGGACGGTTTTAGAGATCCCATGTGGCAAATTCCAGTTTGTGATACCACTAAACATAAAAGAGGCCTATCAATGAGGCGTTAATGTGATTAAATGTCTCCTTTTTTTTGCACCAAGATGGGCCTTAAAAGATTGTTGACCTGATTAACTGATCATTGTGAAAGAGAAAAACTGAGAATAAATTATGATAAAACAAAGGTAGTGGTCTTTGATAGAAGTAATACCAAACACAAATGGACAATTAATGTCCAAAAAATAGGGTAATGTCTCTATTTCTATAGACCCGTGGTGGCACCGTGGTTAGAGTGCAGTACTTCAGGCTATTTCTGCTGATCCCTGGCTGGCAGCAGTTTGGCAGATTGAATCTCAACAGGCTCAAGTTTAAATCAGTCTTCCATCCTTCCGAGGTCAGTAAAATGAGGACCTAGATTGTTGGGGACAAAATGCTGACTCTGTAAAGCACTTAGAGTGGACAATAAAGCACTGTGAAGCAATATATAAGTCTAATTGGTAGTGCTATTGCTATTTTAAATATCTAGGTACATCCTTTTGAAAACCTCTTATATGAATTCTAGCAACTACTCAGTATAGAGTGGGTACTATCCTGACATTTTCCATTCCAAAGGAGACTGGCTGACAACCTCTGCATTTAAAATATTGCAGGGTAAGGTGCTATAAGAGGGGAGATTTGGATGTAGAATTAGAAGGTCACTGGCCAATTGAATGTGGTCAAAAGCAACTTCATAAGGGTTGAAGATTTTTGATTTGGCCTGAAGATTTTAGACTAGATAGAACAAGATCTTGATGTAATCTTTTATTCAGCCCTCTTTTGGTTATTTTCTTGTTACTTTACTTTATATTAGTTTAAGTTATATCACTTTGACTTATGGTTAAACAATACAGTTATTTACTTTATTTACATAAATAAATCATGATATTCTTACACATAAGTAAATAAAATTGAAACTGCAGCAAATTGGCTAAATTATTCTCTTTTCAAAAAAGCAAATAAGTTCATTTTTTAATAAGTCCTGTTTGTTTAAAAACATCTATCCCCAAAACGAATAAGGAAATACAGTATTGAACTCAGCCTATCACCTCTAATTTCTGATTTTGCTCTTTTAAAATCTTATCTGCTATGATAACAAACATAAAAGCATCCAATTTCCTTAAATGTTCTTCATAAAATTCAAGCAATACATTGTGGCATTATTAAACACGTGTTTTACTTAACAATATCACATACCATTGATAATTATATCAAAAATATTTGATGCATTTTAATACCCTTTAATATCTATCTCAAATCACATTACATTCTTATACTTTTCAAACTCTTTTCATAATGTCAAAATCAATGACTATGTCCTGTGGCTAAGTGAATTTGATTGCTGGCTTAAGCAAGGGAAGTTTTGACACAAATAAAATTACATTCTCAATAACTGAAGAGCAATAGATATATATTATATGTCTTTTGATATTGTGTTTTGTTGGTGGGTGGGTGTGATTACACCTGTAGTGTAGTAGCCTAGCTGTTAAATTAAGTTTACACTGCTGATTTAATCCAAACACTTCAGTTTGAAATCTGAGCATTTAAAAAGACTTGAAACACTAGATGGAATTATCTGCCTTTGTCTTCGGATTACTAAACTTACCAATGGTCTCCTAACATCAACAGTTTTCAATAATTTAATGTAATGATGTGAATATAAGCAACCAGAGTTCATTTAAATTGTGAGGCATAAAAGACCCAGTTAGTGAGTGAGTAAATAAGGTATTTTAAGCACTTCAAGAAAAGTTGCATTTTAAAGTTCAATCAACCTCAAGCTTTGTTGTACAGTCAACTGAAGAAGTCTATGGAAAATGGAATAGATCCACTCTCTACTTCTGCTGATATATTGATGGTAGACTGAGAGCAGAGTTAGTTAATCAAAAGGAGTCTGGTTCTATCCTTTCAGACTAATAAATTTTATTAAAAGGCATAAGCTTTCATGAACTACAACTCAGTTCATCAGATGCATGGACCGAGTAAATTGATGTCCGATTTAAATTGGAATGAGGTGGAAGACAAGGAAGGAAGAGAAAGACAAGAGTTGCTATGCAAACACTTTTTGAGTTTTTTTTAAAAAAAAGATCCTTCAAAGAATTCCCTTGTTCATAGTTCACTGAGGTGCCAAATAATTCTTCTTGCCTTGAATGAGCTAGTATCTTAGTAAATAATTTGCTATGTGCAAATTCTTTATGAACATTAATGATAAGATCCTAGGGGAATTTTCTCTTTGTATCATTGCTAGAATATAAAAAACCCTCCATGCTTAGTCCTAGCTTAAGCTTTTATGGTTATAGGTAAAGGTTTCCCCCGCACATATGTGCTAGTCATTCCTGACTCTACAGGGCGGTGCTGATCTCCATTTCAAAGCTAAAGAGCCAGAGCTGTCCAAAGAGGTCTCCGTGGTCATTTGGCTGGCATGACTAAATGCTGAAGGCACATGGAATGCTGTTACCTTCCCACCAAAGGTGGTTCCTATTTTTTCTACTTGCATTTTTACATGCTTTCGAACTGCTAGGTTGGCAGAAGCTGGGACAAGTAATGGGAGTTCATTCCATTACATGGTGCTTGGGATTCGAATTGTTGAACTGCCAACCTTTCTGATTGACAAGCTCAGCATCTTAACCACTGAGCCACTACATCCCCTTTTATGGTTATACAAAATAGAAATAAATTATTTAACTGCAATGTTAGACTAAGCATACTTACAAATGGGATTTCTGCCTTGTTCATTGTAAGATGTGAGAAGGAGCTATCTGTTTCAGTACTTCATTCCCTGGAAATTAAGACTCTGATTATTTGAGTTTTACTAAAATCGATAGAATGTACAAGGAGAAAATCTATAGAATCATTTCTCATGTACTGCTGCCATGGCTGTTATTCTTCAGATCCATATTTGTTTGTTTAATTCTTCTTTAAGCAAATATTTACATTTATGTATGCTGAAATGGCTTATATTAATTTTGTTTGTTTCTAAGGAACCTGTTGTAGCATTTAGGTAAGGCTACCAGATCTGTCCTGCACAGATCCAGATGACCATTAGATGTCAGCAACCAGATCAAGAAAATTCTAAATATCATAGCTTTCTTCAAGACTCTGTTTTAAAATCAAAGAGACTTAAGTTCATATTTACAGTTTAGGTTTATGGAGATGACACTGGAGGAGAAATTGTTATTTATGTCACTGGAAGAATACCCTGGAAGAAAGGTAGCATACATATCTAATAAATAGACCAAACCAGCAACATTTTAGTCATTTTTCCAATTCTTCCTGGATAAACTTGTTTCTTGCAATGTTAGCTAACTCCCCTAGTTTGATTATCTCTTTATCTGAGCCACTTATAAATATGGTTAATGATGCCTGCCTAGAAGAGAACCCACAGAATCCATAATGTTCCATGTTTACAGCATCCATCTGTAAAAATGTTGAGATGCTATTGGTAGAGAACATTTTGGAGACAATTCATCAACCAACTACGAATTCACCTGTCTCATTTGATAGTCTGTTTGCAGTAAGAAAATTGTGAAGTATCTCTCCAAAAGGATTGCTTAAAATCAAATTATTCCATATTTACATTATTCCTTTGATCTATCAAGTTAGCAATAGAAAAAGAAATTACCAGGGCATGACTCTTTGAAAAGTCCACACTGCTTTAGTGCTCTCATTATTCTTTTCTGCATGCTAACAAATTGCTTCATGATCTCTCTAAATCTTTTCAAGGTATAAGCTGTATATTCACCAATTGTAAATGTCTCCTCTGCCTCTTTTGAAGGTGCAGACATTTGCTCCCCTTCTGGCACTTTCTCTTTTCTTTAAGAATTCTCAAAAAATATAATGGAAAGACAAGAGCAACCCAAAGAACATGTCAGAAGATTAAAGATGTATCTACTGTAACCTGTTGTTCCTATGATGTCTGACAAAATGGATATGACAAGGCCATAGGCAGGTGTGGAATACAGATTTTGGAATATAATTCAAAATAGCATTCACATTTTTTTTATCAAAACATTATGCATGCATCTATTTATGTTGTTAGAATATTTTTCTACAATGAAACATTACATTATAAATATCAGTAATTTCAACTTTTAAATATTTTTTTAAAAAATTCTGATATAAATATGAAGTTAAAATAATTTTAAAAGTAAGTAGTTATGATAATGCAATAATACAACAGCAGAGTTGGAAGGGACTTTGGAGGTCTTCTAGTCCAACCCCCTACCTAAGCAGGAAACCCTATACCATTTCAGACAAATGGCTATCTAACATCTTCTTAAAGACTTCCATGTTGGGGCATTCACAACTTCTGGAGGCAAGCCATTCCAATGATTAATTGGAATGGAAATGTCAGGACATTTCTCCTCAGCTCTAAGTTGCTTCTCTCCTTGATTAGATGCAGTTCCATTGAGGACTACATGTAGAGTGTGGTTGGTAAGCCAGTTACAAATCCATCTGGTGGTGATGCTCTCTAACCCACATTTTTCTACTTTATCTAGTAGTAGGTTGTGGTCTACCTTATCAAATGCCTTACTGAAGTCCAAGTAAACTATATCAACGGCATTCCTCTGGTCCACTAATTTTGTCACTTTGTCAAAGAATGCAATAAGATTAGTCTGGCATGACTTTTTGACAAACTGATGTTGGTTTTTGGCTATTACTTTGTTTACTTCTAGATGTTCGCTAATGCATTGCTTGATTATCTTTTCCAGAATCTTTCCCGGCGTTGAGGTCAGGCTGATAGGTCTGTAGTTTCCTGGATCTATTTTTTTATTTTTTGAAGATGGGAACCACATCAGCTGTTTTCCAGTCCTCTGGTAGTTCCCCGGTGCTCCATGATCTCTGAAATATATAGTTCGGTAGTTCTGAGATATCATCTGCCAGTTCCTTAAGAACCCTGGGGTGTAATCCATCCAGTCCTGATTTGAACTCGTCTAGGATAAACAGGTGCTCACTTACCATTTTCTTCCCTATTTCAATTTGTGTTCCTAATCTGATTTTTGTGGTGCTGATATGTCAGGCTTCTTGGAGATGTCTTGTCTGTATCTAGAAATCTAGATATAGACCAAGGTAACTACAGTGTAATAGGCAAAGAAAATTCTATCTGAAATCATACTTATTTCTTAAAAAAAGAAAATTGCAAAATGATTGATTTAAAGTAACAATTCTTGATTTTGCCTATATTTTCCAACAGAACCTCACAATCTATTTCTTTAGTAGGTCCCCCCCCCCCAAGTTAAATATTAATGAGATTCAACGTCAAAATCTAATCTATGTCCCAATCAGGTCCAAATATATTTAACTGCTGACAAACCACTAAACAAAAACAAAAAACACTATTTCATGTGCTGACTGAATTCCCAAAGCACAAATAAATGATAACTTTCTAACAAAGAGAGTAAAGGTTGATATTCATTTAAATTCTCATTCTGCATAAATGTAGATGATAAATTCAGAATGAAAAACATGTACACCTTTGTTGTTCTGATGCTGTGTAGGCAGAAGATAATGCAAGCAAGTTGATTTTTTAAAGAGAGCAACAGTTGCTATTTTTAAACCTTGCAGAATAATACCTTTGCGACAATTTCATAAAGAGATAAATAACGCAAAAGGCCAAAACTAGAATCCTGATTTATTAATTTATTACAGCCTGCATGATAGTATTTAAAAAGGTGTTGTTTTTTTAAAAAAGAATCTACAGATGAAAGTCTTTAAGTCAGTCTAGGGTTTACTAGGGGTGACATTGTAGCAGTGTTCCAATATCTCAGGGACTGCCACAAATAAGAGAGAGTGAAGCTACTCTCCAAAGCACCTGAAGGCAGGACAAGAAGCAATGGATGGAAACTAATCAAGGAGAGAAGCAACCTAGAACTAAGGAGAAATTTCCTGACAGTTAGAACAATTAATCAGTGGAACAACATGCCTCCAGAAGTTGTGAATGCTCCAACACTGGAAGTTTTTAAGAAATGATTAGATAACCATTTGTCTGAAGTGGTGTAGGGTTTCCTGTCCAAGCAGTGGGGTTGGACTAGAAGACTTCCAAGGCCTATCCTTTCCTTTCCTTTCCTTTCCTTTCCTTTCCTATCCTATCCTATCCTATCCTATCCTATCCTATCCTATCCTATCCTATCCTATCCTATCCTATCGCAATAGCAATAGCAATAGCAATAGCAATAGCAATAGCAATAGCAATAAGACTTATATACCACTTCACAGTGCTTTCCAGCCCCCTCTAAGTGGTTTATAGAGTCAGCATATTGCTCCCAACAATCTGGGCCCTCATTTTACCCACCTTGGAAGGATGGAAGGCTGAGTCAACCTTCAGCCTCATGAGATTCAATCTGCCAAACTGCTGGCAGTCGGTGATCAGTAGAAGTAGCCTTCAGTACTGTACTCTAACCACTGGGCCACCACAGCCCTATCCTATCTTATCCTATCCTATCCTATCCTATCCTATCCTATCCTATCCTATCCTATCCTATCCTATCCTTCTCACATAAGGAAGCCTTGAGTGGATTTTTTCTAGCTTAAGAACTTCCACTCATTCCATTGCAGCAATCCATTCTATCACTGCCATCAGCATCAGTTGCTAATTATAACCTCAGTGAACATGCTGGACTTTAATTAAAAATCAAATGTTGCACCTTTTTCATTTTTGCAGTTTCTAGAAAAAGCTTAATGCAATTTGCATAAAAATGTTGAAGCATACTCTAGAAATTCTAACCTTGTTATTGAAGTGAAACCTCTGTATGTATGTATGCATGTGTGTGTATGTATGTATGTATATGTGTGTGTGTATGTATATATATATATATATATATATATATATATGTGTGTGTGTGTGTGTGTGTGTGTGTGTGTGTGTGTGTGTGTGTGTGTGTGTATATATAAAGTCACAACCCCTGGTATATGCCCCAATTATGGGAGGAAGCTAACTGCTTCCATTCTCTGTCCATCCGCTTGTCACAAGAGACCATCCAGACAGAAAGCCCAATATTTTACTGTTGCCTTTTGTTACATTTGTGTAGTATTTGTGCTGATAAATAAATAAAGGGAGACTAGTATAGATCTATTTCAAGCTATTTAGCTCTCATCAGCTAGCCATACCCTTATTGGGATTCGAACCTGGGCTGTATTGCATATTAGGCAGATGTATTAACCACTGAGTCACAGGCTGTCCTTCGTTATCAGCTGAGCCAGGGAGAAAGGTATATTTAAAGTCACAACCCCTGGTATGCCCCAATTATGGGAGGAAGCTAACTGCTTCCATTCTCTGTCCATTGCAAAAAAAGAGATTTTAATCTTATAACTGTAATTAATTTGTGTGTGTGTGTGTTAAGAAGAGTTTTGATGCAGCCATGTTATAATGAGAAAAAAAGTATTTTTCCTCTTCCTTTCCTCAGTGTTTTTTCAGTGTATATATAATATGTACAATAGTACATCTTGGATACAAATGAGCTACAATCTGTAAAATAAATCTCATGTTCCCCTCTGACCTTAATTTTAAATATTGTTCGAGATATTTAGCATTCAAGAAGAGTAAATTCCAGCCGAACAAAATAGACAAGCCTGGTAGAAATGATTAGATGAAACATGTTGGTGGTATTGCTAATAAACAACATTCAAAGAGAAAGCATACTTTCTAGATTAAGTATAATAATATATCTATCTATAGCTAGAGATGTATGTATGTGTATGTGCAGGGAGAAAGAGGGGAGGGAGGGAGGGGAAGAAGGAAGGAGGAAAAGAGAATTACGTAAATGTAACTAATAAGATTTGATTTCAATTTTTCCCCTTAATGAGCAGCTTACCAAAATACAAACAAATAAACCAATAAACGAACAAAAAACCCACCCCAACTTTGAAGAAAGACCATTTTTAACTTTGAGACCAATTTTCAGGGAGATTAAAGTGGCAACTCTATCACTATTTCCAGGGAACTTCTCACATGTTGATCTTTTATAAGATCTTGTTCAGCAGATGCACAGTAGCATCCTGTCCATCTGGTTTGCTTACCTTTTCAAAGGATTACTTATATTTTTGCTTTTGTTACTGAGAGTCTTCCCTTCCTACTTCCTGTATGCATCCAACATGGCTCCTATCATACTGCCTCCTATAAATTAAAACTGTAGTTTGAGAGTCTTGGATAATCATTTTCTATGCAGCAAAATATAGAGAGGTGTGAATGTTTCTTGGCAAATGTGCAGCGTCTTCCTTTCACAGCAAAATACTGCACTAATTCAAAATCAGACAATGTTTTTGCATGTTTGTTTTAATTAAGAAACAATACCATTCAGTTTAGAGTTGTAAATCAAATCTTCCTCTTATTCCTCTTGAAATCCTACTCACATGTTCAAGGGAAATGAATGTGATATAACTATATTTCCACTGTTCCAGGTCAGAATGCATTTTTCTACATCTAAACTTAGCTATTAGGACATCAATGTAAATACTAAAGTGACTTCTATATTTTGCTAATTTGCCTCTTTCGGAGCAGTGGTTTTTATACCTGGCCACTTTAAGTTGTGTGGACTTCATTGCCCAGAATGCCCCACCAGGCAACTAGGGAATTCTGGGAGTTAAAGTCCCCTCATCTTAAAGCTACCATGAATGGTAACCTTAAGCAATTACCCTACATGATAATTTGTAGCATAGGCAACAGCAGGGGTGGGGCAACTATACTGGCTCAAGAATTCTGACAGTTGAGGTCCACAGGTTGCAAAGGGGACAGAGTTGCCCATTCCTGTTCTAGAGGATAAGATGATGATGACCTAAACAGCTGACACAAAATTAGCACATTTCTAAAAGTTGCTATTCAGTCACTCAATCACTTCTCTTTGCAACCCAATGGGTATTGCTTTGTCCAGAGTGCCACTAACTCCTTGTGAGTTTATGCTATGCATTAATAATATCTAGCTACCTGATCTTCTGTCAGCCTCTTTTTCAATTTCCTTCCATGTTTCCCATGCATTTAAGTGTTTTTCAATAATAACTCAAATGCATTGTTTTGGATGGGGAGTATAGAAGGCCAATAGAAGCAATTCTCTCCTGATTTCGTTATTTGGGAAATGATTTAAATATTGAAAATCAAGGAAGTTGCTGTTCAGAAATGGAAGACAAGATAATATCTATGTGTTCCTTTGGCCAGGCATTTGCACTGAAATTTTCTTCTTCTTTGAAAGTAAGTTTGCAAATAAATTTTCTTTTATCAGATGGAATGAAAAATGCAGAAGGTTTTCTCTACCCATCAATACATGTAAGGACAGCATGTAAAATGCCAAAAAAGCAGGGTCAAAGCTTATACCAATACATGAAATCAAAAATTTTTAACAAATAGAATGTTATTGGAAAGGAGCCATCGATGTTTGGAAATTGTCTCAGATAAGGAGGGGCAGAGAACTGTGAGAATTTTGATGATAGCAGCAAAGGGAAAAAGGGATAGAGATAACAAAAGAGGCAAGCAATATTTTTTTTCATTCTAGCGTAAAACTTCACTAGAGATGGTAGGCATATTTGTTTATTTGTGTCTATTTCCTTTCTAAAATACACAGTTCCATTTCATTGAAATATCCTTTTTTTGGCATTGCATGAAGACAATTTCATCCTTGCCTATTCAAAAACACAATACTGTAAGTCTTATATGTCTGTACCAAATTTGTGGATAGAATTGCATGGGAAAATTCATTTGGGGCATGATAACTATAGAAAGTTAATGCAAATGGAGAGCTAGAATAATTGTTTGGTTTATTTGGAAAATATTATAAACTGTGTGAAAGAAAAAATAAATAAACAAATTGTAATTTATCTAAATAACTCTGTTTCCCTCTCCTGTCCTTCTTCCTATTTTGCCCCATTGTCAGGGTGATATTTTCATGGTATATGTTCAGTGATGTTCAGTTCATATATAATGGACAGTTAATTCCAAGGTCTTACTTAATTTGATGTTAAATCTTCATGTTGTTAACAAATCTAACTGCCAAAACAAGAAATTAATTTATTCTGCTCAGAGCATTTTGCATCTCTTTTTTTATTCATCTATTCTATTCATTTGGCAGCTTTTTATGCACAAAAGAAAAGTAATAAAAAGTAGTAAAATTGTCATTTAGTAAGATTTTAAGTTTGGGTTTATAAATGAGCAGACTTTAAGACTTTTGCAACAGTGTCAGTGAAAACAGACAGCTCATGCATTATTTAATCCTACATTGTGGTATAGCCCACTGGTAAATTTATTTTTTATAAATATAACAGTGCTACTGTTTTATATCTTTGCATGGTTTCCCCTGTTTGCAATTTCTGGGTCTCAAATTAACAAAACTAAAACTCTGATGATATATAAACCGTGTTTAGAATTTTCCTTATAGATATATTAGGACTTCTGCCTCAAATTTATGGGGGAGAAACAGTGTTTGTTCCTGACAGTCCTTAGGACAGGGGTGTCAAATTCAAGGTCTGCAGGCTGGATCTGGCCCATGGGGTGCTTAGATCTGGCCCATGGAGCAGCCCTGGAAACAGTGAAGGACCAGCCTGTGGTGCCTCTACCAGTGAAAATGGAGCTCAGGATGGGTGCATGTGGCCACCCAGGCTCCATTTTCACCTGCAGAGCTGCTGGAAGCTGTCCCAGCTGAAAACGGAGCCTGGAGGGGTGCCTGGACCACCACAGGGACCCCAGATATGAGTGACATTCACATGGGGTCAAACATAATCCTGATGCAATGAAATCGAGTTTGACACTCCTGCCTTAGGAGAACCGATTGTTTCTCCACCACACACTTACTCTTTATTTATTTATCATCCCCTTACTCATTCTCCTTTTCTTTTCTATATCATTCTATTAAAGGTTTAAAGGTTTCCCCTCTCCAGTTGGGACTGACTCTAGGAGATGGTGTTCAATTCCAACTCTCAGCTGAAGGAGACGGTATTGTTTGAGAGATGGCCAGTATGAAATATGGAATGCAGTAACCTACCCACCAAAGCAACACCCATTTATCTACATGCATTTGCATGCTTTCGAACTGCTAGGCTGAGAGTTTATCCCATCATGCAGTGCTTGGATCTAGAACCCAGATTGTTGGCTTTCCATTTGACAACTTCAGTGTTGTAACCACGGAGTCATCGTACTCCCTTTTATCATTCTATTACTGCCAATAAAAGGAACTTTACTTTTTTTTTAAAAAAAGAATCAACTTTATTAAATTTTGAAAAGATGTAGAATACAAAATAAAAAGGGGGGGAATTAGGAGGAAGGGAGGGATCAAAAAGGGAAAACAAGTTACAATTGACAAAAAGGAGGGAATTGACTTCCAATTTTTTTAAAGTACAGGTACAAATATATAGCAAAGTAACCTCTTGCTCTATTGTATAACATCATATAAAATATACATATTAAACAATCAAAATTATATAACAAAAAAACCTCTTGCTTTAAGTTTAAAGAGAGGCATAAAAATACAATATGCACATCTAATAATAAGAATAATACAGAATATTTCTATATTTATAAGAAATTTAATTGTAAACTCCTAAAATAAAAACTTAATTTTCTTTCTTTCTCAAATAAGAAGTCCAAAAGTGGTTTCCGTACAGAGAGAATAAGACCCCTTCCATTCAGGCTTCAGACCCGGTTACAGCACAGAAACCGCTTTGGTCGCATTGACCGATGATCTTTGGAGAGCCAGAGATGGAGGACATCCCTCCATCCTGGTTCTCCTTGACCTCTCAGCGGCTTTCGATACCATCGACCATGGTATCCTTCTGCGACGACTGCGGGAGGTGGGAGTGGGAGGCACCGTGTTGCGGTGGTTCTCCTCCTACCTCTCGAACAGGTCACAGTCGGTGTTAGTGGGGGGGCAGAGATCGACCCCTAGGCCCCTATCATATGGGGTGCCTCAGGGTTCGGTCTTATCCCCCCTACTATTCAACATCTACATGAAACCACTGTGAGAGATCATCCGCAGGCACGGGATAAGATACCATCAATATGCGGACGATACCCAGTTGTATCTGTCCGCCCCGTGCCAACTCAATGAAGCGGCAGACGTGATGAACCGAGGCCTTGAGGCCGTTATGGACTGGATGAGGGCTAACAAGCTTGTACTCAACCCAGAAAAGACCGAGTGGCTGTTGTGCTTTCCTCCCAAAGATTCGACCAATATTCCATCACTCAGGCTGGGGGGTCAAATTTTACACCCCTCAGAGAGGGTTCGCAACTTGGGAGTCCTCCTGGATCCACAGCTATCTTTTGACCACCACCTGACGGCTGTGACCAGGGGGGCATTTGCCCAGGTTCGCCTGGTGCGCCAGTTGCGACCCTACCTGAATCGGGAGGCTCTCACAACAGTCACTCGGGCTCTTGTGACCTCTAGGCTGGAATACTGCAATGTGCTCTACATGGGGCTGCCCTTGAAGAGCATCCGGCGACTTCAGCTAGTCCAGAACGCGGCCGCGCGAGTGATTGTGGGTGCACCTCGGTTCACCCACATAACACCTATCCTCCGCGAGCTGCGCTGGCTACCTGTCGATCTCCGGGTGCGCTTCAAGGTGCTACTAGTCACCCATAAAGCCCTGCATGGTAGTGGATCTGCGTACTTGAGAGACCGCCTTCTGCCAATTACCTCCCTGCGACCAATTAGATCTCATAGATTGGGCCTCCTCCGAATTCCATCGGCCAGCCAGTGCCGGCTGGCAACTACAAGGAGGAGGGCCTTTTCAGCAGTTGCTCCGACCCTTTGGAACGAGCTCCCCGTGGAGATTCGTACTCTCACCACCGTCCAGGCCTTCCGCATAGCCCTTAAGACCTGGCTAGCCTGTCAGGCCTGGGGACAAAGATAGCCGCCCCTCCCGAATGATGAATGAATGTTGCTCATTATTTTTACTTATATGTGTCTACGTCATTGTTTGTATTCCCCCTCCTGATTTTATGTGAACCGCCCTGAGTCCCCTCAGGGAAAAGGGCGGCCTATAAATGTTAATAAACTATAAACTATAAACTATTGTTCCTTTCTAGAATTTCAGTTTCTGCCAGATAATTGTTTACAAATTTCAGAGAAACCAAAATTTCAGAGGATATGATAGAACGCTTTATAGCATGGCTATAACATTTGCTTGGTTACATTCTTTACCTTTTGATCATCTTGGAGAGGCATATTGAAATATCATTATATATTTTTTTACATCAATCTTAAAGAAATTTCCCTTCCCAGCTGAAAGGAAATTATGAAAAATATCCACTACCTCAGGATTTGGACTTCATGAAGAATGATACTTTGAAGGCATCAAAACAGATGTGTCAATAATATGATTACTCTAATCGGAGTAGCTTTTGAAAACAGTTCTCCATAGTCTGTGGAGATTCTCAGTCATCCAAGTCATGGTTGTCCCAAAGGTGCTTTTTTCAAGAGGCAACTGGACTTTCTTGTTTTTCTTTGAAGATATTTTGCTTCTCATCCAAGAAGCTTCTTCAGCTGCACTTCAGCTGTACTTCTTCAGAGCTGAAGAAGCTTCTTGGATGAGGAGCAAAGTATCTTCAAAGAAAAAAAAAATCCAAGAAAGTCCAGTTGTCTCTTGAAAAAGCACCTTTGGGAGTTCTCCTTAGTGACCCAAAGTGCATGCAAATGGCTCATGTAAGAAAAAAATAAAAACAATGATTCCTCCAATCTCAGTTAAATTCACTGTATTTATTGTGAAAAACCTCTATCCCCTTTAAGTTTGCCCCTTATCTGTATATCTTCCAAATTTTAATGATCTTTGAAGCTATAGTGGGGTGCACTTAATAATATTCTGAATGTCAGCAATATCTTAAATATGAGTGAATAGGATCCCAAACTCCAAAAATCTTGAAGTCCTATGTAGAATTCTCCTCCAGCTTGGTATAACACAAGAACAAGAGACTCCTTTAATGACAAAACTTGTACCATATATAGCACACCTATTTCCAATAGAACTAAACCATCAACATTGTTTAGTGAGCTACTAACAGATTTCATACATTGACGAAATAGGTAGTATAATTGTCTTTCCTAAATGGGCTCATGTCTCAGCTTGTAAAACATTACATAGAATAGAAATACTTTCAGGTTCATTTTGGGCAATTTATAGCAAAAGTTTTCAGAGTCCCTAGACCTTGATCATCCCATTTAAGGGAAAAATTGGAAACCTGATGAATAGAAAGGAAAGTAAACACTTGAGCGACCAACTGGACAGTGAGTCATTCTGCCTCTCAGACAAATTAATGCCTTCTTTCCTGACTAAATATAGGAAGACTATTTCTTGAAGCTATTAGATTGATCAGAAAATAAATATTTATAAGGAGAAGAGTGCTTCTTTCAGGCCATGTGAGTTAAGATGAATTCTTTCTTCTTCTGTTCCTGACAAGTTGTATTAACTTGCTGACAGCCTAAATTATGGGACATCTAACAAGTGGGCAATGATCAAAAGAACCCACATCAGAAAATATTAAACAGCTCAGACATTCATGTATGTTCATTGTGCAGCAAAGCTGGTTCATTACATTATCACTAAACATGGTGTCTTTTGGACCAAAAACCAAATATTTTAAAGACAGCCATTCCTTGAAAGGAAAATAAACATAAACAATAATAGATCTATTTGAATTACCTTTATTCAGTTATATAAATATTATTAGTTTAAACACAGTTAGAGTACCAGAAAAATCCATGAATAAGTGAACACGTACACAATTTGATACTTTGCTGAATAAGACATAGATAAAATTAAATTCAATTTCATATGATTACAGGTATGAACAATATCAGGCTGATATAAATTGACATATGCATTTTATTTTTTAAAAAAATCACGTAAGAAAATGTTAAAATCATAGAATGGAAGGGTTGGAAAGAATCTTTGATCCATGCCTAATCCAATGAGTTTGTCAATCAGAAAGGTCGGCAGTTCGGTGGTTCGAATCCCTAGTGCCGCATAATGGAGTGAGCTCCCATTATGTGTCCCAGCTTCTGCCAACCTAGCAGTTCAAAAGCATGTAAAAATGCAAGTAGAAAAATAGGGACCACTTTTGGTGGGAAAGTAACAGCCTTCTGTGTGCCTTTGGTGTTTAGTAATGCCAGACACATGACCACTGAGACATCTTCAGTAAGCGCTGTCTCTTTGGCTTTGAAGCACCACACCCTAGATTTGAGAATGACTAGCACATATGTACAAGGTGAACCTTTACCTTTACCTTAATATAAGGGATCTGGACCTGTAGAAGGGAAAGGGAGAACTGTATGACAGAGTCATATGCTCTTCATATTAAGGTGTTGTGGTCCGTAGCTCTTTGTAACTTTGATAAAGTTGTGTTGTCAGTCTTCCATCAATGAAACATGAGTATCTACACTTAGAAAGCTTTCAGATGAACGACTGCACACATGAAGACTTTCACATAAGTACAAAGCTTCCTTTATTTATAATTCAGGTTTAGTTTTCATGTGTTGACCTCTATGCAAAAATTCTGCTGTAGACAGTTGTGCTAAATCTGTGGATGGTCAACAGAACATTACCCAATCTGAATTAGATTTGAGTTATAATAGCTCATCTTCTTTTACCAGTTGTGGAGATTGAACTGATCCCATGATGAAGCAGTATTCACATACTACACCACTATGCTATTGGGTAGGGCATAGTAAGCCAGCAACTCTCCCTCTACTTTGGTCCACTGCCCAATCGACCCTTTTGTCCTAAAGGATGAGAATGGATATATTTCTTTTCAGAGGTCAATCAGAGGATGATTCAGTTTCTTTTTCTGATTCTTCAATTTATTGAAAAACTTTAGAAATGTTCAAAGGAAGACCCTTCTGTGAATGATTTTAGGCAAGGTGCTGTGTTATTGTCTTTATTAGTTATGAGATGGCCAACACCCTCTATTCTGTTAGGTAGTCAAATTTCCAGTGATTGGGCTTTTTTGAAAGTGGTGCTACTGTAATTGTAATTGTAATTGTAAGTTTATTTATAGGCCGCCCTTTTCCCTGAGGGGACTCAAGGGTGGCTTACAACTTGTGGGGAAGGGAATACAGACAGTGACATATAAAAACAGTACATAATTAAAAATAGAAACAACATTCATCATTCGGGTGGGGACAAATTACAATCTTTAACCCCAGGCCTGACGGGATAGCCAGATCTTGAGGGCTGTGCGGAAGGTCTGGAGGGTGGTGAGGGTACGAATCTCCACGGGGAGATCGTTCCAAAGGGTCGGAGCTACTACTGAAAAGGCTCTCCTCCGCGTGGTTGCCAGTCGACACTGACTGGTGGATGGAACTCGGAGGAGGCCTAATCTGTGTGATCTGATAGGTTGCGAGGAGGTAATTGGCAGGAGGCGGTCTCTCAAGTACCCAGATCCACTACCATGAAGGGCTTTATGGGTGGTAAGTAGCACCTTGAAGCGCACCCGGAGATCAATAGGTAGCCAGCACAGCTCACGGAGGATAGGTGTTATGTGGGCGAACCGAGGTACTGTCACTACTAAGAATGACTCCTGGCCTATTGGATAATTCTCTACCCAATGTCCGCCAATTTCTCTGTACACAAATCTGACGATGAATTTTTAAAAGCACTTCTTCCCATTTTTAGGTGAAAGTACCAGCTACTTCATGGTACCCAGATAATGGCTTTGGCGTAAAGGACTTCTGAATTTTGTGATTTTGAAAAAAAAAAAGGAGGAGGAAGAGATTTGAAGGAAAGTATTCTTTGAAACTATGACCCAAGAATACTATCAGCAAGTAGACAGGCCATCTGGGAGTTTGCATGGATGTACCCCATGTTTTAATTTTCTTTAGACTGTTAGCTGAAATGCAAATTAAACTGTTATTTAGCAGACAAAGGCAAATTACCCTTATGTGATCCTCTGAAGATTTTTAAGTAGTCAATTTTCTAACATTCTTTAATGCATGAACTTTCTGAGCAAGAATTAACTAAAAGCCTTTGTTCTACATTAATCATAATAGCAAGAAGAAAATATCAAAGGATTATACCATGTTAATTTGTTAGGCCTTCCAAATAAAATTTGTTTTGAAAATATTTAAAGTTAATTTTAATGAATGTTATGTTCTATGCCATAGGATTTTTATTTAATTGTACTTACCAGGACAATTCTAGGTACATCTGCTTAGAATAAACCCCTTAAAGATCACAAGGTCTGATTAACATTTTAGCCCTATGCTCAAAATATTCTTCCTCTTTAAATACTTCTTGAGCTTCAACAAATATTTTTTTTCAGGTTTTAACAAAAACTTAGCTAAGTGTGTAATCTCTTAGTTAATTTCCTTGAGCCATTTTTAGTACTTCTGCATTGATTTGTATTAAAATTCACAGAAAATTAAACATTTCATTTTTAAAAAATGGGAACATAATCCTCTATGTAAAAACCAAAAAATAAACTTGGATTAAAATGCCATAGTCATGCCTCATTTTTCTTTTATTTCAACCATCACAGGAAATAAAGAATTAAATACAGTTCGGATGGACGTTTATGCAAAGTTAATAAAGAAATGTAGGGGTCTTTGGCAAATGCATTATTTGTTGATTGCTAACAGAATATGACTAAATTGAGACAAATATTACATATTACAATATGTAACCTAATTACAGTGCCTCTGTATATGCAGACTTCATACTGCTTGGTAACTTTATTTAGGTTTGATGAATCAAGGCACACTCCACTTCAGAATACACTACCAGCTTAATAAGTAAAAAGCAAAGGTATGTCTTCAGCATTTTATACACAGATATATTTATTAATGTAAGAAGCAGTACATCTCACAGCTCTCAAATGTTCCTCTGCCAACCAAGCACATTTTAAAGCTGAGCTATGATGAAATCACCAATATTTCTCTTAATAATTTCACCCTTCTGCTATGCATGAAATGAATAATAAATGTACTGAATACTGTGCACCTTTCCATTAGGCTCTTTCATATCTAGTTCAGAGATATTTCATTATATTTTCAGTCCTTAGGAATTAACCTGCTCTCATAGCTGGAATTAGAACTCTTATGACTTCTTAAAGGCTGATAAAGCAAGGGTAAGTTCAATAGTTTGTTGCCATTGACAGAACTTCTTCCATCACTGGAAAGTGAAAGGAAAAATTCTCCCTCCATACAACTGTTAATCTGAAGTCAGTAAATATAATTTTTTTAAGAAGCTGCAAGGGAAAGAAAAGTAGAAACTTGTGTTGTTTAAGTCAACTTTTGCATAACGTTAAAAGGTAAAGATTCCCCTCGCACATATGTTCATGACTCTAGCAGGTGGTGCTCATCTCCATTTAAAAGCCAAAAAGCCAGTGCTGTCCGAAGACATCTATGTGGTCATGTGGCCGGCATGACTAAATGCCAAAGGAGCACAGACCCTAATGGCTGAATTTAGCTAATTACTTTGAAGTAAATCACTGAGGCTTGGAGGCGCAGTGGTTAGAGTGCAGTACTGCAGGCTAGTTCTGCTGACTGCTAGCTGCCTGCAATTTGGCAGTTCAAATTCCACCAGGCTCAAGGCTGACTCAGCCTTGCATCAATCCAAGGTGGGTAAAATGAGGACTCAAATTGTTGAGGGCAATATGCTAACTCTGTAAAACCACATTGAGAAGGCTGTGCAGCAGTATATAAGTCTAAATACTATTGCTATTCCCAAAGGATGATATTTTATAGCAATATAATTATTAATGAGAAGGAATCTTCTTTTCATTAGACACTCAGTAGGCTCTTATCCATTACAGTTGAGGTGAATTCCAATTAGCATGACTCATATCACTTAGCACTTAGACTTATATACCACTTCACACGGCTTTAAAGCTCCCTCTGAGTGGTTTATAGAGTCAGCATGTTTTCCCCATCATGGATCTTCATTTTACTGACCTTGGAAGGATGGAAGGCTGAGTCAACTTTGAGCCATTGAGGATTGAACCCTCTGGCAGTCAGCAGAATGAGCCTCCTGAATTATCACAGAATTAGTCTAGTCTGCACTACTGCATTCTAACCACTGCACCACCATGAGTCATGGGCCAGATTGTATCATCTCTCCAGAGGTGGGCTTCACATAATTTTACCACTGATTCACCATGCACCAAAACTGTGAGCATGCATGTGCACACTCACTTTGTGAGCGTGCATACCTTGAGTGCATGCACACGGCCTTCCACGCATGCACTTTCTCATGCACGCAGCTTGCATGCATGTGCACAGGTTAGAAAATGTGACTAAATAGGATGACATAATGTCTGGGTGGGCAGGTCGCCACTACTAGTTCACCTGAACTGGTCTGTACCGGCTAATATCTCCATTACATCTCTCCCTATTCCCCATCTTTGTAGTCCATCTATTCCAAAACAACTTTCAGAAGTGCCTTTTAAAAAGTTTTAGAGTTTCAAATTCAGAATGTTCAATTGCACCTGGAGCCACCCAATAGAATTTTTTTCTCATTCAGAATTTTCTTCTCTACTACTGTCCTTTTCATCCTATTGTGATTTGTTCTCTGAACCAAATGGCCACACAAATAAGAAACCCAACATACTGAAGCAATTCTTGGACTTTTATTTATTTTTTTAAATTTTACTGCCTTGACCGAAATCCATGTGATCATCTTAAATGCTGAACCATCTATGTAATGCCTTCTTATGTGCTTCAGCAACTTAACCAAATTCCTTTGAAAGTCCTTAGGGAATTTAGAAAGGCTAGTGAACAGGCTAAAATTGCAAGATGGGCAGCATACAGGTTTAACAAATGAATGAACAAATACAATCTTTACGATTGAAAGTCCCCTGCAAGTGTACATGATTATTCAGTGAGACACATATTAACGTCTGAGGTGATTTCTGTTAGAGATGATGATTTGTGATTTGCAAGTACAGTGGAATCTGAGCTTTGAGAGGGAGGGTTTATTAGCAAGCATTTCTTCTCTCTTCTCAATCACAGTTACACATTCTGCTCTTTGTCATTAAAGATATGGCTAAATATTCTCAGAACAAAGCATGGATAAGAACATGGCCATCTGGATGTGGAGTGGATTTGGAATAGTTTACTGGCACAAAGCTTGTTCTACACCTGGCTGAGAGCATAATGTCTAGATATGGGCCATATATTTTGTTAATTTTCTTGTGCAATATTATAGTATAAATTTATATCACATAAATCCACCAATCTTTCATTGCTGATCATTTCAGTCCTTGCTCACTTGCCTGTGTACTGATTTATGTCTGAATCCTCCAACACCATGTCTGGATATCATTTTATCTTTGCCTCATTCACTTGACAATGCTTTGTTATTGCAAAGGAATGTAAATCAAAGATAGTTCATTTCTGCATGGTCAGAAACATGTTGGGGAAAACACCTAAGGTTTTACTTTGCTTGGCTCAATTTACTCTGTTAATGTATGTTTTTGCAAATATTAAGAATTGTTTTCATGATGTTAATGATTTTGCATCATTAACCTGGGACACATATATTTGGCTTCTTTCATAATAAATCTTTTCCCCAGTATTATTTTGGTATTTATTTTCCATCCTTAGTAATACAGAAACAACATAAAAAGTAAATAGTTTATGAATGCAGAAGAAAAGAAAATGAAATGTGGCAACACTATACTACAGCACTTCACCTGCAAAAGCAAGAAGTATTTTTAAGAACATTAGTTTTATGCAGTGAGAGTAGCTAAAAAATAGTCATGATATGAGAGAGAAAGAGAACAGCTGTTGCCTTATCACCATTTTATACCTCACACCCTTCTGGTAAAAAAGGAGGGGGAGAAGGGAGGGAGAATATGCAAAGGAATGAATTATGCATCCAAAAATATAGAAAATAGTATTCATTATATTCATAGTCATAAAGCAATGTCCTAAATTTTAGAACATGCTTCAGGACATCTGTGGGCTGCTATTATACTATTACCAGAAGGCATTTATGTAAAAATTCTGTTATACTATAAGTTGTTGAAGGTGCATCTTTTACTATTAGACTGTCATTAATATTAAAAATTATGAATTCAGAACTGGTATTTGTTATCATCATTTTTTAAGTTTAACCTAGGGGATGTCCTTCTTTATTGTGACTGGTCTTTGAACTGATTGAGCTAGGCTAAAATAAGTAATATCTCATATTCCAACTGCTATTATTATTACTACTGCTATCCTTATTAGCATGCAAAATTATTTTCCACAATGCCATCTTCTATGCTACCTGTACAGAACAGATACTGACCTTGTTTATAAATAATTGTCATCATCCCTTCCATGTAGTTGACTTATAATTCTTTGGGTAATTAACATACTTCATTTCTCTCCCCTTTTATGAAAATAAGTCCTTTTGTTTTCTTCTGGATCTTTTGAGTAGTGAACCATCTCTATATATACTGTGAAAGTCTTTTTCTGAAAATGATAGTACTGCAAAATTAACATATGATCTTTTAATAATTCCCTTTCAAACAATGAAGATGTTGATGTATACCCTTGGATGGCATATAATCTAAACTACAGTTAAAGCACGGAGGTGAGAATACTTAAAAAATATAGTTATCTATTGGGAATGACATAGGAATTGATTCCAATTCTGGATGGGGAGCTGGATACACAATTCCTCAAATCCTTTCTGACCTTAAAATCTATTTTTTTAAACAATCTTTAGCTAAAAGTAAAGTACAAGACAGAGAATATTATGTATATTATGTTAAATGTATGCAATGGAATATTATATCCTTTTGATGTGTATATTCGGAATATGTGGGATTTCCAAAGCCATAGGAGTCTGATGCAAGTTCTGATTGGATCAGAGATTGTGGAGAGGTTGCAGTTTTTTTGTTTTTTCCCCCTATATCAGTATATTTACTCATGGCTATAATATATGGTTAACTTCATACTTGGAACTTCACTATCATTCATCAAACTTCCTCAAGTGGTGCTCACTTGCAGTTTATAATGGAAACAGAGTCTCCTGAGTGAATTACAACTTTGTGTTTTCTATTGGGAGATATATATTATTTCAAAGAACACAAGGAGAAATCTTATACTTTGACTTATCCTCCAATTTTTTTCTTTAGATGGGATTTTTACAGTGAAATAAAAGTCGGGGAGAAGTTCTGTCTTCCTTGGCATGTAGATATATTTTTTTTAAAGCTACTGTATTTGAAGTAATACATTTGGAAGACTGGAAATGATTTTCCTTGAACTGACTTATCCATGTTCTGTGCAATGATATAATCATCCTTGGGAATAATAGGAAGCAAAATTTGGGAGGCAAAATTTCCTACAGCCAATTAATGACAATGCATTGATTGGAATCAGGATCTCAGTTGAACTCTATTCTCAACACATCCTATGTTAATTTTTTAAAGTCCTTTAAATCTGTGTCACCAAACATAGAGTGTGTGAAGATATGCAAAATACCAAAGCATGGGAGGTCTCTCTCTTAGGAATGAATTTTAACAGATTTCTTTGCCTGACTTGAATAAATTCAATTTATTAATCTGTCAATTCAATTTTGGATGACTCAATTGGTTCCTATTTGTTGATTCGTATCTCGGCAGTCATTCTCTTTAATCCCAATGCATCTCACAGGGTTGTTGTTGTGGGAAAATAGGAGGATGAAGGGATATTATTTGCCCCTTGAGTTACTTCTAAAGTAATACAAGCAGGGTACAAAAATCTAATAAATTATACATGTGTCTAATATGGATCAGCATTCTTATTTGACCTTCAACTGACCTACTAAGTGGTTACTGTATAAATGAGCATTACAGTTAGTACCATACAATACTTGGTAGCTCAATGTATAATTGTTAGTGTTAATTGTTAGGTAGGGGGTTGGACTAGAAGACCCCCAAGGTCCCTTCCAACTCTATTATTGTATTATTATTATTATTATTATTATTATTATTATTATTATTATTATTATTATTATTATTATACAATTGTATCACAGCGGCCAGTTGTTTCGTCGGATTTGGCATTGGTTACTAGTCGGGCCCCACCCAGGGGCCTAGGACGTCGTAACGTATTTTCGTAATATGCGTGCAGATCCAAGCAGTGCGGCTTTTTGCATTTGACTGATGGTGATTTTGTCCATTTTTAACTGTTTTAAATGTAATTCCAGTGCTTTTGGAATAGCACCCAGTGTGCCAATTACCACTGGAATTACCACTGCTGGTTTGTGCCATAGTCGTTGAATTTCGATTTTTAAGTCCTGGTATCTTGTGATTTTTTCATGTTCCTTCTCGGCGACCCTGCTATCACCTGGTATTGCGATGTCTATGATTGTGACCTTATTTTTCTCAACCAGTGTGATGTCTGGTGTATTATGCGCCAGTATTTTGTCGGTTTGTATACGGAAATCCCATAAGATCTTGACCATCTGATTTTCTGTGACTTTTTCAGGCTGATGTTCCCACCAGTTTGTTGCTGTTTTAATATTATAATTTTTGCACAAATTCCAATGGATCATTTGTGCTACTGAATTGTGCCGCAATTTATAATCAGTCTGCGCGATTTTTTTACAGCAGCTGTATTATTATTATTATTATTATTATTATTATTATTATTATTATTATTATTATTATTATTATTATTATTATACAATTGTATCACAGCGGCCAGTTGTTTCGCCGGATTTGGCATTGGTTACTAGTCGGGCCCCACCCAGGGGCCTAGGACGTCGTAACGTATTTTCGTAATATGCGTGCAGATCCAAGCAGTGCGGCTTTTTGCATTTGACTGATGGTGATTTTGTCAATATTTAACTGTTTTAAATGTAATTTCAGTGCTTTTGGAATAGCACCCAGTGTGCCAATTACCACTGGAATTACCACTGCTGGTTTGTGCCATAGTCGTTGAATTTCGATTTTTAAGTCCTGGTATCTTGCGATTTTTTCATGTTCCTTCTCGGCGACCCTGCTATCACCTGGTATTGCGATGTCTATGATTGTGACCTTATTTTTCTCAACCAGTGTGATGTCTGGTGTATTATGCGCCAGTATTTTGTCGGTTTGTATACGGAAATCCCATAAGATCTTGACCATCTGATTTTCTGTGACTTTTTCAGGCTGATGTTCCCACCAGTTTGTTGCTGTTTTAATATTATAATTTTTGCACAAATTCCAATGGATCATTTGTGCTACTGAATTGTGCCGCAATTTATAATCAGTCTGCATGATTTTTTTACAGCAGCTGAGTATGTGATCAACAGTTTCGTCAGCTTCTTTGCAAAGTCTGCATTTGGCATCATCAGAGTATTTTTCGATTTTGGCCTTAATGGCATTTGTGCGGATAGCTTGTTCTTGCACAGCCAGGATTAGTGACTCTGTTTCTTTCTTTAATGTACCTGTTTTTAACCATAACCAAGTTTGTTCCCTGTCCACTTTATCTTTTATTTTTTCCAGAAATTGACCATGCAGTGCTTTGTTCTGCCAACTCTCCATTCTTGATTTTATCACATCTTTTCTGTATTCTTGTTTTGTCTGTTGGGCCTTCAGTACATTTTTGTTCTTTACTTCGATTAATAGATGTTCTTGACTTTCTTTTAAATAATCAGCCAGTGCATGTTTTTCTTCTTCAACTGTTTGCTTCACTTGTAATAATCCTCTGCCACCTGATTTTCGGGGCAGATATAGTCTATCAGTATCACCACGTGGATGTAAACTGTAGTGCATTGTCATTAGTTTCCTGGTTTTTCGGTCCAAAAGGTCCAAATCAGTTTGTGTCCAGTTAACTATGCCAGCTGTGTATCTTATAACTGGTATTGCCCAGGTATTTATGGCCTTGATTGTATTTCCACCATTCAATTTAGATTTCAAAATTTTCCTAACTCTGTTGGTGTACTCTCGTCTGACAATAGTTTTTACTTCTCCATGCTTGATGTTATCCAACTGCAGAATGCCTAAGTATTTGTAGGCTTCATTTTCTTTGCATTTAATTAGTTGGCCATTGGGCATTTCAATTCCCTCAGATGCAGTGATTTTGCCCCTTTTTATGGATACAGTGGCACATTTTTCCATGCCAAACTGCATTGAAATATCGGTGCTGAATACTCGGACTGTATTTGTCAATGATTGGATTTCTATTTCTGACTTTCCATAGAGTTTCAAATCATCCATATATAGTAAATGCGAAATTTTTTCAGCTTTTTTGGCTGTTTGGTAGCCTAATTTCATTTTTTTTAAGATTACTGATAGTGGGATCATTGCGATGATGAAGAGAAGAGGTGAAAGTGAATCACCCTGGAAAATTCCTCGCTTGATGTTAACCATTCCGTAGCTCTCATTCCCTACTGCCAACTCAGTTCTCCATTGTTTCATTGCCTTTTCAGTAAAGGATGTAATATTTTTGCTAATGCCAGTTGTTTCTAAGCATTTTATGATCCAACTATGTGGCAGTGAGTCAAATGCCTTTTTGTAATCAATCCAGACCATATTCAAGTTCGTTTTTCTGTTCTTACAATTTTCTAATATCATTTTATCAATTAGAAGCTGATCTTTTGTGCCCCTGCTCCTTCTTTTGTTGCCTTTTTGCTCTACTGGCAAGATGTTGTTTGTTTCCAAATAATCCATCATGTTATCTGCAATAATGCCTGTGAGTAATTTGAAGGTTGTTGGCAAGCATGTTATTGGTCTATAGTTTTCAGGTGTTGTTCCTTTAGTTGCATCTTTCTGAATCAAGTATGTTTTTCCAGTTGTCAACCATTCATCAATTTGGCCCTTTTGTAAAATTTCATTCAGTTGCCTGGCCAATATTGCATGTAAACTGGTCAGATATTTGAGCCAGAAACCATGTAATTGGTCCTTTCCAGGTGATGTCCAATTCTTTACCTTTTTAACTCGATTTTTGACCATCTCAGTTGTTATTTCTAATACTTGCATTTGTTTGTTGCCAATGCTTTTCTCAAAGTCATGTATCCACTTTGCTTCCTTGTTGTAGTCCTTTGCATTTTCCCACAATTCTTTCCAGAATTCAACTGTGGCCTGTTTTTCTGGTTTTTCACTTTTGGTGTCACCATTTACATTAAGACTTTGATAAAAACGCCGTTGGTCTGATCGAAATTGCTGATTTTGTTTATATTGGATGATTCGTGCCTCATATCTTTCAATTTTTCTAGCTGTTGCTGTTATCTGCTGTTTTACAATCTCTACAGCTTCATTGATGTTTCTTGTATCCAATCTATATCTCCTGATTAGCCGATCTATGATTTTGTTGTTTTTAAGCCGTTGCTCATGCATGTTCTTTAAGTTACTAGCATCTGCCCTTAATTTTTTGATTTTTTGTTCTAAACGGATTTTCCACTTTGGCTTTGATTCTTTTTCTGTTGTGTGACTAGGTACTTTAATTTTAATGCCTAGTTCATTAGTGACTATTACAGCTGCGCTGTACATTAACTGGTTTGTTTCCAAGATGGATCCCGGTTCAATTGTTGAAAACACTGCATTAACCATTTTCATGATAGGGGCCAAAATTTTCTTAGGCACAGTTTTTAGTGATGGTAAACGTTGCCTTTCCTCATTAAGCAGAAAATGCTCCATGATCTTATCCTTCAATTCTTTTTGTTTTTGAGTTAGTTCATCAGTTGGTTCAGTGATAACTGGTTCTAGTGGTGGTGATGTTATTTCCTCCCCGAGAGCTTCTTCTGGGAGTTCTACTATAGTGTCTTTAGTTGTGTCTTGAATATCAGTTGTTTCCGCTTGTGATATTGTTTTTGGGGTTTTGCAATTTGCCTGAATTTCCTCATGTTCAACTTCACTAAACACTTTATTCCGTATAATAAATCGCCTTTGATCTGCTAGTCGTTGTTCACTAACATTTGAATCTGGATATTGTTGTTTCCATAATTCATACATTCGCTTTAAATATCCTCTTTTTTCTGGCTCTGAGTTGTAGTAACAGGCCATTATGGCACGGTTTTCATCTGCACTATATGTTTGTCGTTTTGTTGGCTGGTCCACTTGTAGCCCACTTGTCGACGGATGTCCAGGGACCCCAACATCCGCCGCGGCCCTTGTTAACCCGCACGACGACCGATGCGGTATGGAATTCTTATTCGTTTTTTTCACCATATTGTATGGGTTGGCGGGGTTTTTTTTACGGGACCAGATGCCAACCTGATCCCAACCTTCCTCCTTTCTCATCCAGGCTTGGGACCGGCAACGGCGGAGTTGTTGTTGTTGTTGTTGTTGTTGTTGTTATTATTATTATTATTATTATTATTATTATTGTATAAACTATTAGGAATCCAATTCCACTATTTGCAATCCATTCTTCAACTTTCATCACATCCTTTATTGTTCCCAGCAGCAAACAGTACTTTAATGAAGCATACCATCTGATCAGCAATCACTCTTCCTTTAAGATAAATATATTATTTCATAGTTTAATAAAACAACTCTAGGGATAATGAATGACTGGCCTCCTCCCTTTCCAGATCCAATTTTCTGATTATCCAGGTAATTGGAACTGTAAATATAACAATTCTTAGCTGAATGAGATCACTTATTCAGAGCAACCAGGAACACAACTAAATCAAAGCTTTCAGGTTTGCTGAGCCAAGTTACTATGTTCAGCGAAATCTAGTTACTTTTTCACTTTAAACTTGAGGAAATAGAAGAAAGTTCAAAATGAGGGGTTGAATTGCAGATTGCATCCCTGTGGCTCCCCATGCTTTCATTTTATAAAGGATTTGGAGAAGGGAGTTGGCTCAATCACAATAAGTTTATTTATGCATATGGGAACAGGCATAAATTAAAAGGAATTGTCCATGTCTCATAGATATCATGCAGTGGAACCTCCATGCTTTAAGGCAGCTTGTCTGAGAACGAAGGACATTGTTGCTAGAAAAAAGGCTGACAATTAACTCTACTTTTTATATCCTTGGAACATACATGTGGTATCTTAGTGCTTGGCAGATATTTATTTATTCCTACTGAAGAAATCAATCTTAGCTGAGTATTGAATTTCATGTTCGTAATTTTATGGCTCATAAATCTTGTTTTATTAAACTCAATTTTTGACCATAAAATATAGATGAAATAAACCTTCTTACCACAAATTTGCCAATATTGGTTTTCCTAACCCTGTCTACTTTATTAAAAACCGAAATGAAAACTTCATGGGTGATATTCCTTAAATAAGCATATCTCCAATCCAGTAGATACGCTGTTAGGCATGTAAACAATGAGAATAAGCCTAATTTAACTTGTAACACTAATGTCTGGGTAAATATAAATATGGATTGTTCTTGGTAAGGAACCTCAAAAAAATCAAAGTACCATTTAAGTATGAGAGGAAACAAGTTTTCAGGAATGATAATAAAAACCATTCACTCAGCAAACTTCAAGTCATCATCATTATTATACTACTATAAATACTAATTGCCTGTTGAAGGGTTTCCATGTCTGCTTCATGGGTTTTCTCAGGCTCCATACTCTTACTTAGAAGTTATCCAGAAGCTTGTTTGCTACATACTAGAACAAAGCATTCATGAATTGTTGATTGGCTTTGTCACCATATATGTGTTGTCCTTTCTAGTACTCACTGCAAATTCAATCTGGCCTTTTCCTCTAATCTTTTTCATGGTCTAATGGAAACCTTTCCTGTTTGCTCTTTACATCTCTCAAGTTTGTTGCTGTATGTCAGTTGGCTGTTCACAAAAGTGATATTTCTAGTTCCAGTGTTTTTCTCACAGCTTCTCCTATAGGCAACTCTAGGTACTTAACTACATCTCAGGATTACTCACTCTTTGACAGACTGTTCAGGAGGTTTGGAGCTGGAAATTCAAAAGCATCTGAAGTATCATAGCTAGCTTATTATTGTTTAGTGTTTCCTTAACTGACCTTAACAAGTTTCTTCTATTATCTACTTCTTTTTAAACGTGAACCTAGTTAAGAATGTTGAAGTTGGAGTCTTTGCATAACAGTGGCTTTTAAAAATTGAATCCTTGAACAGCTTTGTAACCCCAAAGTGCTACCAATGACTGCACAAAAAATGTTCAGGTACTCTTTGAATCAGTGGTGGGTTTCAAAATTTTTTGGAACCTCTTCTGTAGGTCTGGCCTGCTTTCCGGGTCCACTGGTGGAACCTCTTTTAACCGGTTCAGTAGATTTGACGAACTGGTTCTACCAAATAGGTGCGAACTTATAGGAACCCACATCTGCTTTGAATGTGAAATCAAGAAATATTTCAAAAAATAATACAGAAGGTTTGATTTTGGTCCAAACGCTCCCTATCCAAATGCAGCTGAAATTAATTTTCTGATACCCTTTAAAAAAATAGAATCAATTCTTCACTTCTCACATCATTACATGAACCATAGTGCATATTTATTTCCATTAAATAAATGTAAGAAAACTCATCAAAGAAAATTATTTTCTGAATGTAAACTTTAACTGAAGCATCTTTATGATGAACTGCAAGTGGGTGGATACCTAATAATCAGTTTGGTCAAGGTTAGTTACATTTCTTTCATTAAAGACAAGCATATTGATGTGTTAACACCCTTATAAAAGTGGCAATCAAGGCATTGTCCTTTGAAAATGTTTGCAAACTTCATCTTTCTCCTCTTGTGATTGAATCTAATAAGAATTCCTCATTAGCGTTCTACTTGGAAGCTCATAAATCAATACACTTTTTTTTGCAAGAAACATATTCCAAATTCATTGTCATTTTTAACCGTTCAATCAAGTCCAACTCTTGGCCACTCAATGGAGCAGCATCAGAGGTGGGTTGCTGCCAGTTTGGCTTGGTTCGGCTGAACCGGTGGTGGTCCGGAGCAGCTGAGAGTGAACCTGTATGGTGGCTCTTTTGGCCCACCCGCCCATCCACGTTCTATACCTTTTTTTATGGCAAAGGGCAAATTTCACAGCATGTACAGTCTGCACAAGTCCCAACAATCAGCTGGTTGTCAGAAGGGTGGTGGATTGTGGATACTTGCGCACCGTAAGTCAGGCATGTGCACGAATGGAACGCACACATGCACGATCAGCAAACCCGGTAGTGATGGTAAGTGCAACCCACCACTGAGCAGCATTATCCATGGTCCTCTGTCTCACACCACCTCCTTCAGATCTGCCATTCAGATCCCGGTGTCATCTTTTATAGTGTTCATCTATCAGGTGCTAAGGTGGCCCTTTCTTCTTTTTCCACTGATCACTCACAACTTAATTGATTTTTTGAGTGAGTTAGTTGGCATGACATGATCAAAGTACAACTCTTTAATATCACAGAAGTTGTTAAGCTCTTTTGTAACACAGCATAGAATGTGAATTGGATCTATAAACCCTCAGGCTATTTTCACAAGCAACTCTCAGATGTTTTTTGCATTTCCCACATTTATAAACCGAATGAAAAACAATGTGATTAAAAAAAATGTAGGTTCAAGTTTATCTCCTCTTAATCTGACATTCCATATCATAGCAATGATTTTTATACATGCCAGATTGAAAAACCAAACAATAGATTTTTGGCATCATGGTTTCTTTCTCCATCTTTTGTCTTGCTCTTATCTATTTGTGAATAGGAAGAATGTACAGAAAGGAATCCAATGTCATTAGTAATTTTTAACTTTTTTTTTAAAAAAAAATCTGCATATACAGCCATAGCAGGCTAAAAGCAGTATGCTGGGAAAAGAAACACATTTCTGAAATGTCCATACAAAAATAGGATAATTAAGTGTTCTGCCCCTCCTCCGTCCAGTAATGAATGCCGACACAAGCTTAACTGGAATGTACTTTAATTAGCAAAACACCAAAACCTCGGTGGCTGAAAGCCAAGCATAACAAACAGAAAAGGACCTTGGCAGCATCTCATACAAACTAAGGCAGCAATAAACACAGATAAGGCTTGGCAGCAATCCAGCCTGCCAAGCTCACAGTACTGTCCTCCAACATTCAATCCTGTGTTGACTTCTACAAAGAGAGCCATGTGCACAAGTAGCTTTTATAGTCTGGAGAGGAACCTAATGACACCAGCTGAGTACAATCACCTCCTGTAATTGCATAATTGTTCCTGATGCCGAGTAGCTCTTCGATGGCATGCATCCAGGAACAACTCACTGCTGGCTTCTGGATCACTCTCCCTTGTCTCCTCCCCACTGGTCCAAGAATCAGGTGCCACCTGGTGGCCAACCAGTCTCTCTGCACCCTGATCGGTGTCGGAACCCTGGTCCAGGGTCCTCCACATCCTCCAGAGCCGACTCAGAGGGCCCCTCGCTGTCGGAGTCTGGTGGCAGCTCCAACGGCTCCTGCTGGACCACAACAATTAAGGATATTTACAAAGCCTAGATCAGGTATTTTTTTTTTTGTAATAAAGAAATACTGAGAAAATTTGTGTTACAAAGGATTGTTTGGAGAATTTGAGTGAAACATTAAGGAAAAGTATATGCAAACATTATTTTAGGTTACTTAGCAAGTTCCAAATAAAACTGCAGATTTTAACATGTTTTTTAAAAAGATAATCTGGAATGCTGCCTCTTAAAAAGCAGATAGCAGATTAACTATGGTTTTATTTTTCTAATTCTATGTTTTCATCCAGCTACCTTGGCTTCTATATTCAACTGCTTCACTATGTCTTTGTTTGCCTTGCTTTATCTTTTGCAGGCTTCTTCCTCATTTCTAAATCTCTTCTACCATCTTCATATTTTTCTTTGCTGTCCATCATTTTTGTTTGCTCCCTATTTGCTCTTCCAATGTGTTAAATCCATAGAAATTGGTAGCTTAGCAACTGCAATAATTCCCCTCTTCTCCAGCTCAGGAATTGCCACAACAACTGTAAATCTACTACAGCTGAACAAGTATGGAATTGCGGATTAACTTTAGTAAGGAAGAGGGTGGGCTTCTGTCTCTGGTCCATAGTCCAGGACATTTGTCTCTTTCCATTTGCTTGGAACGATGCCCATTTTGAAGTCTTTCTTGGCAAATCTAAGGCTGCACACCTCTATCCATTTTCCCATAAACAAAATTAAATGTTCTTTGGGTTACCCTTGATGTGTGGTACCTTCATGGACATGTTTAGAAGTAAATCCTGTTGAGTTCAATATGATTTATTTTTAAGAAGTATGATTCTGGATTCTGCAGTAGAAAAGTTAAATTTCCACAAGCGTAGATGAATGAGAAGCACATTATAAAGTACAAAAAGACCTTTAGATGAATCCTTTACTTAATTTTTTTCCCATTACAGCTACAAACCACATCTGTCAAAGCCAATCAGTGCAATGCTAGCAGGCAGCATGAAGTTATGCCAGCTCGTAACAATCACATATCAGCTAGCTAAAAGTGGACGGCCGATTAATTTTCACAAATTGCCTTCTTGTGACAGGAGCTTAAACTTTTTTTTATAATTGCTCTTGAATTAAGCAGGAAGGAAATATATTATTTTTATTAAATAAATATGCTGTATTTCCCCCTGCAAGATACAATAATTGAGCAGGATTAGATCAAATACTGTACTCCTCTGAACCAGAGCTCTTCTTGATAAGGCAGAAATTGAGAAATAGACTCTATGAATAGCCTACATTTTGTCTGCATAATTTAGAGCATATCTTTTTCTCTAATTAATTTAAATATTAACTCACATTTTCACTTCTCTAACAAGGGACATCTGTATGTTTAGCTGATTTTTAATGAAAAAAAAAACTTAATGCAAGAAAATATATATCAGAAATACGACCTCAATGTAACTCTAGAATTCTTTGAAAGCAGTTTAGATATGCATTTTAGAGTAGAGAAGAGTAGAGTAGGGTAGGGTAGGGAAGGGTAAGGTAGAGTACAGTAAGTACAGTACAGTAGAATAGAGTAGCGTAGAGTAGAGTAGCGTAGAGTAGAGTAGAGAATAGAATAGAATAGAGCAGAGTAGAACACAGCAGAACAGAACAGAACACTTTATTTGGACACAAGGAATTTGTCTCCGGTTCAGAAGCACTGAGGTTTTTTTTTTTTTGTAGATTGTCTTCTTTTTCTCCATGAAGACCATATACCCAGTTGAGACATTAATTCCAAGTAAAATTAGTTAAATGCACAACTTATCAAGTAATATCTACTATTTGTTTCCTTGATTTATTTTCTTCTGGTACAGGCATCAGTAAGTTAGCAAGAAATACAATATGTTGTGGGCTTGTAATGTATTTGCTCTACCTGTGAATTTTATTATGATGTCATGACAGAACCAAGGACAATTTAGAAGGAATAGAACTGGTTAGGATCTATGATTGGATGAAATAGGATGGGTGAAGGTCCCTTAGGAAATGAGTCTTGACAATATTTTATTTTAAAAAATTCATCAAATGAAAAATAAAAATGGTAAGGATAGAAATATAGAATTTATGGCTACTCCCTGTAGCAATATGAACAGCTATTTGTCTTGTTAATTCCCTGGTCAAGAGCTTTCCCAGTTCTATGAATCTCCTAGCTTATAGGCACAATAAATTGTGGGTTATGGTTTCTTTCTTTTTGTTTGCTTATTTACTGGTTCATTTTTCAAATTGAATCTCAAAGTAAGATAAACTATGGTTCTTTATTCAAAAAAAGTCAGAGTCAGTTGCATGGTATATCTATTGTTAAGTAACTAAAATGGAAAATCCTTACCAACATGGACCTAAGCATAGTACACAAAACTGTCTGCTACAATGTCCTACCTGTCAAGGATTCTTCAACCACAATAATACAGAGACAAACAATTGATACCAACTCAAGGTAAAATGCTCCAAACTCAATAGCAGAAAATACGACTTCAGCAACAGAGTGGTCAATGCCTGGAATGCTCTACCCGAGTCTGTTGTTACATCCTCAAACCCTCACAGCTTCAATCTCAAACTGTTTACCATGGACTAAAAGGTCCACAAAGGGGGTGTGCATAAGCCTACCGGTGTACCTACCATCCCTGTCCTACTGTCCCCATTTATTTGTATTCATTTCCTTTGATCATGTCCATGTTCATACTTATACCTGCTATCACGTACATGTTTGACAAAAAATTAATTAAATTAAATTAAAAGGCCTATGTAAGAATGTCATATTTTATTGATTTACTGCATTTGTATCTCACCATTCATCCAGGATCTCCAAGCAATGTAAATATATTTTTTCCTTGCACATCATGCTGCTGGTCTCAAAGTGCTGCTGATCATGCCATATCTGCCTGCCATAAGACCCCCCCTAATTCCCAACTTAGACTTCAAATATATTACTGGAGAAAAAAAAACCTTTCAGAAATCTTTCAGAAGCAGCTTCATTGCGCAAGCTGGGAAAGGGAGCAACAGCACTGCCCCCCAAATCTGTTTGGGACCAGTGGCTACATTCTTGAAGTGGGGCAATGAAAATGTCTGAATATGATTTTATGCCTTATATACAAGCTTGTTATCTGCTAGTTAGACAGATATGGCACTTGCTTCATCAGAGTCCTACCTGAAGTGAAAAGCTTGCTATGATAATTAGTGATAATTAGTGAATCCATCAACATCCATTTGGATGAGTGCAAACTTTGCATTAAAGACCACTTGCACCAAGTGGTGGTACTCCATATGAATGAATGAATGAATCAATCAATCAATGAAAATAAATTTAGTCTTCTTGTTCATTTGTCAGGTAGACTAAGCTAAGAGAAAGTGACTGGCCATGCAGTGAATTTTCATGACATAGTTGGGATTTGATTCTGGGTCTTCTAAATCCAACCAATTTTGTATATCAGAAAAATTAGCAAATAATTGTTATATAATATATCTCAACATGCAGTTCATATAATAAATATTGATAGGTATCACCAGCAGATCTACTTTCTTCTTTAAAAAAATCTTTCTAGCCCAACTCATCATGGGAAAGAAATTGTGTAAAGGGGTATACAATGTGTACAATCACACTGAAAACAGAATAAAATGCGACCAGATTGATGTGATCTGGAAAAGAATCAACATTCTTCTGAGTAGTGATAGAAGATGTTGCATATTCAATATGCAAATATCAGCTGCGACCTGATTGGTTGGTCGTTTTGACAGTTGGTCTGAGTGCTAGTATAAATACCCTGACAGTTGCAGGGAACGTTTGAATCGCTTGTCACCTGTGTTATAATAAAGATCTGTCTTGCACATGGCTCCTGCGTGTCAATTCCCTCACAACAACAACCACACACGTTACAATACTGGCGACGAAGGTGGGATTGATATGCGATTCCCGCAGAGCCTAACAACATCAGCCAACGTGAACGCAGGAGAAAATTTTTTTTTTCTTTCCTACATTGAGGGCCTGTCAGGGCCGCCGCTATGGCCAGCAAGCGACATCAACAGCAGCCTCCGGTTGTAGCCAACCTCAGTAAGCTCCCAGGCGCGGCCTCCATCCGTCCGAGGGACGGGCTTCCTACGCTTAACCTCGTCTGGAGCCGCCGCCGCTACTCAGGGACGAGCTATGGACCGTGATGGCTAAACTGCGCCAGCTGTGCCTGCCTGCCTGCCTGCCACCAACTGTTCCTACGGCATGCCTGCCACCAGCTGTTCCTACGGCACTCCAACCGCCTCGTTCCAACCGCTGCGTTCAACAACAGCCTCGTTCTCCAAGCTGCCACCTAGCAGCACACTCACAACACACACCAGACTGTCCTCTACACCATGAGCCTCCTTCCGCTGCAAAGGCCACCGCTTGCTTCTCGAACCAACGAGAGCTACAACACAACGAGAGCCTCCCTGCTGCAAAGATTCCAAAGGACCTGTTTTTTTTTCCTGGTTCTAAAATTTAGCTACGAAGGACTCACCACCATCTTGAAACAGCAGAACTGGGGGGAAGGAGAGAGATTGAATATGCAAATACCAGCTGCGACGTGATTGGCTGGTCATTTGGTCTTTAGAACTGGGGGGAAGGAGTGTTGCATATTCAATATGCAAATACCAGCTGCGACCTGATTGGTCGGTCGTTTTGACAGTTGGTCTGAGTGCTAGTATAAATACCCTGACAGTTGCAGGGAACGTTTGAATCTCTTGTCACCTGTGTTATAATAAAGATCTGTCTTGCACATGGTTCCTGCGTGTCAATTCCCTCACAACAACAACCCACACGTTATAAAAGAAGAGAATATCCATAACTCAGAATTGAACTGTGAAGTCCTTGGTGATTTCTGATCTTGGTTGTTTTCTTGCATATGTTTCACTACCAAACTATGTAACACTCACCTAATTTGGCAATGAAACACCTGCAAAGAAACAACCAAGCTCAAAGAACCTCATGACCTCGCACTTTGCTAAGTGCTGTAAGCCACCTCTCATTTGGTTATGTGACCCAAAAGCACCTGCAGCTTTTCTTGTGCTTCCCAGCAGAGCACTTATACTCATTACTATAGTTACAATATAAGAGGGGAACATACACACAGACAGACAGATGAAACATATACACTCCCACTCATAACATATTGCTGTGTTGCAAAGAATATGCACATATGTCCAATGGCCACTATTGGTAAAGGAGTTTGAAAGAATTCCAGAAATGGTGTTCTACACACATTCTCTTTTTTAGGTAGGCCTGCCTTGGACACAACATCTCATACTGCTGATGTCTCCAGCTTTGTTGGCCATATTGAATTAGAATGAATTATTGAATAAGGCATGTTTGGATGCTAAATCCTTGGCAAACTAGAGAATGCCTTCAAACAAGAGTCATGCGGTCACTACATATATTCAGTCAGCCAATGCATCTCTGGTGGAGGGTCAAGTTAAACAGAGCAAACCGCAGTTCACTCATTCGTGCTTTCAGGATGATCCATGAATCACTCTGTTGCCTTAATGCAATAGCAATATGAATGTTCTGCACAACAACTCCTGCAGAGAGAAAGGAGATACATTATTTAACACCAAGAGAAACTTAAAAAAATAGAAATATTTAATCAATAAAAATCTTAGAAACTATAGAAACCACTTTTAAGTAACCAGTTCAGCACCATTAATACGACATACACATTCTATCACAAATCATGAAATATATTATGAGTTGCAATATTTTGGAGCTCAGCTGGAACTTCCTCAACTATGCCACATTGAATATAAAAGTGTGCAAGAGTTTTAAACTATTTTTTCCACTTAAAATTACCTTATGCAGAACTAGGTTTCAAATACATAAGCATGAAATGTAATCTTCAACAGGATCAGACTACAGTGCCACATCACTTATGTTATTACTGATTTATCAAACAACATAATCTTATAAATGCAGAATTAAGGACCGGAAAAAGATATGATTCAGCTTTATGCAAAGAAAAACTAATTCTATGATTTGCTTCTGAGAACCCTATTTTCAGATTTGCTTCATTGTGCTTGAGAAAGAGAGAGCATTTTGATTCATACCTAGCTGATGCCTGTTAGGCCATATATCTTACACTGGGGGTTAAGTCAACTGTACTTCAAATCATCAGTTGGGATTGCTAATTTCAGATTTGCAAATCAGATTGTGAAATTTTCTTTATGAATGGAAATGCTGATTCAATTTTTTTTAAAAATTCTTTTTAAAAGAACTTTTCTGTACATGCACAAAATGCATTTGAAACTTCAGATCAATTCAAAGACAGCTGATTTGATTTATTGATTCAATAAATATTTTGAAAATATCACTTGATTCAGTGATTCACTTCTGAATTTCATCATCATCATCATCATCATCATCATCATCAAGTCATGAAGCTCAATTATGTAATAAGTGCACATCAGGGGTGAAATGCATTAGGTTCTGACAGGTTCTGGAAAACCGGTAGCAGAAATTTTGAGTAGTTCAGAGAACCCACAAATACCATCTCTGGCTGGCGTCAGAGTGGGGTAGTAATGGAGATTTTGCAGTATCCTTCCCCTGCCATGCCCACCAAGCCATTCCCACAGAACCAGTTAAAAATATGAATTTCACCACTGGTGCACATGTATATGCTCAGTAATAATGAAAGCTACCTGCTTCGAAATTTGAGGTGCATAATTTAAAATATGCTCATTTTTAAGAAGGGAGGGCATGTTGGTAAGGCCATTTAATATTACATGCCAGGGCAATTTTTGATGATATATAGTAATCATGTGAATATAAAAAATATGCAGCACTGCAGATGCCCTCAAGGTTCTTTCAGGGCTATTATGGTCTTCTTTGGTGTCCTTATTTTGCGGGGGGGGGGGGGGGGAGATATCCAAATTTAGTATGGAAAGGTAGTATTTGGGCAAGATCATAGGAAAGAGCAAATTGAATGTGTGCATAATTTTAACAATTAATCATTTAAATTCATAATGCTTTTTTAAAAAATAAGATATACATTTTCCACACCTGTGACAAACAGCATTGTCCTGAATTTCAGTTTTATTTTGAGATGACCTAAATTTCCTACCATGTGATAAGAGGTTGAAGTACTTGTAAAACTAATTACCTTTAAAGTTGACCTACTTCTTAACAACAGGTTCACTTGCTAATTAGCTTTCATAAAGATTGCCTAATAAATATGCAAAGAAAATAAATTTCCAGCTTTTGTGACTAACATATTTTTGAACTTTCAACATTGGGGCAGCTTGTGTTGGATCTAAAGAAATCTGGGGATACATACACAGGCTCACTAAGCTTTTTTAAAAAACAGTTCTGCTTGTAAATCTTCTTCACTGAATTATTGATTGAAGGAATAAATATATCCAGCAGATAATTAAGTAGTATAAATAAGTTCTCTAACAGTTTACATCAGATGTCTATATTTAAGCTGCAAAGTATCAGTAAAAATCTCAATCTTTTTTTATTTGTATCATATTCTGGCTGATATTCTGATTTTATCTTTTTTCCTGTACCAAAAGAACAAAGAATTGCCTGGGTTTTCAAAATCAATTTACTTCTAGTATTTTCTTTCTGGCAGCAGCAACTCTGGAATATATCTGCATCTGCCCATCTTCATGTTACAAAGCACAAAATATAAAGAGAATAACAACTTCACTGCACCCTATAATAGCATATTTTTATTTGTTTATTTCCCCCACTAGATTTCCACTACACTTGTTTTTGTGCCAGGTGATATATGTAAAAATTGTTTCTTGCTTTTCTGCTCAAAGAAAATTGCAGTATTACCAAAGAAGGGACGGGTGGAGAAAGGGAGAGGGAAAGGAGAGGGAATAGAAAAGTAGAATTAAGAGGCTAATTAATTGATGGAAGATCATTCTGTGTAAATTGGACTTCAGAAGTTGCTAGCTCCTGATAGCATTGTTTTAGATATAGCAAAGGATGAGTGCTCTCCAAGATCTTCTCTACAAGCAAGCTGGGATTCCATTTAAAACCTGTACTATCCTTTCCATATTTATTCTTAGAGATATATTTTCTTAATTCATTAATCACTTTTTTGTTTATGAACATGGCATGGATAATCTATACATTTTCAGGTATTATTTTCCTAAAGCACATATTTTTGTATTCTTTTTTCTAATGTATGCTCATTTTGCAAGTCATTTTCTTGCAAATTTCTTGCATATTTTTCTCCAGCATACTGTGTACACTTTTATCACTCAGTAGCTTCCACTGCCAAATTCTGAAGAATGTCAATATCAGGGTGCATAGGTTTATTGAGTTGTGATATAACAAGTCAAAAATTGGGATATTAATTTAAAAATTCTGATGGAGTAAATTTCTCATCCAGCAGTAGAAATAAATTTAATAGACCTTTTCCAAAATAAGTGTAAATATGATATAACCTTAGTTTAGAAACAAAAATTTACAGGAATGAAGTGTATTTCTTACAAGTAATTTAATTTGTATGAAGGAAACCAATACTTTGGTTTGCTTAATATCTATGGAGATTCTCAGTCATCCAGATAATGGTTGTCCCAAAGGTGCTTTTTCAAGAGGCAACTGAACTTTCTCATTTTTCTTTGAAGACTTTCACGTCTCATCCAAGAAGCTTCTTTAGCTCTGACTGGATGGTGGAGAATGGAAGAATTTATATTCCTTGTAGATACCTGGTCATTTGCATTCTTTTAGAGAGTCATTGAGGCCATTTGGAGTTTATCTGTGTCCTCGGGGTGATCTGAGTAGTGCAAATGGGTGTGGAGCCTTCTTGGAATTGCTGAAAGGTCTGTGTTGTAGACTGGAGATAGATGATATGATTTGTTTAGGAAACTAAAGATATGCATTTATTAAAGGTTGATAGCGCCTGGTTCACACACATAAACACATGCATATCTATCTATCTATCTATCTATCTATCTATCTATCTATCTATCTATCTATCTATCTATCTATCTATCTATCTACCTACCTACCTACCTACCTACCTACCTACCTACCTACCTACCTACCTACCTATCTATCTATCTATCTATCTATCTATCTATCTATCTATCTATCTATCTCATATTGATACATTACCTACTGGCTGCAATAGTTATCATATTTAAAGACATCACAGATAAAGCAGGACTTTTCTATATAATGTGGGAACCTTGTATCAAATGTCAAATGAGGATCCATTGAAGACATGTGAATTGGTCAAACCATCATTTATGGTTATATTTATTTTCTGAATCTTCTACAGAGGAGTGTCAAACTTGTGGTGTCACAGCAGCATCGTGTGATGTATCGAGAGTTTTTTGCCCTTTGGTAAACTGGGTGTGGGCATGGTCAGTGTATGACGCATCCTGCCCATGGCCCGTGAGTTTGACAGTGCTACTCTACACTGTTCCAGCTTCTCTAAGTAGCTATGTATCATATCACAGATCAAAACTTTCATCAAAATCTTGGCATAGTCTCCTTTGGCATTTTTGTCTTGCATTTATTTATTCACTTTTCACATTTCTTTCTCTCAACAGAATCAAAATATTTTGACAGCATGCTATGGTTCTCTATATCCAACTAGCTATTATCAGTTAATTCTGCAGTCCTCTTATGGATGGATGGTGCCACTTTGCATTCTTGAACAACAAAGACAGCTATTGTATTAGCTTGTGTAATGAAATCGGATCATACTTCAAGTTCAGAGAAATTACAGATGTACATGAGGAATGGTGTTGTGCTCTCAAATATCCAGTATTCCTATGATCCATTAGATGAGTTCGTATGCTACAACCAGATAATTACTTTATTATTTTGAAAACCATCATTTACTGCTACTTTCTTGCTTGCCATTCTAATGTAGAATACTTTTCTTTTTCACCTCTCTAGTGTCGGTGCTTTTTTAAAAAAAATCCAAAAAAAGAAGGCTTAGGGGAAACAAAAGTAATGTTGTTGTATTGTAATGATCTGAAATATGTAACAGAGGATTGTTTGGAGTATAAAGCTTGTTCAAGAAGCTTTATTTTACTCCACCACAGCTGCTGTTCTTTTTTCCTAATACTTTTTTCCCAGCTGACAGGTGCAGCTGAAAGGAGAAAAACATCATTTAATGTTACTGTTCTGTAGTGGGAAGCAGATTGAGTCTGGATGAAGCTGACACTTCCTGCTTTTTTCTTTCACACATAATCATACCTGCATACACAGTATGAACTATATAAAAGGGAGCATGTTTTGAAAATTACCTGAAGACAATTTTATCATTTCATAGGCTTTTTGGCTGATCTCTCTCTCTCTCTCTCTCTCTCTCTCTCTCTCTCTCTCTCTCTCTCTCTCTCTCTCTCTCTCTCTCTCTCTCTCTCTCTCTCTCTCTCTCTCTCTCTCTCTCTCCCCTCTCCCCTCTCCCCTCTCCCCTCTCCCCTCTCCCCTCTCCCCTCTCCCCTCTCCCCTCTCCCCTCTCCCCTCTCCCCTCTCCCCTCTCCCCTCTCCCCTCTCTCTGTTTAAAGGTCCACATAAAAGAATAGTTTTGAGCTTTGCATGATTCATGAGCTGGAATAGAACAACTGTGAGTGGAAATGTAGTTGAATGTGGGCAAGAAAAGTATCACCCCACCCGCCGGTTACCACTCTTTTTTTCAGTCCTAATATTACACTATAATTCACAAACATGTTTTATATTTTCATCATGACAGACTGCACAATCATGATGGGCATGGTGTGCCTTCAGAGATTGTAGTAACATTTGGAAATTCCTAAGGTCCTGCCATCTGCGGACCACAGTATTCCTACTCTATTATCCACTGAAGTCAATGAACTATGCACAGATGACAAAACTTATTTCATGTATTATTAACTAATAAAATACAGTTTAGTTTCTACAGTAATTAATATGACATCAATTCAGGTATGGACAAATTATCCTGAATTCTCTCTGGGGGTTCAACACATACACACTTAATTCCCATCAATTTGGGATTTAAAAAATGTACAAAATATTAAATTGATTTTGAGACCCAATTTTACTACTATATTCAGTTTCTAACCAGTATCTTGTAATGTAAAGGAGGATGCTAGTCTTTCTTCAGGGTGAAGAATATTTTATAAAGTGGGGACTGCAGTAGACAAGGATCTAGTTACCTAGGATCTACTAAGTGAAGCTCCCAAGCTGACAAGATCCATAGCATTCCCTCTCTCCTAGATCTAATGGGATGAAAGGATGTGATCATAGAAAGGAGCCCCTCAAATAATCCTTTCATGCCATGTGCAGTTTTAAATATAAAAACAACGGTTTGTACTGGACCCAGAAACAGACTGGTAACAATGCAGCTCGTGGATTGTAACATGTGATTTTCTAGAAACATACATAAATGCATACACAATAAGGGTGGGAAAGTGCTAACTCTTCACCTCCCTTACTGCCTCAAATTAGACCTTAATATTGACTATAACTCATGTCAGGTTTGTCCCTTGTAGAATGCCAGCTATACTCCAAACATCTCTTCTCTTATTTCATCTGCCTTAGCTCCTCTGTGAACCACAAAAAGTGCCAGGATCACTGAGAGAGGAAAAGAGACATAGGAACTATCCAATTCAATGCCTCAGCCACCCATTTATCCTAAGCAGCAACCAAGGCTTCAGATGGACCATGGGGCAAACCAGCAGGAACACCCCCTCATCAGAGTCCATCAGTCACCAGGGAAGGACTGATCTAATGGGTCAAGCCTACCTACAGTGGATGGTGGCACCAATAGTAATCAGGGCATGGTTGGATTACTACCTATGGCTGTCATGGTGAGCATGAACTCCTACACCATCTCAGACCCTAGTCGCAGAATAGACAGACTACAGTTCTCAAGACCATAATTCCAGGGAACTTCCCACACCTTTGCCACAACTCTACCTCTGGTCAGAAATTTTGGTTGATGCAACACCTGCAATCCATCTGGGCATATCTTGGAAAGAGCCAGCCCCCTCTCCCCCTCAGGACCAGCCAGCTCTCAGTAATATATGTCTAGTAAGCCCTTTCATCAATAATTAAACTGAATCTTACTACAGAATGACCTTCTCAGGGTTCCAAATAGCATCCAAAAGTAAATCAGATCCAAGGCAAAGTATTGCTCAAAATTCCAATTTATTAAGAGAGTCATGTTGGCACATCTGGGAAAACCCGAATCTGAAAGCTTCCCGCTTTCCCCCACCTAGTTTAATGTTCAAGATCTTGCCCAACAACCACAAGTCCATCACATGGTCCAATCCGTTAGGCCCTCTGTTAAGCAAAATGTGTTGGAACATGAAACCAGTGTAGGACATCTTTCCCTAATGCACACATTCTGTATTATTTGTAAGCAAAAAAAGAAAACAAATTCACAAATTTCAGAAACTGGATCTTCTGGTAATGATATTCCCTAAGAATTCCTATGGCTTAAATCATTTTTTTCCGCAGAGGCAGAAAATATAGAAAGATTTCTGTTGTTTCATTATTAATTAATAGGGCTGAACAGCATTCAAGATTCAAAGACCAGAAAGTTATTTGGAATATGTAGAACTATTTATATACCACTTCTTGGCAATGGCTGAAAGCAAGTGTGTCTTCTCCTAGAATCACACTGGAGATATGGAACGCAGCTGCACAATCCTGGGGAAAGATGCAGCTATTTTTTTTAAAGAAGTTCCAAAAAGGAGTTTTGTGAACATGCTCCAAAGCACATTTTGGCTTTCAGATCCAAAGTGCTGCACAACCCTATCAAATGATAACTACTTTCATAATAACTTTGCCAGAAAGAAGACTATAAGTTTGAAAGTCAGAAACTGAGTTTCTCTACAAGATGTGGATAGCAGAATATTTATTGGGCTCAATCAATTCAATTGATGGGACCATTCCTTTTAGAAAGCCTGATGCTTTTCAAAGTTGAAAACCCAGACATTTCCCTAGTGGAATCTGTTTCAAATGCTATTGAATTGCCTCTTGTCAAATCTTCCTCTCACAGGGTCCATGTGTGTGTGTGTGTGGATCTCTAAGAGCTAACTTTTCTCCCTTCTGGGCATCGAATAAGGAAAAAAAGATCGTACACTCCTGATTTTGAACTTATGTAATTATGAACTAACATTTCAGGCAGCTAAACAGCTTGCATACTGATAAAAAGGTAAAAAGGTAAAGGTAATGTTTCCCGTCACACATATATGCTAGTCATTCCTGACTCTATGGGACAGTGCTCATCTCTGTTTCAAAGCCGAAGAACCAGTGCTGTCCGAAGATGTCTTGGTGGTCATATGGCCAACATGACTAAATATCGAAGGTGCACGGAATACTGTTACCTTCCCACCAAGGTGGTCCCTATGCATTTATGTGCTTTCAAACTGCTAGGTTGGCAGAAGCTGGGACAAGTAACGGGAGCTCACTCCGTTACTTGTCCCAGCTTCTGCCAACCTAGCCGTTCCATTATAACCTACTGTTATATAGCGCTAAGGAGTCGAACTGCGGATCTGCTGACCATTCTGATTGACAAGCTCAATGTCTTAGCCACTGAGCTACTGTGTCACCTGATACAATAGGAACCTTATATTAATTGTAGCAAGCAACCTCAGAGACCACCAAGAACTGAGCTGTTCAGCCCTGAGCTGCAGATATTTTCTTTGGTGGAACTTAATATTAAGGTATTAAGCAAACAGTACACTAAAAAAAAATCCACGTATTTCTTGCTTCCAAAATAAGTTCACTCTAATTTTATCTGTGTCTCTCTTTTAGTGCATTTCTTGCAGTGATGGGTTCTGAATCCCATTGCAACCAGTATGGTGCAACGGGGCCAGGCGCCCACCACATGAACGCATGCAGTGTGTACATCTGTACTTATCGTCCGCGATGCTCTGCAATGCCTCTGCGATGTTCCAGCTGCTTGGAGTAGCATCATGTAGGCACCGTATGCTCTGTGCGCCTGCACAGAGGCCCCGAAAACTTCAAATACCATTAAGGAGTGCAGGCGGGCAGGCGGGCCCTCCAGAGCACCATACTGGAATAGTACCTGGTGCTCCCGGCAGGCACTGGTACGCCCGTACCGGGGTGTACCAGTAATAACCCACCACTGGTTTCTTGCTGCTCTTCTCCAGTCTAGATTTCTTTCCCTTCTCCTAGTGTCTTTCTCCTCTCTGAACAGATTTTTAAGCTGCTCTTTACAGATGAAACTTCAGCTCTTTTTTGTACTGTACTTGCTGTTCAGGTATTCCTTGAACAAAACTTTTTTTTCACCTTCATCTCAGGAATAAACTTGTTCCAAATGTCCTTCCTTTCTCTTGCCCTCAGACAATGGTGAGCACACTTTTCAAGAAAGTTGCAGTGGTCAGCATTATTCAAATTGATATGTTACAATATTATGAAATCCTTTTTAAGGATTAAGCTAGCGAGTTTTTTTAGGAGTTCAAAGAAGTAATGCTCAGAGAGTAAAAATGGCTAAAATGGGTATAATTTTCATGTGCATCCAGCATTTATTAAATATATTTTAGCATTAACTTGCAATTTTAAGCAATCCTCATGAAAATATGCATTGGAAATTGTTTATCAGCTAGAAATTGGCTACAAATAGATGCTGAGCATGAATTTACAGCCCTTCTTACAAAATTATTTCCAAACTTTAATTCTGCCACTGCATCCTTCTTAAAGAGAAAAATAAATAGATGTCACAAAGTATTTACATTCTAGGAGCAGCTAATACTGTTTAATAAATATATGTGAAACTTTTGATATAAGGACTGGGTTCACTTTCCAATATTGGGTACCCCTTTAAATAACTGCAATTGCTGTAATTGTTAAGGTGTTGGATCAGGCATGGAAACTCAGGGCAATTCCAGAAGGTGGCTTCTGTTGCTTCTCTTTCCCTAGTTGTATTGAGTATTTTCCATTCATATGAACAAACAAGCAGAAACCACTGAATCATCCAGTTGGGAAGGGTCTTGGAATGACCTAATCCAATCCTCTGCTCACACAAGAACTGCCTGATCACAACTAACATTTTATAGCATTTTGCTATCACTTGTGCTAGAAGAGATAACCAGCAGACTTGTAAATCTCACCCAGTCTTTGTGATCAGTGGAAGTTTACTGGTTTGCTGGACCCTGGTTGGACTATGGCAGTGATGGCTAACGTTTTTGTCATCGCGTGCCGAAAACATATGCCCACACCCATAATGCAATGTGTGTGTGACACCCCCACACCCCACCACCCTGTGCATGTGCATGTGACCCCCCTGCCCCCTGCAGCCCCCTGAACATGCGCAAATGACTGTCCTGTGCTCTCACTGCTCCGTGCATGCAGGCATGACCCACCTTGCCCAATTTTTGGGCCTAGTAGGGCAGCCTTCTGGAACCAGAAACTGGCCGCAGGGGTGGCTGCCACACCCCCTGTGCTCCTCCCACACCCCCACACATATGCATGTGACCGGCCCTGCTGGGGTGACAGCTCACATGCCTGCAGAAAGGACTGTGCGTGGCACCTGTGGCACACATGCCATAGGTTGGCCATCACAGGACTAGGGTAATCTGGTTACAGTGAGCCATGACTTAACTACTATGAAGTCTGCTATCTGGGGCTGCCCTTGAAAGCAATCAAGAGACTTCAATTGTATAGAATCTCTTTCTAGGCAATGCATAAAATCACAATCATTGTATCTAGCTTCCATGATCTATACTAGTTGATCATTTGATTTCAAAACCTTCTTTTAATGTAGATTAGCATAGGTCTCAAGTATCACGTGGAACAGTTCTTATGCATATGTCAGTTCTAATGACCTTGATAAAAATTTCCATTATAACACAACTCTCCCAACTAAGAATAAATTGCTTTGAAATGAATAAAATTTATTTACATGCCCATAGGAGGAAGGTCTTGAAGCTTCTAGCATGAAACATTGTGGTGTGCCACAAAGAAGAAAGGGCCAACTGATTTTCCAGAACACCAGCAGGCAGGACAATGGATAGAAACTAATCAAGGAGAGAAGCAACTTGTAATTAAGTAGAAACTTCCTAACAGTGAGAACAATTAACTAGTGGAACAGCTTGCCTTCACATACTTGAAGGTGTTTGAAGCACTTGTAGGTGCTTCATTACAGGAGGTTTTAAAGAAAAGACTAGACATGCACCTGACTGAAATGGTGTAGAGTCTCCTGCTTGAGCAGTGGGTTGGACTAGAAGACCCCCAAGGTCACTTCCAGCTCTATCACAAGAGATCTCTATAAGCTAAGCATATAGCACTGAAGTCATCAAAATGCATGACCATGTTGTCAAATCCTGGCGAAAATACAACATATAAGACATGGGGGCTATTTATCTCTGACAAGTTCTAATGAGTGCCCTTAATTTACATTAAACTGCCTTTTTGTTTGTCTCTGATGGATACACAACCAGAAATACTCTAAATCAATACAAAATGCATGCAATTTATTTTTCCTCGTCAATTGCCATCTTTCTTGTACATCGCAATCTCACATTAGATCTGACATTTGAGCTTTATAAGATATAAAGGCATATTAATATCCATGGGGCACAATTCTACTTTAGGTGTAGGATTTACTTTTTCATTGCCTGCTACACCCATGGCATTTTTTTAACATCACAAATTTAAATAATTATGATAATATAAAAAGTGTCTTGCCCAAACAGAAAATAATAAAGCTAGTTTTAAAAATCATATATTAATAGGATAAAGCACATTTTGGATACCATGATATTCTAATCATGCACATAAGTAACTACTTACAATTAAGTATAGAAAGGGAAATATAAATAAACACAACTTCATGGAGGTTACAAATTACAAGAAACATTTTACAGCTCTTGTACATGACTTGATATTTAATAAGGGGAAATGATAAACATTGGTTTAAAAAAACCTCCTGTTTAAGTGCAATTTTCCTAAATTAAAATATATAGAAATTGTGAGCAGGAAGTCTCTTAAGAGTCAGGTGTGCTTCACTACCATCCATTACTAGTGTAGTTAGATAATAGATTGATAAATAATTTCTAAGTAGAAAACATTGTTTTTCAATGTGTGTTTTTTTTTTTGGAGTTACAGGACATTTTACAAATGGATTTTTATTTGAAAGCATCTTTGTGAATTTATTCAATACATTAATGTTTAAAAATATTAGCTTGTATTTGAGTTGGGATCAGAAAGACAATTTTTAGATAATTTTAGTTTTTATTGCCTTTTTTGGCATCTTTAAAAAGAACATACTGAGAATACAAATCTTACTTTTTTCTGCCAAGAAGGTTGTATGTATTCACTACCTATCAGTCATCAAAACTCATCAGATCAACAATATCAGCTAGCACAGTTTAAGAAAATACAAAAGAGATTGTTTTGTATATCTATAGAAAGCCCTTGCAGTAATGTATTTATTACATACTATGTGACACATTCCACAATGTAGAGTTATAATGTTATGAACTATACTAGATATGCTTGTTCATCACTACACCAGCAAACTGAGAAAGAAATTTAGCTCTCTCATCTCGTGGCCCAGCTATTTTTCTTGCTCTTCTGGTCTAAGGGTGACAAAATAGTCAATATCTTTGCCAAGTGGGAAGCACATAATGGATTATAAAACCCTCCTAATTAAAATCAAATCAAATCAACTTTGAGGAAAAAAATTTCAAGTCACCATGACTTTGGTTTTTGCCGAACAGAAAAAAGAGCTGTTAAAAGCACACTTCATTATTTCCAATGTTTGTTTTTGGAGCCTAAATTTTGACTGGTTAAGTTTATGGAGAGCTCTTACACAATCTGAAGTAGCTAACATCTGTATTTGTCTGAAATCTTTCTTCCATTTACAGTTTAATTTCCTAGCTCTTCACTCTCTTTGAGCTGGTTTCCTCTCCATCTGTCTGGATCTTACCTTAAAGGAGTAAATAATCCCAAAAGGAAAATGGAAGGAGGTCTCCCTTGACAAGTAGCTTTCTCACATGAATTGTTGGAAATGGTTATAGGGGAAAAGGGCACTTTTTAACATATACATTATAAATTACTAATTGGAAATCAAAATAAAATTGAAATAAAACAGGCTTACCCTTAGGTTTAATTTAAATCACTAGCAATCTATAACACTATTTTTTTTAAAAAAATCTTATTTTATTGGGATTTTTGAAATTGATTATATACTATTAAGCTGGTGCTGGTTCTTGACAACTACGTAGATAGAATTTCTTCACAGTTATCTGTCCCAAAATTTTCAAATCTTCTCACAGCACACTCATTGCCTCTGTATCTGTATTCATCCAGCATGCTATTAGTCATCCTCTTATTCTCTTTCCTTACACCATTACCAGCATTAGACCTTTCACTAGAGAGCTAGGTATTTGTTTTATGTATCTGAAGGATGGTAATTTGAACCTGATTATTTGTGCCTCAAATGAGAATTCTGGGTTAATTTGTTTTATGATTTCTTTGTTGTTTGTCTTGGTTGTCCATGGTATTTTAGGATACCAACATCAAAGTTTAAAAGTGTCAATGCAGGCTGATAGTCCTGGGAGAGTTCAACTTGTCCTTGGTGGGGGGCGGGGGACCTAGAAGCTACTCATGAACCACCATTGTGGCTATGAGCTATGGGCCTATCCCAGGTCATTCATGGCCTGACTTGAAACAGTGGTCACATACCAGACATGCTAGCAAAGTGACAATGTGATCTGAGAAAGCAACTATCTTCATCTCCTCTGTCATGGTCAGATCATGTGTTGGTGACACTGAGATTCTGTTATGCTAGCTTCTTCCATAGGTGACCAAAGATATGCAGTATGGACATGCAGTATGATCCTGCTGAGGTCTTGGCAACTACCTTGAATTGGAAGATGGCCGAGGCCTTCTTGGGTAAGATTGTACTCATGCAACATCTCTTGGCCCATCCTTCCTGGTACTCCCTATAATTAATGGAGGAGATGAGGAAAAATTAAAACAATAGTCTAGAACATCACTGGGGAAAGGCAAGGAGGAATCCAATCAATCATAAATTAGAGCTTATTAAGAAGGCTTAATCTTGTGTTTGTAAGAAGAGTAAAACTTCAATATTTTTTCACTCTTATTGTATCTGCAGAGAATCACCTGCCAATGCCATCCAGAGTCTCCTGGACAGAGCGGTTCCAAGGTTCATGTCTTCAGGATCATGCTGAAGAAATGTTGGTGCACCTGGCAGGTAAAATCAATTGGATCCATTCACAGCTGGAAACCAAGAATGTTTCAAGTCTAGTGGAAATAACTGGACTTACCCAGTTTTCTGGGAATAGTTGGATACTGTTTGATCAAACTAAGGAGATAGGATCCTTAGAACTGTAAGTATGGCCATATCTGAATTAGCTCTGTGCCATTCATAGTTGGTCAAGGCCATCCAAGTGGATTGCAAAGGCTAATTCATCCTTGAGGGAAGGGATGTTTCCAGTACCATTTAAGGGGCATTGGAACATCTTCTTCTCAAAAAGACCTCACTTGGCCCCACCATTCTGGACAATTTTCATATAGACTTCCAATTTCTCTTTTTAGGGAAAATGGTTGAGTATGTGCTGGCACTGCAAATGCAGAGGAAACTGATTATCTAGACTCCTCCCTGTAAGATTTCAGGCCAAACATTAGTCATGCATTTGAATGACCTATAGTGGGAGTGGAATAAATGTATCCATCCTGGCTCTTCTTGACTTCTCAATGCTTTTGATGCCATTAACCATGGTATATTTTTGACTCAGTTTTGGGAGGTGGAGGTGGAGGTGGAGGTGGAGGAAACAACTTTGTGCTGGTTCACTTCCTTCCTTCTAGGATAGCCCCAACTATATGAAGCCACTGGGTGAAATCATCTATCAACACTGAGATACTGTATTATCATTTTATGAATAATACCCAGTTGTATATTTCTATCCATGGTGAACTGACTTTTCATCTTTGTTTGATTTCTTTTGAATTGGTAACTTCCTTTAGCATATTTATTTAAGCTTTGAACTTCCTTTTGAATTTAGATATCTTTTGAAAGACTTTTCTTGTTTTCCTGTGACATCTATGCCTTTACAGATGTTGTAATGTTATTTCTTGTATCTTCTAACAACTCTTTGAAACTCTTTGTTAAGTTTGTTCCTGACATTTTTGTATTTCTTGATTTTGGCTTCTGTTCCCTTCTTTGTAATTTTTGCTATCTTTCTGACATCTAGTTTGCATTCTTCTGTTTCTTCATCTTTGGAAATCTCTTTCATCCTTAACAACTTCTTTAATTTCATTCCATAGATCCTATTTTTTTAAAAATCAATGAGGTTCAGAACTTCAAAGCAATTCCTGATGTTTCATTGAACATCTGTTCCATTGTTGCTGCTATCCTATTGTTTATGGAGTTTGTTACATTTTAGTATGGTTATTTCTTTGTTTGTTATAATGCTGTGACAAGAAATTACTCCATAACCCACTGAACTCTATATAATATTTTAAATACTGTCCTATCCTTTAAGGCTACAAAAACACCTCACAAGACTTGTGATTTTTCATGACATTGGAGGGACTGTGGGGGTGTGATAAAGAAACAATTAACATACCAGTTAAATGATGGATGTGATTTTTTAATTATAAAAGTGGTTTAGCACTGGAATTAATTAACAGTGAAGGTGGGGTAGAAAACTCTGGTTGGCTGAATGAGTTCAGACTGGATGGTCATCTGTCAGAAATGGTTTCTGGATTACCTGAAAATAAGACCTCCCTGTATAATAAGCTCAATTGAGTTTTGGAATGCACACTGCCTCCTGCACCTAAAAAATAATTGCTTTTTATAAGTGCTTATTTTTGGGGGTGGGGGGGTGTCAAAAGAAAATAAGATCCTGCATTATTTTCAGGGAAACATAGTAGCAACATGTTGTATCCAATGGCTCAAATTTATCTTTCCAAATCTAGAATCCTTATTGTGAATAAAGCATTACTAGACTTTCATTTAAACTTCTGTTGAATGGTTTTAGTCATACTTTGGGTTTATTTTATTTTTTGCAGAAGAAAAAGGCGACATATTAGATTCAAAATTAAGAGTTTTATTTCTTCCTTTCCATGTTTTACCTTCAGTAGGTCCTCCCTGGCTATTTCTAATATTAAAATATTTCTTCAGTAGGTAAAGGTAAATGTGGTAGTCATTCCCGACTCTAGGGGCAGTGCTCATCTCCATTTCAAATCCAAAGAGCCACTGCGGTGCACAGATATCTCCATGGTCATATGGCAGGCATGACTAAATGCCAAAAGCGCACGGAACACTGTTACCTTCCCACCAAAGATGGTTCCTATTTTTCTAGTTACATTTTTGCATGCTTTCAAACTGCTAGGTTCGCAGAAGCTGGGCTCACTCTTTTACGCAGCACTAGGGATTCGAACCACTGAACTGCCAACCTTTCTGATTGACAAGCTCAGCGTCTTAGCCACTCAGCCACTGCATCCCTTATCTCTTCAATACAAAAGTCAATAAAGCAGTATCTATCCAACTTTGGTTTAGCTCAATGAAATAAGCAGGGTTGGACCTGGAAGAAAGACTATTGCAAAAGTCCAGGTCTGGTCATAACCATCATTTGTTCAGCACTACCATAACTTGGAACAGTTGCTGACCAAATTGTTATAGGTCGAGTCTACCTGTAAAGCTGACATTATTCTTTCTGCTGACAACAAGCTATTAAGAATATAGGAAAAAATGACTTCAATACATAAATTTCCACACCCCTTTTTACGTTTAATTACATGCTCAGTCATAATTTTTGCACTTTTCCTTTGAGGAATAAGAAAAATATCATGAGTGTTCCACATGGCAACATTAGAGATGTGTTTAAATATAATGTGAAGAATGAAAAAGGAGTCTAGGGAAGTGCTTAGATGAAGGCATCCTGGGATTTCCAGGTGCTGCAGATGAGTTGAGAAATAATAATAATTTATATAAAAAAAAAAACCATACTTGAAGGGCAAAGAATGATAGCAGAATTGAAAGGAAGAACATAATTGCTCACCGACCAGAGCCAGCAATTTTATTGGTGCAAGGACTATGGTAATTGTCTGAGAACTGAAGGAGAGGTTACTCTCCACTTCTGCTCCAACTCATGTATAAAGGGTAGAAGATAAATGTATTCACCTTATACTGCTGAGCTACCAAACTATAGCTATTTCTTCCTTTCCAAACCCTCCAGGGCAGTGATGGGTTTCCATACTGGTTCACTCATGTGCACATGTGCAGCACATTTGCAGAAGCATCCAGGTGGGTGGTCAGAGCCTCACGCTGCCACCATTACCAGTTCAGCTGATCCGGGCTGAACTGGGAGCAACCAACCTCTGCTTCAAGGTTTAGTAGACATTATCTTAGAATTACCTCTTTTTCATGTTCTGCTCTGTTTGACAAGCACAAGTACACACATGTGACCAGACTTATAAACAAAAGAGAGAGAGAGAGAACTATTTGTGTAGGCAAATGAGTACGATTTTAGGATCTAAAGAGGTTGATTCTGTTAAAAGAATATGTCAAATGGTTGGGTAAAGTGAGCAGTAAGGAAAATTAGTACACTAAATTGAGGAAGAATCACCTAATGGTTATTTCACTCCCCAGGCAAAGCTCTTCGAGCTCTGTGCCTAGAAGTTCTTCATTTGCCTTTGGGGAAATGGTGCAGATATTTTCCCTATTGGGGTGGTTGTGAGCTGCTGATAATTTTTACACAAATGGGCCTGTTTGAACAAATACCTCATGTGAACTTCCAGTAATGCTGCAGAAGCACTTGTCCTGTGAATAACAGCCTTAACATAAAGATTTTGTGATTCAGAGGCAGAAGAATTTGATTACACTGCCAATCTATATTTTTATTCTAGGTAGCTTATTTGAAATACTTTTAAAACTAAGACACTTTGTCTATCATTCTATCTATGAATTAATAATGTACGGTAGGTATCTAATATTTCTTGAGCTTCAGGTTTTGCTATTTGAATCAGAAATTGGCTGCATCGATTTGCCTTAAATTACTGCATGATATTGTCTTTTTAGATTATTTAACTTCTTGGTTCTTCTTGCCAGAGCCAGTAAAGTAAAACCCAGGTGTCTCTATTACCAACCTAGAATTATATTTCAGTGCTTTGTTTACCTTCTCAAAGGGTCTTTTTCTTTACATAGTGGCAGGTAGATATGGGTTTTCCACTTTTCTAAGATTAAACACCAAAGCCTCTCCAAAGAAGTGACTGTATTTCATTTCTGATGGGATACTCAGAGAATTCATGGGTAGTGAAGGTGCTCTATTTTTTCTAGTATTAGATTGCTGCCAAACAGAAATGACCTTGCATTAAAATATATGAAGCAGCAAATCCAAATAAAGATGTACTTATACTGATACTGGTGGGCTACAAGATACTCTGTGTGGAGCTAGGAATGGTTCAAAATATTTGCAATACTGGGTTACTTCTTCAAGGTCAGTTTGGGAGGGTCCCACTCAGGAGGGGGACCTAGGAGAGTTGTCCCAGTTGTTCTGGTTTCTCAGAACATGACCTTCTTGATGGCAGCACCATGAAGCAGCTCCCACCCCGTACTATTTCAGGGACTATGGTCTTGGATCCATGCAACCTGCTGGGTTATAGCTACAAATGTATGATTTGCTCTCTTTTATATTTTAATGGCGGTGGGGGGGAATCAATTGAATAGGCAACTTTCTGGATTTCTTGCTTAAAACTATGAATCAGCTGCAGCTATTCAAAACATCATTGCAACTGCTTTAGGCTCTCATGAAGTCTTCTGGAGAAATGAGTTCCATGGTGATAGTTGACACACACTCCATAATTTATCAAAGATCATGGAAAGGAGCCACTTCTGGCTCCTTTCCTTGCTACAGCTTTTGAGAAACTTAGTTGTGAAGGAGGGAGAAAGAAAGCTCAAAACATTATTAATATTAGTTTGTAAATGTAACTTAAGATGCAGTGTAGTGCAATGTAGAGTTTAGAGTTTAGAGTTTTATTTCATTTGTATGCCGCCCTTTTCCCTAAAGGGACTCAGGGCGGCTCACAACTCAAACAAGGGAAGGGAGATACAGACCATTGACGACAACACAAAACAATACATAATTAAAAACGCAACAATCATACCATTCGAGATAGGGGCAACGATTCTTTAGCCCCAGGCCTGTAGGAACAGCCAGGTTTTAAGGGCTATGCGGAAGGCCTGGAGGGTGGTGAGGGTGCGAATCTCCACGGGGAGTTCGTTCCAGAGGGTCAGAGCAGCAACAGAGAAGGCTCTCCTCCGGGTAGTCGCCAGTCGACACTGGCCGGCGGATGGAATTTGGAGGAGGCCTAGTCTGTGTGATCTAATCGGTCTGGTGGAGGTAATTGGCAGCAGGCGGTCTCTCAAGTACCCAGGTCCAATACCATGAAGGGCTTTATAAGTGACGACTAGCGCCTTGAAGCGTATCTGGAGACCAATAGGCAGCCAGTGCAGCTCGCGGAGGATAGGTGTTTCGTGGGTGAACCGAGGTGCACCCACAATCGCTCGGGCGGCTGCATTCTGGACAAGCTGAAGTTGCCGAATACTCTTCAAGGGCTGCCCCATGTAGAGCACATTGCAGTAGTCCAGTAGTGTAGTAGCCTACCATGGATGGAACATAAAAGGCTATATTTAAACCCAATGAAGATGAAATTGTTATTTGGATATTGGGTTCTCTAATGAGATCGTTAGGACACAGTAGTTCAGTGTATAAGATGCTGAACTTGTCAATCAGAAAGGTTGGCAGTTCAGCGGTTCGAATCCTAGACTGTGTAATGGAGTGAGCTCCCATTACTTGTCCCAGCTTCTGCCAATCTAACAGTTCTAAAGCATGTAAAAATGCAAATGGAAAAATAGGGACCACTTTAGTGAAAGTAACAATTTAGTCATGCCAGAGACATCTTCAGACAGTGCTGGCTCTTTGGCTTTGAGATGAGCACTGTCCCCTAGAGTCAGGAACGACTAGCACATATATGTGAGGGGAACCTTTAATGAGACAGTGTTGTCTCTAAACAGCCAGGAACTTTTTGTCCTTTCTCCTCCTTCCCCCACAAAGGAGAAAGAAAGGGAGAAAGAGGAGGTGGGGGACAGTGGGATCCTTGCTGCTTTCTGAGGTTGGTGGTTTTCTTACAGACATTTCATTACCACACTAGGTAACATCATCAGTGCTAGAAGGGAGTGGGGTTGGGAGGGGGGGGAAAGGACAAAAAGGAGAAAGAGAGGGAGGATCCCACTATCCCCATTTTCCTCTTTCTCCTTTTTGTCCTTTTTCCTCCTCCCCTCCATCCCACTCCCTTCTAGAAAGGTAACTAGGTAACATCATCAGTGATAGAAGGGAGTGGGGTGGGGGGAGGAGAAGAAAGATAGGACAAAAAGAAAAAAGATAAGGAGGGAGAAGACTGTGGGGTCCTTTGGTGTTCTCTGAACTTGGTGGTTTTTAATTATTTTTAGAGAATTTTTATTTATTTATTGTTTATGTTGTATAGTTAAAGTTAGTCCTCGCTGTTACGAATGACAGTTCGGCAGCAGCCAGGCGCGTCTTGGCCAATCAGACGCGCCTGTCAGTTGCCGGGCTGTCAGGCGCGCGAGTCTGTGGAACTATAAAAGGCAGACTCTTTCAAACTGTCAGTTGTTCAGCACCAGAGCAGACGAACTCTCCAGTCCAGCTGGAGCTGCTTCGCTGCCTCTCTACACAGAATATCCTTCTGTTTGTTACATTGCTCTACCAGCACCATTGCCTGGTCATATCCTGTTAATGTTATGAGTTGTGTTATAATAAATTGGTTACAGAGTTACCGGACACGAGCCTCTGTCTTCATTCCTGAATATATAATACTGGCGACGAGGACTGGGGACCTGTAACCAGAAGAGAAAAAAAATCAACTGCCATTTCTAGTCAGATCGTCTACACTTCAACCAACTGCCATGGCCGGAATGCCAACTTTTGCCTCCTTTGGGGTTGGAGGTGAAACGTGGGAGGCATTTCTTGAACGGTTTGAATGTTTTTTAATCGCGAACAACCGTCAGGGTTATTCTCAAGCGAGGAAATGTGGTTTCTTCCTTACGGCTTGCGGTCCGGAAATGTTTGCCACCGCAAGGTCCTTTGCCGCCCCAAGAGCGGTGTACGACCTCACCTGGCAAGAACTAACAGACAGACTTCAGGCATATTACGCGCCTACTCCCTCTCAGATAGCCAGATGCTTCGCTTACCGCAGGCGAGTCCAAAAGCCTGCAGAGTCAGTCAATCAATTTTTGCAAGCCTTGAGAGTTGCTGCAGCACAGTGTGAGTTCCCAGATCTGGAGGCAAACCTCGCAGAGCAATTCGTCTGTGGCCTGAAGGATATATTCCTTAGGCGCAGGCTTTTGGGCAAGCCTAAGGTCACATTAGTCTATGCCATAGACGAGGCTCGCGCTGCGGAGTTGGCAGATTCATCGTCCAGCGAAATAGAACGCTACCTCGCGCAGATGACAGTTGCTAGAGGGTTACCTGCCACTCAAGCCTCAACCGCTCCAACGCCTCCTCCGCTCCAGCAGCCAACTTACATTACAAATCTAATTGATGAGCTAGCCCCCCTGCCTGACTATCTACAACAACTTCAGATAGACTCGGGGCACAACCCCGCCGTCAGCAGCCTCGACAAAATCAAGCCATCAGCCGTTTCCCTTCAAACTCCTCTGCTTGCATTGGCTGTGGCGGAGCGCACGCCCGGGTTAATTGCCCCTTCAAGGCAGCGGTTTGCCGCCGCTGCGGAAAGAAAGGACATTTAGCCCATGTCTGCAAGGCCTCACTTCCTACTCCTTCTGCAGCAATCGAGCCACCTCCTCCATATGGTCCTCCTCCACCCCCGCCGAAGAGCTCGCAGCAGCGGAAACCTGCTCAGCGTCAAGACGAATGTTTTAATATCAATCAAGCTTCTTCGTCTCTGCATGACACTTCCATCAACTCATCCTCACAGGGTACGGACAAAGTCAATATTAATATACTGATTGAAGGGAAGCCGTGTCAGATGGAAGTGGACTCCGGCTCCTCAAAATCCCTTCTTTCATGGGACACTTTTTCTCTGTTGTGCCCCCACATAAAACGTTGTCACTTGTCACCCCTTAATGCAATTTTAACAGACTATCAAGGTTCCCATATCTCTATCCTTGGGTCTTATGCCTTGAGAGTTTCTTATGGCAAGTTTTGTGCTGTTTTACCTGCTTTAATTGTTCAGAAGCCCTTACCAGCAATTCTGGGATTAGAATGGTTTTCTCCCTTGGGGATCTCCCTTCAGGGGATTCATTCTACTGTGGACACGCCCCCAGACATAGCAGCAGTCTTGTCAGACTACGCTGACATTTTTGATGGCCAGCTAGGCCATTATAAAGGTAGCCCCATATCCCTTAGCTTGGATCCCCAGGTTGCACCAATCAGACTGAAGGCCCGCAGGGTGCCCTTTGCCTTAAGGCCAAAGGTTGAAGCAGAGCTCGATAAGCTCGTGGCGCAGGGCATACTGGAGCCCGTTGACCACTCACCTTGGGAGACCCCCATTGTGATATTGCAGGCGTTCGGGGCGTGTCCACCATTCTCCTGTGTACTTACAAGACTACGCGTGCACAAACATCACGCATGCGCACAGCTGGGGGGGAAGAAGTGTTGTATAGTTAAAGTTAGTCCTCGCTGTTACGAATGACAGTTCGGCAGCAGCCAGGCGCGTCTTGGCCAATCAGACGCGCCTGTCAGTTGCCGGGCTGTCAGGCGCGCGAGTCTGCGGAACTATAAAAGGCAGACTCTTTCAAACTGTCAGTTGTTCAGCACCAGAGCAGACGAACTCTCCAGTCCAGCTGGAGCTGCTTCGCTGCCTCTCTACACAGAATATCCTTCTGTTTGTTACATTGCTCTACCAGCACCATTGCCTGGTCGTATCCTGTTAATGTTACGAGTTGTGTTATAACAAATTGGTTACAGAGTTACCGGACACGAGCCTCTGTCTTCATTCCTGAATATATAATAGTTTATAGAATGTTTATTACAAGAAATGTTATTCCTTTTTGCAAATGTTTTATTTGTGATGCAATATGTTGCTTTTAAGTGTACAGGTTGGTGCATGGTTTATGTGTCTCAAGGTCGCTGCTTTTCTTTTCTTTTCTTTTTTTTTTTAAATATATTTTATTCATTTTTCACATTCCATTTGCAATCACTTATATACAGGGTATTTACTATAAGAAAAAAAAAGGCAGCTTTGCCAGATTTTGTGTGTTTCTGTGTGATACCTGGTTGTTTAGCTGATTGTGAGGTGGTTGCTGGTTCTGTAAGCTTCCTGGCACTGTTCTTTATAATTTCCCACAATGCCTTGATGGTTTTTATTCCAGTGGCTTTGTCTTTCCTGTTCTTAGGGTTAGGGAAAAAAACTGGTTTCATCTGCAGTCTTTTGGGGGGAAATTGTTATTTTTTGGTGTTTTCCTGGCACTGTCATAGTTTGTGTGTGTGGGTGTGTAATGTCCCGCAGTTATCTACACATTAATAATGATCAAGTTCTAATAATATTTCCTTATACATTTTTTTAAAGATTGGGTGAAAGGAACACAGGAGCCATGGATCATGAGAGTAATGATGTTTATTAGTACCAGATGACAAGATGACAAGCGATTCAGAAATCCGTTACAACTGTCCCAGTATTTATACTCTCAGGTACCAACTGTCATTTAACTGTCATTACAACCACCAATCACAGGCTGTGCTTCGCCCGACCAATTAGAACGCAGCACAGGCTGTTGCTGGGCTATAACACTCCTTCCCCCCAGTTATTTACATACGTGTCAATTAGCGTGTTATTTGTTTGCATTTTTTTATCTATTTATTTATTGCATTTACAATTTAATTGCATTTTTTTTCATGTTCAACATTTACAATTTATTTGCATTTTTGTGTTCTTGTGTTTATGTTCAACACCTACAAATTTGTGTTTTCTCCTTCCCCCCAGTTAACCAGACACTCCATCCTCATATTCCTATTTGCATATACACCATTTACATATACACATTTGCATTCCCCCCCACCAGTTAACTGGTTCAGGACCTTCAATCAAGTCTTTTTGGCTCGCTCCTGAATCTAACAGCGGCCAGCAGCGGCAGGGAGGCAGTATAACTTGTAAGTTTGTGTATGAAGAGATTATCCGCTTTGTGTATTGGCTTTACTCGATCGGCATGCAGGCAGGGTTGAAGAGATTAGCGGCTTTGTGGATTGGCTTTGCTGACTTTTGCTGCAGAGAATGGTAGGCTTCTGAAACGGCTGTGGAGGCTTCTGTTAGAGAGCGGAGATCGTTTGGAAGGCAGCAGGCAGGCTTTTGAGTGGCCACAGTTGCTCCTTGGGAGGCAGGCAGCTTTGTAATGCAAATGGCCTTGGAAGGCTGGCAGCTGTGGAAAACCCAGGTGGAGCAGCGGTTGGCTCTGGAGGAAGAAAGACTGCAGCGTCTATGTCTATGGCTTCTCGGGAGGCAGTAGAGCAGGCTGGAAAGCTGTATGCTAGAATCAGAGGCTTCTTAGGCAACAGTAACCGTTTATTGCAACACGAACGTTTGTAACAGTAGCTAACAGTAGACCGGATAGACTCTAGAGTTGTGTCTGGTAGATCTTCGTGTCTGATAGATCTTCGTGGCAGAGAGGCAGGCAGACAGGCAGCTTCAGCTTTGGTTGAGCCGACATGATTCGTAGCTCGTCCCTGAGCAGAGGCGGCGGCTCCAGCCAAGGTTAAGCGTAGGTTGCCCGTCCCTGTGACTGAAGGAGTCCGTGCCTGTGGATCTACTCAGGTTGGCTTGATCGGAGGTGAAACCTGAAGCAGTGGCAACTGCTGCTGCAGCTCTGACAGGTCTTCAAAGTATTTTCTGTTCACGTTTGCTTGGTTGCGTTGCGACTGGCTTATTGTTTAGTTTTATTCTTAGTCCAGGCTCTGCGGAATCGCATATCCCATCCTCGTCGCCAGTTTTAAATATGTTTGTGTGAGAGGAACGCAGGAGCCATGGATCATGAGAGTAATGATGTTTATTAGTACCAGATGACAAGATGACAAGCGATTCAGAAATCCGTTACAACTGTCCCAGTATTTATACTCTCAGGTACCAACTGTCATTTAACTGTCATTACAACCACCAATCACAGGCTGTGCTTCGCCCGACCAATTAGAACGCAGCACAGGCTGTTGCTGGGCTATAACACATTTTAGTGACCTTTCCTTACATAATTGGTGTTTTATTTCATACTTTTAGATTTCTAATTGCTGTTTCTGTTAGTTAGCAATTGATAAAACAAATCCCACGTGAAAAAGTATTCAAAGCCTTCTTGATTTTGTCAATTTATTTATTCCTGCACATTCTAATATTTATTCATTTTCATATCTTTATTTTTTCCACTGTTGTGTAAACACAATTACAACAGCTGTTAACATGTGTAAAATTAAAGTAGTAAGCTACTTACCTTCTGTAAGTAGCTCTTTTATTGTTTTGTGTACTTATTTTAATCTTATTTAAGTAGTAAGTGCACAAAATAATAAATTTCCTTTTTTATATTTTCTTTTTGAAGATCATCCATTGGGGCAAAGAATTCAGTGACATCATCTTGGCCACTCTCACCCGGTCACATGACCGGCAAGCCACTCCCACCCAGTTGCATGGCCGGCAAGCCACCCCCACTTGGTCACATGGCCGGCAAGCCATTCCCACCTGGTCTCATGCCTGGCAAGCCACTCCCATCCAGTCACATGGCCGACAAGCCACTCCCACAAAGGAGGCCACACCCACAGAATAGGTTCCAATTTTTTTTGAAACTCAACACTGTCTCATTACCACCCAATTAGACTATTGCAGCACCCCATTCATGAGACTTCAGTCAAAGACTGTTTGGAAATTATGATGAAATTATGAAGCAGTTAAGGTACGTGTTCAGTGGCACTTGGCTCTAGGAATATACAATGCAGGGGAGCCCTGCATTGTTGGCCAATTGATTTATATGTACAATTTAAAGTGGATACATGCAAGACCAACTACTCAACTAGAATTGGCCTTAGATAGCTAGGGGGATATTCCTTGTTGTCCATACTTATGAGAGGTGAAATAAGCTGTAACCGGAAAGCAATGCTTCTCAGTGATGTCACCAGTGCATTGGAATGGTGTCCTAGTGGAGATCTGCCTAGCCCCCCCCCCTCCTTATTTGTTTTCAGGAAGATTGCTTAAAATGGAACTACTTCGAAGAACGTTTTAAGTTCAGGCATTTTGCCATTTTTTCTTCTCTTCTATATTTTCTTTTTCTGACATATTTCTTTTTATATTGTATGTTTTGGTTTGGAGATGTATGATTAAAAATATACTACGGTATAACAGACATGCTGGGAATATTTACTATAATTTTTTCCTATGTAGGAATTTTTTCCTATCATGTTTGCTGTTGAGAGTTATTGGATTGGTGTAGGATATAATCCAACAGTAGTAAAAGACATGAAAAGGAGGCAGTAATTAATCATGTGGCTTTTTATTGTCTGTTCTTCTGCAGAGGTCCAAATGAGCCAATGATATGAGGCAAAGCACTCCATTTTCTGCAAGGATAAATAGAGGTAGCTTTGTCCCATTGGGAATTAAACCCATTTCTTGGTTTCCTCTTCAGCAATTCTAATCACTGCTATTAATTCAAAATATATTTATTTAGAAAGATGACATTATGTGAAAACAAACAAGCATTATTGTTTTCAAGCTGCATGACCAAATTTGGTACATTTGTAATGTGCTATCAAAAGTCTTGTTCGAATTCTCCAAAGGACTTTTACTTAAACTTTACTTTGACTAACATATTCATTAAAATTAAATCACCAGTTGCTCCCCCTCCCCATCCTTTCTTCCATTAGAAGCCAATAATAATGAAAATGAATATTTCTAAATTACTGTGCTTGTTCTTGTGGAACAGAGAGAGCATTATTAAAAGCATGCCATCATCTCCCATATTTAAAACCCTGCTTCTTGTTCATTATATTCCTGCAATATGTCTCACATTGGATAAGAAACCATGTCCTCAATAGACCTTAAGATAATGAGTTCTGAAACATCAGAAGGCTTAGAAGACTAATGTGTAAGATCTTTTTTATTTTAATCTTCCCATTGGGTTTTAAAGGTGTTTATGTGCGGTGAATGGATCCAGGATCTAAAAATTCGAATTTATTAGGCCCATAATGGATAAATAGAGGAGAGAAAGGAAGTACAGGTAGTCTCGACTTATGATCACAATTGAGCCCAACATTTCTGTTACTAAGCAAGACAGTTGTTAAATCAAATTTGCCCCATTTTATGACATTTCTTGCAATGGCTGTTAAGTGAATCACTGCAAATGTTAAGCTATAAAGTGATGGTTATACAGTGAATCTGACTTCCCCGCTGATTTTTTCAGAGGGTCGCAAAAGGTGATTATATCACCCCAGGACACTGCAAACATTATAAATAAGATTTTGATCATGTGATTATGAGAATGCTAAGATGGTCAAAAGTGGGAAAAATGGTCATAAGTCACTTTTTCAGTGCCATTTTAACTTCAGTCACTAAACAAAAGGTTGTAAGTCAAAGGACTACCTGCACCATTCTGGGTCAGTATGTAAATAATAAGCATGCATGTCATTGGAACTACTCCCCACCATCTCTTTTGAACATTGGAAATTTACTCGTAGGATTACATATAATGCTTGTAAGTGCTGCAGTACTCATAAACATCACCAATGTACTTTTTTTTAAAAAGTACATTTGTCATTATTCTACTTATAACATGTATATGTCAATACTTTTAGTATCCCAATTAGCATTGACAGAATTTACAGTATAATTCTGTGCATATCTACTCAAAATAATTAGTCAGCTGAGTTAAACTTATAGAAGTGCTTAGCATTTTCTATTCTTTCAACAGCACATTTCTCATTTGAAGCTAAATAAACATTTTTTTGTTACATTGCCTGCATATAACACATTATTACCTTTGTCTGTGTGTATGCTGTTAATACCTCTTAATATGTTAAACTAGACTAGTATCTTTTAAAGAATTGATTAATATCAGGTCTCCCATCTGTGATTCTCTAAAACTAGCTAAAAATGACAAGATATTTTCTTTTCTGTTAAACTGTAATTAATTAGGTGATTGCAACTCTCATGAAAGAATTATTTTTTCACTTTTTTAAAAAAAAGCTTGAATATTTTATTATTCTGAACGCCTAGTTTTTAATAGACATGGCTTTCTCTCTGTGCTCTTCCTGAAAAAAGCATGATGTAGAAATAAGAAAGAATCCATTCTTCAGTATTTTTTGTCTTTTGTCTTTATAATTAACTTTCACATTCCTTCACTTATATTTGATTCCTTTTTCAGATAGCATGCATTAGATGTCTAAATAGGAGATACTCCAAAGTGCTCCTTATGGCACTTCAGAAGGTACTTCAGAAATGAGATAGAACATTAAAAAAATACTGGAAAAAGATTATCAATCTAATTATTTTATGATGAATGACCATTTTCCAGGACTTTATTTTAGTTTTGTAAAAAAACAAAATAGACAGTAAACCAAGAGAATAAGCTTGGATGTATCCAAGCAATCACAATTGAGACGGTGCCCTATTTTGTCCCAAATTCGAAATGTAACAAATTGGATCAATTCCTCAGGATACTATAAGCCTTCTGCCCAGTATTTTTTATTTATTTATTTGGCAGTTGCTACACCTACTCAAAATGGCAGTTGCAATAATTGTGGCCTGGCATTTGAGCAAACTGGCACATAATGCAGCTTGTGTAGCACAGTTGTTACTTGTGGAACCTAACTGGCATTCATAATTGCTTGTGCTGCTGAATTCTGCACCACCTGCAGCCTCTGAATACTCTTCAAGGGTAGCTCTATGTAGTGTGCATTGCAATAGTCTACTCAGAAGAGGAACAGGACACGAGTGACTGAAAAGAGTGCTTTTCAATCCAGGAAGGGACACAACTGGCACACAATCCAAAAGTCCTCCTAGCCATGGCTGCCTTGAGAAGGAGATGCAGAAAGACACTAGATTATGCCCTGGGTTCATCTGAGGCAATGCAACCCCAACCAAATCCAAAAATATTAAACCCCCAGATCAGTGGTGAGTTTCAAAAAAATTTCGAACCTACTCTGTGGGTATGGCCACCTTTGTGGGAGTGGCTTGCCAGCCATGTGACCTGGTGGGAGTAGCTTGCTGGCCATGTGTTTTCTTTCTTTCTTTCTTTCTTTCTTTCTTTCTTTCTTTCTTTCTTTCTTTCTTTCTTTCTTTCTCTCTCTCTCTTTCCTTCCTTTTGTCTCTCTGTTCCCTTTTCCTTTTTTCTTTCATCTGTCTCTCACTTTTTCTTTCTTATTTTCTTTTTTTCTTTCTTCCTTTCTTTCTCTTTCTCTCTGTGTGAGTCTTTGTATGTGTGTGTGCGCGCGTGCACGTGTGTGTGTGTGTGTGTCAATGGTGGGTTTCAAAATTTTTTGGAACCTCTTCTGTAGGTGTGGCCTGCTTTCTGGGTCCACTGGTGGAACCTCTTTTAACCGGTTCGGTAGATTTGACGAACCGGTTCTACCGAACTGGTGCGAACTGGTAGGAACCCACCTCTGACCCAGATATAGAGAAGTCTCCTACCTACGCCGCTCTATCTTACCAAAGATCAGTTGTCCCTCATCTAGCCCTCATAACTTCCAAGCATCGTGAGAAGACATCCACACTATTGCTTATTTTACTTTACTAGGTTCTTAAAGACTTTTAACTTTCCTTTGATTTTAGAGCTTTCCTGTCCATACAGTTGCATCTACTTTTGCTGAATAAAAACAACTCTGTATACTTCATACAAGAAACTCAGAATATTTTACCAACCGTGCTGGATGGCCAGACATTTATTTAACTTTAATGTCTTTGCTTTGAGTCTTCAAACCAATTGATCTCTGAAGGAAATCCACTTTAACAATCCTATTCATCGATAATATAATCATTTGTTTGAAAACCTCAAGGCAGTAATAATTGGAACTGGTTAAAAATTAATTTGGTCATAATTTTCAGAGATCATATGTCATCTCAGCCACCTGACGTTTGATATCAACCCAGTCTAAATTTGAAACAGAATATCTAATGCTGTTCTAGCTTCAAAGAAGATACCAAAGATGAAAAGTAATCAATACTTTGTATAGTGATTACAGTACTGTATTTAGGGTGAGCCACAAAGACACCCAGACATACACACCCAGGGAGTGAGTCAGGTATATACAGAGTCAAGGCATTTGAGAAAATGTAAATGCTAAAAATATAACACTTTCCAAATATACCCATGCATTGATTAATGTCAAAATAACCTAATATCTGATCTTGGCTTTTGTGAAATGTAGGTTATCTACAGAGATTCAATAACAGCAAAGTAAATTAGAGAGAGAATTATCTCAGTAAGATGATATATGAAGGGAAAAGTAGTGTTATTTATAACTTCAAGAAGTAGCCTATTCTTACCAACATAGCACCAAAATAATGACAGAAAAACAAAAATGAATGAACAAGGAAAGAGGAATGCACATAGATCATAATTTTAGGATTAGTTATGTAAATCTAAATGCAACTTAAATTTACAATTTACAAAACTAATCCAAAAATTATGATCCACATCAAAATGTTTCACTGTGAGCTCCTTCTATTGATTCTTTCAACCAGCTAGTGATGTTTCCTTCCACAATATTCCATTTGATTTCCCTTCTCCACCCATAACATTTTTTCTGAATTCTGTGGACTCCTGGTGTTCTGAGAGAAGAGGAACTGATTAAGCAGTTTTTTCTGTATGTCCCGGCACCAAATATTTCAATGTTCATTGATTCTGCAGAAAGTCCTTAAAGCAAATTCATTAATATAAGATAACTGTCTGCAATGCCTGGTACAATTTTGGTTTTAATCAGGGAAACCATTTTGCACATTGTGTGAAAGATCAGATAGTGTTCCTTTTGATGCCAGCTGAATTCCCTAAATAGAAGCAGGTTAGAGGAATAGTGGACTTTTATGTTAACTCTGTTAACATTGTCCATCTGCCGGACATACATAGATACATAGACATGAAGCCCAGTTTTCCAGCCTCAACTTGATATTCCTCTACTCACTTCCAGAATCCATCAAATAATGATACCAGGATTGTTGCTGAGAATTCACCTGATTACCAATAGTTCCCCTCTTATAAATGCAGGCATGTCAACCTTCTATAGTGCTATTGAACAAATGCACCAAAAAAGAGGCTGATATAGAATGATTAAAATGTTTTTATGTCAAACTGTAAAAGTTCAAACAATGAAGAAAAGACTATCGTGATTGAAGATGTTAAAGTTTCTCATTGTGGTAATGCTCTGCTCATTTTGGGTTTTGTTTTTCTTTAGCATAATTCAGAAACTGGATCTGTGGCCTTTAACATGTGGCAGAGTTAAAATTCTTGGCATTTTGCACCATTGATTATGTAAAAGTAAAAAGGAACTAAAAGCAGGGATAAACTTCATCACCGTTCCATCTAATAGTCATGAGCTACAAGTTGCAGCAGCAATTCTCTTTAAATACAATTGATTTGAATGAGATTTAGGCAATTGTCGTACAAGTTAGTCATGTGTGCCCATACTTGGAAATTGGGATTAAAAAAAGAAAGAACAAGCAAACAAAAGGAAAATTCATCCTGGAAATCTACTGAAATAGCTTGTGTATTTTACCAGCAATCTTTACAATCGCCAATTCTTTAAAGCTAAGCAAGAGGATTTTCAATTAAAATGCTAGAAGTCTTAGAATAAATGGCTTCCCACTGCTGTAGTGCACTTGATTTTTATTGCCGTTTTGTTGATAACAGTTGGAGTCAATTTGTATCATACTTAAGCAGTTTGTAAGTTGCTTTTAATAAAATATTAAGTTGGTAAAATATCTTAAAAAAGAAAAATGATCTGTTTCTTGGTGGAAATTTAGGAAAGAAAGATAAATATCACTAAAGATAACCATGAACAGGTTCTGTGGAGATAATTGCTCACTTTGTATAAATTGGATTTTATACAACTTGCTCAGTCAATGTTTGGTCCAGTAACCTTCAGTTTATATAGATAGACTTTACCCATAGTGCAGTTCATTTAAAAAAAAAAAGAAAATGAGCAAGGATTTCAAAATTGAGAAGCATTTGCATGCTCTGGAGTGTTAACACCTTATGATTAGCAGGAAAGATTTCCATCAGCGTTCAATATACCTTCCCCAAGTCTCTATTAAATTTTATTTTCAAGTTGAACCCAGGTTAAATTTACTTAATGGTCCATCTGTCCCGCCTAGCATTGTTTTATTCTTCTGCAGATTCTCTAGGCCTGTTCAAATAAATGCGTGTGTAGCAAATGGCAGATACAGTTTTAGGTGTCAAGTCATCTGTGCAATCAAGATTTCGAAGAAGAACAAATTAAAACAAAAACTAGTTCTGCTGGGAATCTAGGGCCACCACATTGGGCTGCAGGAATGTAAATCAGTTTCCCCAATCCCCAGTCCATGGACTGGCACTGGGCTGCAGTATTCCAGCAACTGGGCCATGCAGACAAGCAAAGCCCCATTTGCAGGATGCAGCAGCAAGGAAATAACATCCCCTACTTCCTCCATATAACCAATCCCTGGTGTTCTAAAGGTTGGGGAGGGCACTGATCTAGATGACTTTAGAGAT